>NC_091110.1:16400961-16712115 GCF_024713975.1 Paralichthys olivaceus | reverse complement strand
TGTATGTAACAGCAGCACAAATTATCCTTAAATTGTTTGGGAGCTGCAATGAAAACAAATTCTTCGTGTGGATATTCACTAAATTTGCAATTGTGTGTGACTCAGCCACACACACACACACACACACATACACAAACATCCCTCACACCCAAATATTTACGTTCCCATAATCATCTCCCCTTGACTCAGAGTAAATATTCAGGAGACCAAAGATATAATATGATAATGATAATAATAAAGCCAAATGGACTGGCCACAAAATGGACAATTTTGAGAGTAATGATCCCTAAATGTCTTCACTCTCATGCGTAAACACCTTCGTCTGTTTAGCGTAAACAGCGGATGTGAGCATGAATGCTTAATGATGAACCGGAGAACATGCAAGAGCTCGGCCCCGGTCTGACGGCAGAAATCCACCTGAGACGTGCCGCACCTGGATTTCCTGACCTCCTTCAAGGTGAAAAACCCAAATGCATTTCTTCTTGCTCCCTGAACCAGAGTTCAATCACTTTGCTGTGGAATAACTCACACACACTTGCACACACACTTCAAGAGCTTCTGCACAAATCCAGACAATGAGAGGGGCAGAGAGAGAAGATGTGAACATTCCTCAGGGATTGCATAAGAAACTGTGAGGAAAAGAAGTGACCCTTTACTTTTCAAGTGGAATCAATAAAGTTTTATTTCATCCAATCCCCTACAAATATGCACGTGCACACTAGGTCATATTATGGGCCCGATAAGTCCAATAAAATAACATCTGAGATTTGAATCTTGCAATCGTATATAGCCTTATATATTTTATAGTTACAACTGAAGCGGCAGGTCAGAGGTGGAGAGGATAATAAAACAAGCAGTATGAGGAAAACACAAAAAAGGGAAGGGCAGAAAAATAGTGAGAAATTAGGAAGATGAGAGAAGAGAGGGAACAGGGAAATGCAAAAAAAGTGACCATCAACAGAGAGAAGGAGAAGCAGAGAGAGGGAGCCATGGAGAGAATTGGCGTCGGTGGTCAGATCTAATCCAGTGAGCATGTCTGTTGTCCTGGAAAGGAAACCCAATTATATGGCACTTCTTCTGGCCCGATGGCACTCTGTGTGTGTGTGTATGTGTGTGTGCGCACTGAGAAGGTTGGTCTCATTAGGTTGACTGACAGCTCCCATTTTTCCACCGCACTCTCCTCCCCATTTGAGAACACACACACACACACACGGACACATGCACACACAAAATACACCAGGTCCGGGGGTAATTTCTCGGACAGTATTTCTCTCTTTGAAGCCCCGATCGCCGCAGCGGCAATTACTGTAAAAGGAAGTTAACCCCCCACCCCCGGGAAAAACCCGGTTGCAAAATCCCGAACTAGACCTTGCACACTTAAAAAGGCAGGCGTTAGCTCCAGAAGCACGGCGGCGAGCATTAACTCTGGTTTATGCTGTAAATGCTGGCATGTCAAAAATGTCAAACACAAACGCGTCGTGAGAGATAAAACTGAATTCAGAACTGATCCCCTGCTTCCTCCTGTATCAGCTCTACAAACACTCCTGTCACGTCAGGAGATTTTTTTCTCTAACAGCAGCTTTTGGATTCTGAACAAATGAGGATGCAGCGTTTTCCCGCAGCTTTTAAACAGACGTCAAGTGGCACAAATTAATGAATCCCAGCTGATCGAACCGAGGTCTATAACACCTCATAAGGTCCTGAGGTCATGTACGTTTAGATAATGCATGTATGTATTCCTCATATATGTGGTAAATGTATTTTCCTAGGTGGATTCCTACATTGCAACGTCTTGCTTCTATACCTCCTCACAAACCTTCATACTTTGATTTTAGCTCTGGATTACAGATCAGTTTTCTTGACTGCCTGTTTAAAATTGTGACACATTTGTCTGAAATCTGATTGTCTTTGAATAAACCGATCAGACTCAGACGAAGACCAATAAGAACAAGTGGCGTGCTGCTGCTGACTGAGCTCACACTGCTTATTTCTGCTCTAAAGTTCTGCCATTTATTAAAATTCTTATTTGTGTCCTATGTTTTTTTTCCAGTGGTCTGTGAGCTTTCAGAAAACTAAACGCAAAGTAAGGGAAGAGGGCTCCGTCAGTTTACATATTCTTATGTGACGCGAGCTTTAAGGCATCGATGCTATACTCAACCACTGTGGCACCGTATATTATTTATTTATTTCTCCGCTGCAGTGTTCATCTTCCTGAGCATGAAAAATCCCCCTTGTGTCAGATATTTACAAGCTTTGTTGACTTCCTTGTTTCTTTCTATCAGAACTTTATTGGCCATGAGACACCAGCTCCCAGGACGAGGTCAGCACAGTGTATATATATATATATGTGTGTGTGTGTGTGTGTCCTGACATATCAAGAGAAGATCGCTGTGTGTGCGTTTGAAAGCCCAAGGATTGACATGGTGATCTAGAAATCAATAGAGGCAGAGGAGAGGGCAGCGGCCCCCATTCGTCTTCATTCACCCTTACACAGTAAGTTCTCCAAAGAGCCGTGAATAGAAAACACTGAAATATCCCAAGTGCAATCTGGGTAACACACTCAAGATAATAGAGCTCTTTCTCCGTTGCGTGATCTACGTGACACCTCTTTATATAACAGTGTTTAACGAAGAGAGCAACCGCCTCTGTGTTGATTGCCTGCATTACTTTTTATATATTCCTTACTGCCTTTGCCGCCGCTCATATTTCCTTCTACATTACGTATTCTTTTATTTCTAACAGAAAACTGGTTTAAATTAAAGGTTATATTCTTTATTTTTCTCAGATTCTGTCAATAATGAGCAGAGTTGAACTGTTTATAAGCTAATTACAGATGCACAGCATTCATCCCCATCTTTGTAAAGAACACAATTTGACTTTAATGTAATTCGACAGCAGAGGCGAATGATGATGACTTTCATACGTGATGGCGCTGAATCTGCAGTGTGCGTGCGTGTGCGTGCGTGCGTGTGTGTGAAAAAGATGGAGTTTGATAAATGGTCTGTCTGTGGCAGTGTCCTTTAGATGGGATATTTTCCCCAAACAAGGTCTAAACATTTATCATGTGCACCTATGGATACAAATGGATGGCTTGAGGGACGGATGGTTAGATAGCTGGCTTAATGCATGGATGGAGGGATAGATGGAAAGATGAGTGGGTGATGGTAAAACCTTTGAATTGCTGAGGGAGGGGAAACAGTGGTGGGAAGGTGAAAATGAAACCGGGAGGGTTGAGGACTGAAAAACGCGGAAAATGTGGGAGAGGGAACCTGAAGCATTTATTACCTTCAGTGTCAGACTGGATTGAATAACCTCGTATTCAGTGTCAATTTCTCCGTCACAGTAATAATAACACACATGCACCATCACATATAAGGAGTATCTACTGTATGTGAGAGTACACACACAGACACACACACACACACACACACACACTCTCCTGGCTCCCTATCGATTCATCTAAGTGCTCGGAGGGACGGGAGTGACTTTTGGCAAAGATACAAAGGCCATTACTACGTGGACGAGCGTTGTGCTGGTGGAGGAGACGACCCGCAGCAAGGTGGAGTGACACTGAAGAGGAGGGGAAAAAGAGGAGGAAATGATGGAGGGAGACAAAGTGACAAAGGAAGTGAGTTAGAGGGAGGGGAGGAAAGAAGGATTGGCGGGGGCGGATGCAGCGTGTCAGGCAGAAGGACGACGGAGAAAATAGATGAAGGATAAATAAATGAATGAAGCTGCTTTGGTCAAGCGGATACAGATTAGACGAAGAAGAGTTTTAAGTGCACCTCTCTGCTCTAGCCGCTTCATTTATTAGTTTTGTCTGTTGCTCTGAAGCTCAGTGACTCTAATTTCATTTTCTAATGTTTGCACTTTTCTTTCCAATATCTTATACGTGTGTATGTGGGTGTGACAGAGCACGGAGAGCCTGCAAATCTATAACACTGCTGCGACTGGCTGCAAGCTAATACAGTGTATTTAGAAAAGTTGATCAAAAACTTTTATTATGGAGCTTGATTACTTTCAGCACTTCTTTGAAACACGCCTTCTATTGCTTTATCCTCAGCAATAAAAACACCTACACCATCTGATATTGGAGCGAGAACCTGGTTCGGTGCTGAGTTTGGAGGAAAATCAGGAAATTATATTTGGGTTTGGGCCGGGTTCAGAATTCTTTACGCTGCACATCACTGTAAACAAGGAAAACATCAGGTTTCGGATTGGGTCGGGACATAAAATACAGAATATCCTTAGGGTTTGGGTCGGGTTTGGTTACTTTCCTCTCAGGCTCGGTCAAAAATTGTGGTTTGAATTGTTAGCAAGAGGCCCGTAAACGCCTCAAGTTCTGCACACACAAAAAGTTGTGTACGTGCAGTGGGTGTATCTGTGTCGAACATATTTCTTAAAGTGTGATTGCTGAGAACTGTGGGGATACAGTGTTGACTGTCTGTTAAAATAACACTGAGTATCTGGGACTGTGTGTTTATTGTTATTATTAGATGTAAACTCATGTATATGAACGTAACAGCGCTCGGAACACATTTGCATGTATATTAGTCTTTGTAATTACAAGAGCTAGAATACAATAGCATTTGTTCATTTATTCATATGCAGACCAGCGTTCGTGAGTGTATCATCTCTTCTATGTACAGTGTGCATGATTTCCTGCATGAGAGTGTCTGCATGGAAACGTGTGTTTTCTGTAGCCTGGAGTTCAGCCTCGTCCCCAAAGGGCAATTACCGCAGAGCAGATGCAGTTTCATACCATGAAGATGATATTGAGCAATCTGAAATTGTTCTTATCACAGTCACTGGACCATTGCTTTAATTGCTATGAGAGTTTGAGTTCACGTCTCAGCGAAGGGAGCGTGGGGTCGGAATGGAAACAATGCAACATGAGGCCATGGGAAACAGAACAATCCACGGCAGGCATGCAGATTAAGTGTAGTTTCATCTGTCAATTCTGTTTGACTAGTAGCTCTCAGTTACAAATTAAATAACAGGAAAAGGAAAAGTTAAGGGTCATGCAGGAATACGCCGACAAACACCTGCACAAAACAGCCACAGTTTTATGGTTTCAGACTTTTTGATCGCTCACTTAAGTGCAAAGCTCGGAAGCTGTGGCACATATTGAAATGTCATTTGATTTGTGTCATTCAAAGTGTGCAGCACACGCAGAAGCAGTGAAGGTGCAGCAGTGCCTGTCTCTGCAGCAAATGTGATGAAATTGCCACTTTTCTGGAGCACTGATGCACGCAGGGAATGAGACGTTGTTGGCGTCTCAACTGTTGATGTAAGTCAACAAGCAATAATGCAAGAATTCAACACTAACCGTGTGTGCTGCCCTGTGGAGGAAATGTCCTGAAACAGAGCTTGTTGCACCTGAGTCGCTGTTTCTGTTCAGCCTCAAGGTTGTTAAAGCAGAATATTACGTGGACACTATTTTCAATAATATCATGAAATCTCAGATAAGTCGAGCTGAGTATTTTGGCCATTAAATAAAATCTTCACTGTTTCTCAAGCTTTATAATTCTGTCAGAATTATTCTCCTTCTTGTTAATATAAAAATAATATATATACACATATATATATAGATATATAGCACTATTCCCGACAGTGGTACAAAGTGCTTTACAAGGACGTAAACCCACCAGACAGAAACAATGAACAGAGCAGAAACAACAACAGTAATTCAGCCGCTGCTGCTGTTCTTGCATCTCGACAGCTGCGGGCAGTTAGTGAGGTGGTGTAACAGCTACACGGCAGAGACCTGCTCACTGTTTGGTCAACTCCCCGCGGCTTCACCTCTCATAACCAAAGACGAGAACTGGAGCCGGGATCAGCGTGCAGTCGATCTCTGCAGATGCATACGATCGTTTCTTTAGCTGTGAGATAGTCAAAAGTCCGGGAGCCACCTCGTGAGTCGTGTACCGATGCAGGCCTGATTGTAATGACACATTCACTTTGCAGTTTATAGGAGTTTAGTGATAGAAAGTTACTGAAGCCAGCTTCAATCTATGTTGGAACTTCTCAGGCACTTTTTGTTTTAGAGTTTTACATTAAATTCAAATTAAGCTAATCAATTCAATGCTGTATATATCGAGCAGCCCCACTTTCCACCTGTCTTCAATGTAGCTGTGTCCAACTTTAAGGAGCTGCCTTGGACACTGTACAGGAAGACGCCTCCTTCGAAGACCAGAAAGGCTGAATTTAAATGAGACAGTCTGGTCCAGTGTGGTCTACCGAAGATTTCCCTGATCGACAGAGCTGTGTGTTGGCTGTTCAGTTGAGTTGAAGCCGTTCCTTCTTTGAAAAAGCGACTGGCTAGGACAGGTCTCCCTGAGGATGAGCCACCCGTTAGTTTCTCGGGTAGTAGAAGGTTTATTTTCTCGGAGCCTTCAGTATTGGACAGTCTTGTTGCATCACAGTGACGCAATCGGTCTTCAAATGCAGCCTGTGGCCCCTGAATTCAGGCAAAGCTCATGTCTGCAATTGCACTGGTGTAGTGGAGTCATCCACCACTCTAATCGAATTAATCCTGCACCATCCTTTTTAACTTATTTGTTCAGTTTAAATGTTCCAAGCTGTACGTCTATTTATGTGCAACTACACTAAGAGCAATGATGCAAATCAGAGTAAAGTCGACTCATTTCCAGTTTCCTGCCTTGCGTCGTCTCTAGCTTGTTGCTTTTTGTTTGTATTCAGTTTGCAAATCATCCGGCTGCTAATTATAAAGATCTTTTACATTTTTTGGTATTTACTATCGTTGCTTTCACAGATAAGATCCACAAACATTTTCAGTTTCACTCGTCTATTGGTTTATCATAGTTAAGCCAAGGTTCTCTCTTTGTTCTCCTCCGCCTTAACATATTCCAGAAGGTTTTCCATTCCTCCTTCTTTTCATCCCCTGAACCATTCATCTATCTTCCTTAAACTTGAAACACCTTGTAACTGATAGCTTATAAAACTTCACTTTCAAAGTAGCCTCTCGTGCTCCTCTCATCACCGCCGATCCATCCATTTATCTATCTGAGGCCGTCGTCTCTCCATACATTTTATCACGCTCCCGTCCGCACGCCAACTTCTCTTTTTCCGTCATGCATCATCCATTTTTCTTCCCATGTTCTGCAGCGTCAGACTCGTGTGCTTTATTCAACATATTCAAATACAACAAGCACAAATCTTTCTTTTTTAAATTCTATTCTTTGCCCGTCACCTTCCGCACTCGGAGTCTGATTTTCATTCTAACTACATGTGAAAGCCGTTCTCACTCACCTCTGCTGTCAAGGTAAATTCCTCAGCAACGCTTTAATTAGTATTCAACCTCTGAGGCTGTAATTAACGATGTATATAAACGGGGTATCTTATTTTGACAGCCTCGTTAGACTCCGCTTAATAATTTATGTGAAGGGATGATAATTTAATATCTAAATGTTTTCATGATGCTATTATCCAGGTTTTTTTTAAATTCAAATTCAATTAAAAAGACGTAACAATACATTTTTATGCGCTGGCTGCCTATTTCTATTTCAAACTGACCTGTTGCAAGAAGGTTCTTGAATTAATTTTGGCTAATTATGCACATACAAATTCCTCAAGCAAAGATCAATTAATTATCTATTAACTACATTACACACTTTCTGTAGCTCTGCCAACACGTTTTCCCCTCAACACTTCATAAAACGGGCAGAAGTGCAACAATAAAAAATGTTCAGAGGTGACGGGTTCAAACATCTCCCATCTGAAAACCACACTAAGTGCTGCAAAACATTAAAAACCACGACCACGGAGACATTCATCAAACGGCACAGTGTGAAAAAAAAAGGAAAACCCTGCAGTTTTCAGCTGTCATCGACTGCATTTGTGTAATTTCCAAATTATGTGTTCGTACCCAATCCAAATATTGACTTAAGGTTTCCCGGCCTTCACGTTACGCATTAGTTCACATATTGATTGATTAGCGGTGAGCGGGAGGAAGAAAAAAACAGAGTGTGTGTCAGGATTAATCAACAGTTTGAACCGCAGACATCTGAGGTGTTGTCACACATTTATATGTGTGTGCATATCTGTGCGTGTGTGAGAGAGAGAGACATGGAGGGAAAAAAGAGAGAGAGTGAAGTTATACCTTTATGTGTGTAACTGTTCAACTGAAGGTACATACACAATGTGTAACTGTCACTCTCTCTCTAAGCAGTCTATTAAACATTCTTTATAATTTAGGGCAGTATCACAGGGGCCGTGGTATTTTTCACAAGTGTACACCGTTCACGGCTTCACTACCTTCTTGCTGTGAGGTCACAGTAAATCGCCATGCCGCCCTATTTAGTCTTTAAACCACCAGAAACTTATAAAAAATTCCCAGAGGATAAAAACAAAATGTTCCACTTCGTCATTTTGTTTAGACAGTTGACCCAGAACTAATTCAGTGGTCAACAACATAATAATGAGCAAATCTTTACATTTTAGAGGCAGGATCCACTTAATTCTTGTCTTCTTTATAAATCACTTGAATCTGTGATTTTAATGGCTGTGATTCATTTCCTGTTGATCGATTACAAAGTGTAAGCTCCCGGTTTATCACAGTGAAGGACCTGAAAGCAGCATGTGTAGGAGGAGAATTAAAATCAAGGATGCCTCGAGGGGATGACTCAACCCAGGTGCATTTACTTTACTTCAGTTTGTGTGAACCTGGTGAAAACAAACAAGTGGTGCCAAGTAATTACACTGAGGCGCCTGAAAATGATTTTTACAAGGCTACAAATAAAGTTGTCATTTAGAGAAAAGTTGTGATATTACGAGAATAAAGTCAAAATATTACACACATTTTTTAAAAAACATTTTCACTACTGTGATAACTTAAGAAAATATTGAATGAAAAGATGAAAAATATAGAAAAAAGAGGATAAATGTGTGGAACTAGAGAGGAAAAGACAGAAAAACAAAATGCATATTGGTCCATCAATCATATTAGTGTGTGCATGTGTGTTTCCATGTGGAGATCTGTAACCTGAGTTCTTGGAACAACACCTCTGTGAACCATTGACGTGCATGATAATAGCATTGCAACGTTAGAACCTGAGCAGACAGAGATTTCATCCCTGGAATTCTACAGTGGACAGATTTGCTTTTGCCCTCAGGGAACCGAAGCCACAAGAAACAGTCGGATACAGTAACATAAGCAGGTGAGCCATTATGTCTGTCTGACCACAGATCAAACTTAAACTGCCGCAGGTCGGACCAGAGGCATTTCTCTGTGTCGTGAGTCTTTCTGTTCTTACCGTGTCTCTGAGATCCCCGTTAAATTTACTGTGAGCGATTCTGCCATTACTAAAAAATTGATTCTTAAAAAGACATTATATCCAGCTTCTAATCTAATTGTCATTTCCTTCAGAGAAATATCTGCAATGAATTGAAACTAATACGTAGGAAGGCCGATCTGTTTCTTTAGAGCAGCACTTTCCAGAAACGAAAGTGAAATATTAAATAACTACTCGTGCTCTAACAGGTGTTTTCCAGTGTTGACTTGTAGCTTTAGGTTATGGAGATTTGAACACTGATCATTTATAACCTTTATTATTGGCTCATTGTGTGAAACAAGAAACGATTCCATGAATGATTCCGTTGGCACCGCTGGATACGATCTTTTCCAGACTGTATTCTTGTGCCACCTCGACCGATTGTCAATGACGATACATGAGTATCTCACACACACACACACACACACACACACAGAGCAACTCACATGCTGCCACTGGTCCCTGATGAGCGGTCGGTATCGGAGGAAGTATTTCAGCGGGAAGTTGTCGATGTCGGGCCAGGTGGCGGGGCTATGCCAGGATACCTCCAGCCTCCGAGGGTTGAAACGGATCGGGGTCGCCGTCACTCGCTCTGGAGGATCCGGTTTGACTGTGTGGTGGATAAGAACAATTATTTACCACCAGTTTAGCCCATAAAGGTGATAAAAGGTTCCACACAAGCGGTGAAAACATCTGTAAAACGTCTTCTGCAGCTCGGAAAGAGAGATTTCAATGTTACAATTGATGACGATATTCAAGTTTCCAGCAACAGATTGCTACATTTCAAAGTCTCAAGGGTGATTTGCAACAAACCCGCACACTGATGTTTCTCCACATCAATGTGTCTTTTGTCTGTTCTCGATTAGAACTTTATTATTGTGCGGTTCTGGAAATCGAAAAAATCAATCCTTCGGTTCAAGCAGTGGCCAAACAGATATTGGGAGCATCCCCAAAGATCAGTGCAGCTTGGCTCAAGGTTCAAGACATTTGTCTCATCCCATTACAACACAGCGCGGCACACAAATAAGTAATGGACGGGAAAGTGTGGAAAATCTGTCTTTCTTTTGTTTCACGGTAATATCAACTCACTTTTGGGCTCAAGGCTTCAAACACTTGACAGAGAATCTGAGTTTTGAACAAACCTGGGGCAGTAGGTTTAAACAACGAGGTAGAAGAAGGAAGAAGATACTGAGCTGCATCCTCGTGAGTTTTTGAAGCTTGACATAGTCACAACTCTGCAGCAACTGTCTCATTAAACTCAGAGTTCAAGAACCTCTGCTGTGCTTAACCTCATCAGAACATTCTACATGTCCTAGATTAAAATCTCTCTTTCTGTGGAGAAAGAAAAGTGGATTCAGGCAGAGTGAAGTCCGAGGAGACCAAGGAGCAGAAATACTCCTCTTTGTTCACATCAGCTTTGTCCAACACTACACAGAGAACAAAACTGAGGGAAATCTGTATGGGCGGGATTTCCCCGAGGCTTTTAAAGCATTCATCTGACTTGAAACACAGAGCATTAGCTTTGTGTTGCATGAGCAATGAACACATCCTTCTTTTGATGACCTCTGGCAAGGCACCTGAAATCTGACCAAGCACGATAACACTAACACTAGAAAGGACCTTTTCCTACAAGAAGAGTTTGAAATCTACTGAGACAGCAGGAGTTTCACTTCAGCGACCAGTGCAGCTTTTAAGGAAACAGTTGGACGAATGTTAAAATGTACAAAAACAAATCTTCATAGTATCTACAAAAACTTGTCCGTACGTAGACTTTAGCCATCTTTGCCTATATTGAGAAAAACACTGAACAGAGGATATTCTCCTGAAATTATCATGTAAGAGAGCAAATGTCCAAGTCAGTTGTTCTGGGCTGTCTCCTCCTGATACAGACTCTGGACAATCTTTATATGATCCCATGTGCGAGGATATATGATCCCAACAGGACAGTCTGAAAACAGCGCAATTAAAACATGGGGATAAAATTTAAAACGTGTTTTAACACAGGTAAAAATAGAAGAAATTAATTTCATCTGATCCCATCGTTGTGTCTGTTCATGCTTTGGCCTAAAAACGTCTGTCATGCGTCCCTTGGCGCTGCTTATTCTTATTTGTGTCCACAACACTGTTGCAGTCCTTGTCCTGGCTGGAGATGCAAGTGAACAGGTTTTCTTTATCTTTCAAATAGCTACACGTGAGACCATTTTATGCACCGTCTGCTGAAAATGGAACAAGAGACTAGGAGGCAGAGCGACTAATCTTTCTTACCGAAAAGGAAAGTAGTGCAAACTTGTAGTGGCTGAGATTATGCAGCAGAAAACTGATAAAATATGTGAGATCTGCAAAAGCTTAATCTGGATGTAGAACTCAATGTACCACTGCATGTCTGAGTTCATCCAGGTTTTTCTTTCTCTCTGATTGTAGAGTCTCCAAATCCATTATTGGGTGCCATCGAGTTCTTTTACTTAATGCATCCAGGTGTGACCGCATGACAAAAAAAGAGGACATAAAAGTCTGAAGCTCCTCTCCCACGTCCTCACACCTCTCCGTCATTGCTCTGTAATAAATAGCTTTTTCAAAAAGAACCAAAAAAATACTGGATGATGACATCCATCAGTGCACTTGAACAAATGGGAAAAATGGATAGATACAAAGTGCCAGGATCTACGGTGATGCCACACAGAATTACTTAAAAAGGAAAAATGGAACAAAAAAAAAAAAGAAACAGCTGTAATATGTGAGAGCTGCATGTTAATGCTGCTCCATTCATAATGTCCACGGTTTATTAACTAAGCTTTACTATGTTTGCATGGACACAATTATACTGATATAAACTGAACTGAAAACATTCTGTAATTAGCTTAACCTGTTCTAATGGACGACTGTGAATTAACGTGATTCCATCAAATGTCTTGATATGTAAATATTGAGAAAACTAGAGTAAATGCAGACTCTTTTCTTTTTTCTGCTAAACGAATAGACCCGAGTAACAAATCAGCTCGTCAGCGCAGCCTGGAGATTTGGTTGCATGAAGAAAACAAACAGAATGAATGAAGCTGTCATTGACCTGGGTCTTTTTTTTGTGTTTTTCCACAAAGTAACCTCAATTTAACCCCGGACACCATCACTTTTTCACTGTGAATTAAAAAGAATGAAATAACTGACAGTGGATGTAATGATGCCGCTTCACCCTTTTGGAATTAAGTTACGCTCTATTCATTAAATCCCAGTGAATGTGAAACATGGTACTAAAACACAGCCGGTGCCCAGGTGGTGTAAAAGTTTTTCTTTGTCGTGTGTATAAATGGTTTGACTGCAGAAGCCTTTACACTTCAGTTGTCATTTGATCACTGTGACACTAGAAAGTTTTAATCTATCATTTGATGAGTCTGGAGCTTCCTTGAGGGATCTCTTTGTAACTGTATCCACAGCGTGCACATGTGAGGAGACACACACACACACACACACACACACATATGCACACAAAGCACACTCACATGCACACACAATCTCATCTCATCTAATTTCATCGCAGCTTTGGTCGGATGAACAAGGACAGTTGAGAATTGTCTTACTCCCACTCAGAATTCAGAAGTGCACCAGGAAGCATGAAATTGTTTTATTTATTTACGATCTGCCTCGTTGTCCCCGAAAATGAATGTGACTTACAACCTAGAATGGTATGAGAGAGACTTTTAACAAGGATGAAGAGGAGGATGAATAATACAAAACAGAAAAGTAAAGAAACAAAAGGGAAACGTGGAAGTGATGAAGGCGAGACGACCATGTGCACCACATGATTAATTTGAAAACATGTTTTTATTTTGTTTGGCCTTTTCAACCAGTGTTTTCTCAGACAATAACCAATCACAGCAGCTGTATTGTATTATCAGTTACACTAAGACAAAAAGCAAGTGGTCTTAGCTTGTTAAAACCAACCACAGTATTTAAAGCCTGTGCAAAGATCTTACCAGAAAGTGGTAGTAGAGCATTTTATAACTTCCCCAAAAGAGGGTGTGTTTTCATCGGCACAAAAACTACAGAAAGGATTTCCACAAAACTTTGCAAAAGTTTGGGTCAGAAAAGAACTCACTACATTTTGGTGCAGTTCCAGAAAGTTGTGGAATCGTTCCAGGAACGTCTTAAGTTTTACTGGTTTTTAAAAGATTTTTGTTGATTATAAAAATCAGGTATGTTCAAGCAGCCGTTATTTATGAGTGTGTGCAATTTGATGCAGATCCAAATAAAAAACCTGATGTGGAATAAAAAGCTGCTTCCTTCTTTCTTTGAGACCAAAGATCTTAGCAGAAAGTGGTAACGCAGCATTTTATTGTGTTCTAACTGCAAAATTAAGAAGTTTGAGAAAGTAACCGCGAGACATTTCTGCCAAACACGACATTCTCAAACTTATCCGAGAAGATTTGGTTGACGATAGCAGAGGAATGGAGAAGAGAAAGAGGAAGAGGGGAAAAACCAGGAGAATAATAAAAAGTACAAAGTCAGAAGAAGGGCGTGCAGGGATGAATGGGGGAGCAGAGGGAAAGAAAGGAGCAGTGGGGTATTTTGCTATCACCAATAGTTGTGGGATATTTCCTCAGCCAAGGCGCTAATCCGACTAGCATTAGCATTTTCATGAGTCCTGTGTCCGGCGCTTGGCAGAGCATGTCACTGCCTCATTTGGTTACTTATATGTACACACACCCACATGCACGCACGCACGCACACACTCCCTCTCTCTTTTTCAATACACCCTCTCAACCGACTCACTCCCCCACAGTCGTGTTTGTGCGCCATGCGCACCCGTATCGCACTCGGGGCAATACAACGGGCGCTGAGCACTGCCGGCAGCAACTTCCCTTATCTGCCAAAGTATTCCTCATTCCTTCTTTAAAATGAATTTCTCCTCTCCGCTGCTTTCCGGCCTGAGTCGCTTAAGAATTCTAAGAGTCTTGCTTTTATTATGTGGCCTTCTGCAGCCTATGAGTGAACAAAAACTTCCCAATCTAGACCTGCACTTTTCTTTAGAAGTACTTACAGTTGAACCTTAAAGGAACATTTTAAATAGCCAATCAAAGCACTAACTTTTCAGGTTCATTTGGGAGTAAAATGTGCTCATGTGGCAGCAGTTGACCATCCTGTCCGAGCCAGAATTAAAAACGCTCCGCTGCAGGAATGGGTTCAGAGGTGTCCTGTTTATTATCTAGTGCCTCTGGTAATGACATGGGTGCACAGTCAGTGGGTTTTCTTGCTAATGGACTACGCTGCTGGTTAAAGAAAAATAAAAAGCTGTGCTCTCTTCTTTCAGCCTGTCGACATTTGGCTGTTGAGTTTTTTTTTTACTTTCTTTGTCTTTCTGGCACCAAGTGTGCACAATGAATCTCCAGAGAGGGAACCAGAAGTGAATTAAATCAGTCATCTGTGGTGCAACAAATTTCAAAATTGCTCAAGGGTTGGCATCCTCACAGAGATGCCGTTAACACTCAGTATTTCGGTCCATTCTTTCTCCTTTTTTCTGCCAATCTGTGTAGGAGAGGGGTCTTAGATTTATCCCTGACCTGAAAGGCCCAAATTCTTTGTTATTTAACTTTAATGAAAAGGTTTTATTATTTTGCAGGCTGAATCAGTGAGAAAGAAATATTTGAAAAACATTCAAAATACCTTTTTCTTTTGAACCTTTGCAACTTTAATTAAAACATTTGGTTTTTTAGAAAATAAAACTTTTATCATGTGTTACAAATGTCTGATACTACACCTGTCACTTTATAGATGCTTCCACACAAGAAAGAATAACGTTGTGGCAAAGGAGAATGAAGGAGAAAACCACAGCATACAATAAAACCTACCTATACTGGACTCTTCAAAAGAGATGGTGGTGGAGGCTTTCCCCAAGGCGTTGACCGCCGTCACATTCACTTTGTAAGGGAAGCTGGAGAAGACCTCAGGAAACCGTACGTGGCAGCGGTTCTTGTGGACGGAGTCTTTCTGCACCTCCAGTGAACGCTGGTTATGTCTGGAGAGGAGAGGGGAATAAAAAGCAGGATTACGCAAAAAAACTCCTTGATGGATATATTTTTATTTATTTTTTTATGTGCACCAGCTTTCCAGGGAATGATTCATGGATCTTTTTGAATAAATGTTGGGCCCTAATTCAAACAGCCAGACTGGACATTTACTATCTTACTTGACTTTGTCCACATTTTCTTTACAGTTTTACTTCTTTATTTTACATGTTGTCGTAATGTTAATCTAAATTACATCAGCATTGCTCTTCCCTCAGCCTCACAGATCAGGACAAAGTTTGGGACACGAACTTGACTTTTACCAGCTTAATATAGTTTTGTACATGATTTTACTGATAACATGTTTGTAGGCTAAATCTTCTCCAACTTCATACAGTGAATTTAAACTCTATGGCAAATCAGTAGTCTCCAGTTTATTTAGTGCATATAATTGTGAGCAGCAGAGCCCACAAGGACAGAAATAGTGCTCTTTTGTTTGGATCTTGAGAAAATATAAAAGGCTGTTGCTCATGCCAAGAAAATATAAAAATAAGCATCTCTCCACCTGTTGAATGCTTCTCCCCACAAAAGACAAGCGACCCGGACACTAACGCTGCCACTCTCCCTGATAATCTCTTTATAGTCCTCTTCCTTTATGCCTCTCTCTCTCCCTCACTCCTCATTACTATTCACACAGAATAATGCTGCTGTTACAACATTAATGAATCCACCTGCTGCGGTGGGAGCTGTGGGACGCTGTGATCTGGGAATATCAAAGAGAACATGACAGAGACAGACTCGCTGGGTTTCCATCCATACAGCGTGAATATTTAAGATCTGCCCACTGTCCTGTTACAACATGCCTGGACACCCAGGGAGAGTGACACCGAGGTGTTTAGCTGCAGAGAAAATCCAAACTGCCCATATTTTCAGTTTTTACCTAAACTGTAAATCGTCTTTTTCACACGTTTGTTTTTCTTAGTTGGAAGTTTGTCTCCTTATGCTGTGTTTTTCTCTCTGTTCTGCATGTTTTTAAAACAAATTCACCGATGACATTTTTCTAATTTATATTATTATCATGTCACTGTGAGCAGCAAACTAATTTCCCATTTTGCGTAGATAAATTGAGCTAATTCGATAACAAGATGATTATCAGAGTCACAAGAAAAGACATTTTGTTAGAAGCTGTGAACATTGTTTTCTATTGTATTATTACTTTCTGAGAGTAAAACCACACACGACTTTACTTTACTTTCACTTGTACTTACTGTACGTCCACCTCAAACGTGGTGGGGATGTACGTTGCGTAGAGCTGGTGCCAGCTGCAGTAGAAGCCTTTAGGGTAGGTGTTGGATCGACAGGTGACCGTGGGCTCCCTAGGTGAAACTAAAGAGAGAGAGAGAATGCCTGTTGAACGCCTGATGTTTTACATAAATCAAACACATCAGATTCAGTTTTACAAGAGGGGAGAGTTATATTGAAGTTACAGCCCAACGTGTATTTCACATAAAATTCAAAGTCAGACAAACAGTACAAACAATAAATAATCCAATATACTGAGAATATAAAACAGACGGAGCAGAAGGTGACAAAGACAAATTTAAGCAGCACGTGGAAGTGGAAAACATAAAGGAGACGGGAGGAGGAGGGAGGATGCTGTGCTGAGAAAGGAAGGATATTGGAGTGGTGGAGCAAAAGAAGAATAAAAGAGGTTGGCCAGAGAAAAAAAAAAGAGCGATGTGATGTTATGCCAACTCTGGCCTCCTCCAAGATTAGGCTCTTTTCTTCACAGCTAGTCAACCGCATACTTGTCTACCACTCCCTCTTTCTCCCAGCAGCTTTTTACCCTTTTACCCTTCCTCTCCCAATTACACACTCCTCATGTACAGTATGTGTACAGCTGCACTATCGGCAAGTCAAGTTCCAAGTGTATTATTATACCAAACAAGAAATATTTATATTCTCTATAATTTGTCTTTTCTGTTCCTCCATTAACTCTCCTGTCATCTTCTTTTATTTTTCTTTTCAGCTTTTTTATTTCACATGTGCTGCTTCATTGTTAAGGTCCGGAGATTGATTCAAGTCTTTTAACTCAACTTTCTACCTTTTGTATTTCAAATTGATAAAAAATCCCTTCATGACCTTCCAATGTCTTAACCTCATTTACTTTTTGAAGATTTATGAAAAGCAAATGATCCTCTGTCTGCTCCCACCTTGGAGGAGGCCAGTAAATGTCTCAGAACGGTAACGTGCTGTCTTACATATGTATCGCTCCATTGGATGTAAAGGCAAAAGATAAGAGGACTTTGTTATCTAACAGCTAATAATGTGTTGCTAATGCTAGATAAACTTCACCATAGCCGGCTCTGACTTTGAGATAATACAGATAATTAAACCTGACTTTGCTTCTGATACGCCTCTCGGTGAAATGAGGGGGAATCAGAGGCATCCTACGGTGAAGTGATACGCTCCACCCATCTATGAGACTTGTGAAACTTTGGCTGAGGTGAAATTATTCAGCTCTAAATGTTTAGTTGACTCTCAATATGTCTATAATAATAAAAAAAACATATCACAAGGTTTGTTAATTTTCAACGGAGAGGGTCTTTAAGAACAGGCTACATGGTTTTTATCGGCTGCAATGGAAAGCAGCCAAAGAGTAATGTATACTCCTGATATGACAAGTTCACTGATAACAGCTCCATTCAAACAATCGAATTCTTTCTTTCATTTAAAGTCGGTAATACACACCAGGGTCGAGCCGTCTTAAAGAGCCACTAACCCCGTCATTGTTGCGGACATGGGAAAAACGACATGAGCTGCTGGGTCGGACGGGATTCGTCTCCCATGTGGGGAAAAAGGATATCGGAGCGTGTTTTTCCAGCTCACAGCTTCCAGGGTGTGTTCAGGAAAAAGAGGAATCAGTCAACAGGACAATGTTACAGAGAAGGGTGTTAAATACGTTTTTGTCTCCAGCTATTTCCAGTAGTTTGATAGAGTTAAGAGTGAGGGTCAGAGGTCAGGGGGGATTTCCAAGTTTGTGATTTTTGGGGCTTTCTTGAGTTTTGAATCTAAGCTAGTGTTGAAATGTTAATCTTAATTGTTAATCATTAATCACCGAAATGTCAATCTGGATGATAATTGAGTGATTTATTCTGGGAATGTTTGAAATTGATTACATGTGCACACAATATTTCACAACATATCTTTTGCTGCCACGGTTTTTACCATTTCCTTTTGCAATTCTTCACAGAGTTTATATGTCATCATTAGGTTTAGAAAATAAACGAGCGTCCTGATATTCAATCAGCATCCAGAGTATTTCCAGTGACAACCAAGTGTCTCCAAAATAAACGGTGAAGAAAAACAGCTCAAGAGGAAAGACAATCCTTCGGAGGGGAGGACTTTACAAAGAGCAGATGGACATTTCACTGCAGCATCACGTCTAAGTACCACTTTTACTTCTGCATGTGTTTTCTATCTGTAACTCTAGGAGAGAAGAATGTGATGCCAGCAATGGTGAGTCTGATTCATCCACTGTATCTCAAGCATTTCATTCATCACTGATACTTATTCAAATGAGTACTTTGCAGCCTCAGTTTTGGAAAACATTATTCTTGACTTTTTGTAGTTGCAGCACTTAGTAAATGTGGTGTGTCTTCTTTTCTATCCTCGCCTCTGTCAGTTTACCCTTGGCTTCTCAAATCCCTCTTTTGGATCAATAGTCCTGATTTTAATTTGAGGAATCCTATTGCTATTTTTAATTAATGGCTCTATGAAGATTAATTCCCAATAAAAACATTTCTGCAACAGCATTCTGTCTAATTAATTCATGATGTGAATACGATATTGCTGCTGCATCTTTTGTCTATAGATCCTCTCGAAGTGTGTTAGGTCAAACACAGACACACACACACACGCATGCCTACAAATATAAGGCGTGGGCGTCATTCTCTGCTGTGGGGTCATTTCACTGTCACACACAGCTGCGTGTAAGCGGTCACCCCGGCAACTAATTAGCCTGTCAATACAGCCAACAATGAGATGCCAGAGACGACGTCCAATCACACTCAATTAATCACAGAGAGTAATTGGGGCCATCTCAATCAACCAACTCCTCATCTGAGAGTGTCAGTTAAAGAAGTCACACACTCACACACACACACACGTACAATGGGAGCTGCAGGGATCCTGTATAGGCTTCGTGGAATTAGCTGTAATCAATCAAATGAGCTTATTAAGTACTTGGAGGAGTTCAAAGATGAAAACAAAGGCTACAGGAAAACTACAAAATGGAGCCGTGCAGGCGTGAGGAGGATGAGCATAAGTATTCACTCTCATCAACCATGTTTGGAGCGAATTATTTAAACTCTAGGGTGTTTGCTCCTTTAATTGAAATAATTTCACCCTGCGTGAGTGGCGTCAATCAAACCAGGACACCTAAGAGAGCAGCTCACAGTGTAAGAGACTGCAGCGTGGTTTGTTACGAGAGCGAGAGTGTGATCTGAATCATTTATTCTAAATGACCGCACAGCATAAGGGTCAGAACGTACAAGGAGACAGATGTTTCATAACAGCTGCTTAACATACTTTACAAGGGCAAATTAAAAACTGGACTATTTCTGTAGGTGACTAAAACTTTTTCCAATGCAAACGCTGTCTCTCTTTGCTTAGGCCGTCCTCCGTCCTGCGAGATCCAATCACAGGTGATCAGATCTCACGTCCCTGCTTGATATGCACATAATCAGGTGCATCATTTGTGTTTTCAAAGACAGAATGATGTTGTTTTGCAGATGTGTTGATGAGGATGTGAAGTGTGTGCTGGTGTGAGTGAGAGGTAGAAAGAGAGAGAAAAAATAGTCAGTAGGGGCTAAATGAATCAAAGCCTTGTGCAGATCTATTTAGAAAAAAGATTTCACCAATTAAAACTCAAGACAAATGTTAATACCTGGTCTGAACGGGGTCTTTTACTTTGTTTATTCACTTCCTTGCTCTAATACTTTTTTAAACATGCTGCAATAACATAAAACGTTATTTAGGGCACTTCTGCAATCTTTTGAAGATTTATCCTTGGTGGCCAGTTCCTGATTTTAACTTGGTAATCTTAATACCAAATCACAACCGTAAACAAAAGGGAGTAGTTGGCTCAGTGGCAGTGTTTGAACATGCCACAGGATGTAGAAACCTTCAGAGTTTGAACATCTACAAAGGAGGAGACATACGGAGGGAAATGAGGAAGGGATGGGAAAGGACGGGCATAACCAGAGGCAGGGTGAAAGAAGAAGACGGGACGGTGACAAGAAGAGAAGAAGAGAAGGAAGGAAAGCACATGAACATCAGAGAGGAGATGAAACTGGACATGATTCTTTCATCAGATTCTACTAAAGTGGCCTTCAAAAAAAAGAAAACAAATTCAAACACAACAAGTACGCATGCACATAAAGCTGCAGCTCACTTGCATTACGGATAACAAAACATCAAAAGCTTCCTCTGCATTAATGAAAATTGATTGAAGGAGAACGGAGCGGAGAGGACGAGCGATAATGCAGAGAATAAATCAAAGAACAAAGACGGTATGATTATTAAACCTAATAAAACAGTGATTCAAATTAAAATGACATTGTGCATGTTTTCCTTTTTTCTCTGTGAACCACCCGGTGAGACATCACCTGAGTCGGGGGCAGACAGGACACCACTCATGAATAAATGTGATTTGAATTAGAGCGCTTTCATCATCTGGTTTTGAATTGCTAAATGTTGAATGTGATTTGGCGGACGCCCTTTGTTAGCCTCATGAAACGCACACCTGCACGTGCACATGTGGCGGGTGAGGCTACTTATGAATGATAATAGGTCACAGACTCAACTAACTGTGGCTCAGAAATCAGAAAATAAACTAAAAGTCAGGAAAATATTTGTCACGAAATATTCTTTTTGAGTCTATGTAAGCCGCTCTCTCTTTTCGTTTTATCAATCAATATCAAGGATTCTATCAATTATTCACTTTAATTTTAGCCAGGCCTTGGCATCTGGCTCTAATGCGGAACCTTTGCAGGCACAGACATTAATTACCATCTCTGATTTCAAGTTTCATACGCAGACTTAAAATTCAACATTTTTCTGTTTCAATATGAAATGTTCTACCCTGTTGTGATACATACTTTATATGTACTTTATGTTGCAGTTAAACAGCAGAGAAAAGCATCTGTACCCCGGGACAAAGGAGGGTTTGTTTTTACCTCTTTCCGTTTCTTTGTTGATTGGTTTGATTGTTTGAAGGCAGAATTTCACAAAAACAACTGAATGGGCCCTAACACTAAACCTAGATTCTAACCTGAGCCTTAAAGCCAAGTCGTAACGCTCCCACCGCCCTTTGAAGACGAGCGGACCGACCGCCACGTCCCTTCTTTCCCAACATGCCCTCACTCCATAACACTCACACTGGTCCTCACAAAGATGGAAATACAAATAGAGACAAACACAGAGACAAAAAAATGTGATGAGGGACAATGACATCCAGTGGCCTGGTTGCTGGGCTGCAGACCCTGTGGTAATTGGTATTTGCTTGTGTTAGTAGCCTTCCTGTCGCTTTGTGTGTGCGCTTGTGTTCATGTGTGTGTGCACGCGCCCTCCTGTGACAAAGATCCTCTTTCGCGAGACCCAGAATTTTTGTGTGACAGGTTTAGAATAGTGGAGGAGAAGAAGGGAGAGTTTCGGCTTAGAGGGAGTATGAGAGAGAGAGGAATACAATGACAAACCGATTATACACCGACATTCTGCTCCGTCTTTAGCCTTGGTGAAAACACAAAATCACCAACTTTCCTGGCACAGAACATCTATTAACCATTTTCTACTTTCATGGAGTCGACTCGACAAAATCTTATCTGAGCACAGGTCTACGAAACAGTTAACAAATCCA
Source organism: Paralichthys olivaceus (assembly GCF_024713975.1). NCBI lineage: Eukaryota > Metazoa > Chordata > Actinopteri > Pleuronectiformes > Paralichthyidae > Paralichthys > Paralichthys olivaceus. The sequence goes on along the minus strand of NC_091110.1, from coordinate 16,689,907 downwards.
TCTTTCTCTCTATCCATTTATTAGTCAGCTTATCTATTATGCACATCTCATTCAGTTTAAAAATCACGTTTTTCACATTAGGAATCCTACCGGGACAAACCGCAGCCTCTTGGAGCCTGTGCTGCTCTGAATGGCAAAACTTGTTTGGGCAGATGGTTTTGTCTCTGCTTGAATCGGCCTGCCAACGCCGGGCTCGCTGCATTTTAGATTAGCTCGGCCGTGTGTCGTGGGGGAAAGATTAATGTAAATAAAACTGTGAGGACAAATCTTAGAGAGACAGAGCTGGTGCCTTTTTGTCCAGACCGGCTTTCATGGGGAACGGTAATGTAATTGTGGTGTAATATTTTTATCCCAGTGCTCTGAGGCTATCCCGATGTATGCACATGTCGGTGTGTACGTGGCTGTATGCGATTAGTGTGTGTGTATGCGGTAAAGTGAATATGCAATTCTATGTATATGTAATTGAATTCAATGTGCCTGCGTTTGCCCGTAAATGATGTGCACTTGAATGTCTCTTTTAAAGTGTGTGTCTGTGTACGTATGCAGCAATATTTTTTATTTCTGAAAACTTTACGGATTCAGTAAATATGAAATAAAGTTAGGTAAAAACAAAGTAATAAAAAAATAAAAAAACTTAGAGGAAAAAAAGAGTGTGTTCTACATTTGTGTATATTTCTGAGTGGGAGTGCCCTTTATTGCACTTCTATTTGATTACACAGCGCCTCCAGTCTAGTTTTATACAATTGCTGAGATTAACTTACTGACTCTGTGCATGAGAACTGAAACACATGCATATGCACCAAGCATTCCTTCCTTCCCTTTGATTCTTTTCTCCCTCTCTCACAGTCCCTGGGCCAGAGCGGCTCCGAAACACGAGGGAGCGAGCTGCACCAAACAATGATGCCCTGGCATGCCAGGAATGTCTCTGGGCCAATTGGAAACAGCCATGTGTGAGAGATGAATGAATGAAAGGAGCATGAATACCTTATGAGAGCATCAGGAGCTGATAAGTGAAAGAGAGAGAGAGACAAAAAGAAAGAGAAAGCCCGAGGTGTGTAGGATGACATAAAAGGAGGTTTGACTAGATAAATGATCTCTTAAATTGTTTTTTCTCGTTTCAAAAATGTTCCCAAAAAATACAAATATAACATCAAAGCTGTTGTAAACTTGAATCGTCCTTTAAAAACACTTGAAGAGACGGAGTTAAGGAGGAACGGAGGTGTTGAAAGGTTCGTATTGACCTCTGCAGCTCTGCGGGTCAGACACAGGAAGACGACCATTATACCTGGACACTTAAATTCGCCGCAGCCCCCTCGTCTGTCTCGCACTCCCTCTCTCAGACACACACACACACACGCTCTCTCTCTCTCTGAGCCACCTGACAACACAAATCTCATCTTGCTCAAAGCTCGCGAATAACGGCTTAAATTTCACAGGAAATAAAACAAGATTCTCCTGCAGCTTCACACTTATAAACACGATCTCACGTCAAACACTTCCTATGGAATCGTTTTGACACTTCTCGGCTGCTAAGGCCTCTGATGGTGAAGGCTGCAGATGTTATGGGAAAGAGTCGTCATCTCACTCAAAGCTTCAGAAAATAAGGGTGTGTTTTGATGAGATAGCCCCACTACGCAATGGAAAGTTTTCGTCCCTCAACGCTCGATGAATAATCATTACCTAATGCTCATTGTTTAATATTTCAGCAAAGAAGAAAGTCGTAAAGCTCAAACTGCCCGTTTGAATTCAGGTTTGCTTGTTTTTTTTAAAGAGACAACTATTACCACTCAGTGGGAGATCAAATTCCTTCACCACACAGTATTTCCTTTCCAGTTGTTTCTCTTTCCTTTCAATTTTCTACTTAGCCTTCCTCGTTCTCTCTTCCTCTTCCAGTCAATAGACATGATAATGGCTGATTTGCCTCCTCACGCAACTGGAGAAGGCCACGAATAAGGGAAAACAAAAAACATCTGAAAGCCAAAAGGCCCTTCAGAAAGAAGTAAGATGGATTTGGCCTTTTACATAAATAAATTTACTGTGTAGTAAAACTCTTATTTTTCCTTCTGACTCTTCTTCTGAGTGTATTTAGTTTAACCTCAGACCTCTGCACAAACTAGTAGCATTGAATCCAGAAGCCTACGAGAGGCCAGGCATTCCTTTCATGCTACTTCATTCTTACCATGTTTCATTATTATTTATCCTGACAGAGCAGTGGAGATCGCCAGGAAAGTTTCGGGGAACAACGCCGTGCCACTCATGAGTGATTGTTCATTTAAAAGTAATCTTCTTAGCGAAACCGGGATTTTAACTTTTCAAGCTGTAGCCTCACATGCCTAGACATTTATCCACACTCTTTTCTAATTTGTTTTTGTAATCGTTGCAATAACGCTGCAACAACGGCTCGGTGCAAGGCAAAACAAAAGCAGCAGAATAAGATTTATCTGAAATGTTATGGACTTTTCGTTTTCTGGTGTTTTAAGAGATTGCTGAGTTGAAATCCATGTTGTGACGTAAGGGATAGAAGTCTTATGCTCCATCAGAGCATGGTTAAGGATTAATTGCCTTTGTTTGAGGCACCACAGCAAGTCAGGCACTAACAGGAGATGGGGTCCAGCACCGTGTCGTACTTTACGTATTATAAGGGTGACACTCAAAAACATAAGCATCAATCGTAATCATCCCACACTTTCCAGAAAGGAGTTGTTTCCAGTTAATGCCTCTGCTAAGGACGTCATGTTTTCCTTGTCTGTTGGTTGGTTGGTTTGTATGTCGATTACACATGAATGGATTTACATGAACATTTGTTAGGAAGAGGAGCTCATCTTTACTTTCTTTTACATGTGCTTTTTTGGACATTTTCACCAATTTCCCAGAGAATAAAGTCAGGAATATAAAGTGGACTGACATCCACAAGTGTTTGTAATTTCTTGCAGCTTGACTGAACTTAAGGGAACTTGGAGAAGGTCTGCGCTTTACCGAGAGCCATTGTTTCCCTCTGCTTTTCATAGGTATGGGTCAAATCCTTAAAAGTCAAATTCCCTACATTGGTTTTAAATAAAGACATATTCTCCTGGACTATTCTTCTGCCTCTATACCACTTCTATAGCAACTTCAGCCTTCTGCTTCTGTGCTGAAACATAGTGATAGCTAAAGTACGAGCACATCATAGAGGTGCTGGACAAGCCACTTGAAGAAAGTTGTAGGTGAAGAGAAGGAATACGTAGGAAAGTTGCTGAGGTCGACTTAATGTCTGCACAATGATGAAAGTAGAAATTGCCATTCCATCAGAATCCAGGCAGTGCCACTAAGCAGTATGTAGTATTATACCTTGCAAATGAAATTTTAGTGCGTTAAAGCTTTTGAGTGGAGATGTCTCTGGTACCGCTAAGAGGTAAAGCTCGATGTCACCGTAGCCAGAGCCTCTGTCAGAGCTGCGACAACTGCCTCTCAGCCGCAGTTGCTGTTGATGGTGACATGAGTGACAGGCTGGGATTGACCAATCAGAGATGTCAGTCTGCCAAGTGCACAGACGGCTAACTGCCATCACTCACAGAGGCAGAGGAGCGAAACAGGCAGGTACCACCAGGGTCCCCAAAGTTTGAGTCGAAACAGCTGATTCTGGTAAATTTAGCTGTCAGATCCAGAGCAGGACGGGACGGACAGATACAAAGACAGAGACAGAGACAGAAATTAGAAGTGTCTGGCCGGTAAAGCTTGAGGCCTTGGTTGTGAATTCAGCCAGCTGCTGTGTGGTGTGCTGCCTTTTTGCATACACCATATTCTCTTCATGGGGTTTTGAGAGGAGTCACGTTACTGTGGAGACACAAAGGTTTGTTCTGCACAGTCTGAACTGAAACCTTTAGATATGAATAAAGAGCTGTAGATATATGACCAACAGGTAGCAGCACACACGCTGTGGCAGCCTGAAAGCAAGCAAGCAGGCAAGAGCAGACACACAACCCACAAACTGAGCAACAAAAAAGGAGGCACAGCATTTCATGCAGTTCTCTGCACCTTGGGGCTACTATAACACTGATTCTTGGTAATACTGTAATGCTATTCTAATGGAATGTTTGCACAGAGACTTTATGCCTCATGGTTTCAATCAGGTCCTCCACACACCAGCTGTGCTCTTGCCGATCGAGCGCCGGCTCCAGCCAAGCTGGGAGATCTCAGCTCTTGGCACCTTTGGCTGAGAATAGAAATTTTATCTCACCCGCATCCATGAGGGAAAAAAAAAAGGCCATTATCAGTGCAGCTTACATAATGGTTATGTCAGTTAGTTAACTGATGACACAGTAGGTGTGTTGATGGGGGGGCAGAAATGTCACATGCTTTGATAATAGGAAATAGGGCTAGTTAACATTTGAGATTAAATTAGCATTAGTTTTTTTTTTTTTTTATCTATCCTTGGGGCCACAGTTTGTGGTAACGTTTAACAAAATCATGTTTCTGTTTTAAATTTCTCTTTCCAAAGAAAAGTTACTGAAGGATGTTTTTAATTCACTTGCGGGCCACTTCCGTATTTTCCGTAAGTACTTCCCTAAGTCTTGCTAATGATCTAGTCACCATAGAGTATAGTAACTGTTGTGATTGTGCAACCTCTGTGATGTTGAAATTGGATGCAACCTTTTTCCCTCGGCCGTTGCTGAATTCACTCCCGCTCAGAGTAGAATGACCCGGTCACTGTGCATCCCAGATGTGATTTATTGCTCGTCAACAAAGATCAGGCGTCAAAGCGAGGATGTGAAGGCTTGAGGAATTAAGGACACATCCCTCGTAATGCTCTCTAATGTGTCCTTCTGTTCCCAAGCAAATGTAGTGTAATTATAAAATTCAATACCCTCGTCCTTGTGGGATGATGTTCCCTACGTTGCCAGTTGTGGAGGACAAGCTGGAGAGCTATAGTAAATTTTGGTAATAAAGCGAGTGGGAGTGGGTCTGCATGGTTCAGTGGAGGAGCAAACAGTGATCTCATTCTCTCAGCAGCGTTTTGGAAGAGGCACAACTGCAACAGGATGCTCTTATCGCACCTTTCCTCATTCCTTTTGAGGCTTGTTTGGATTTGACAGCAAAGACACACAAACACACAGGGCCGAGCCTCCAGTGTGGAGTGTTACCCTGAATCAAGAGTGATGCGTTGAAGTGATGCATTCTTTATCAAAAACAGTTTCTTTCCTTCCTTTTCCTCCCTTCTCTTATTCCTCTCCGGCTTAGGCCAACTCCACCTCCTGAAGTTGATTGCGTGATATGACAAAATGGAAAATTTTTGGGGTCCAAAAGGGATCAATATAGAAAAAAAATAAATGTAAAACACATTGTTTTTTTCTTTGAAGGATTTCTAACACGATAAAGTGAACTTTGCAGAATCCCCAAGACGTTGTTCTGAACCTTCATGGCTTTTGGTCCTTGGAAATGAAATTTACTCAAAACCCTCTGTCGCAGGATGAAGTTCACCCTGAGTGTTTCTGAGGGTTTCACTATGAATAAGCAAAGATGTTGGTGAGAAAGAACACAAACGTAACCTCCGCAGAGGAGGATTACGCAAAAACTACCGGACGGATTACGAAGGAAGTTGGTGGAAGGATTTGGTGTGGGTCAAGGAAGAACACATTCAATGTTGGCAGAGAACTTGGATCAGGGGGCGGATTCAGGGATTTCTTTAACATTGCCAGAGACATATTTTGACGTTTTCGCCAATTTCCTAAAGGTCAGAAGATGCCTCATACCCTTTAAGAGTAAGTTGTATATGTGTCTCAATCTTTTTCTTCATAGGCTGTAAAATGGGGCTTGAGCTGATCATTTTCACTGAGGGGGATTTGGACACTGCTCCCTATTTTAAAGATCACTGCTGAAAAGTTTAAATGTTAAAAAGTTTTTTAATGCATTAAATGCTGGGTGTATCACATGAAGATCAATAGTTTCTTAGAGAGAAAGGCTGGAGGCAGGGGGAGAGAACGCTGTGCATCTCCTCTCTCCCTTTTATATCAATTTCTCTTGCATTTATTTCTCAATGCTTCCTTTCACTATCTCCTTCGCATCCTCCTTTTTTGTGGTGATTTTAAATTACGGGTATCAACCAGCCTCAACCCTTGTGACCTATCATTAGTTGATTACAAACAGCTTTACTGGAACTCGGTACCTCGGCTATATTACAGGGCCTGGAGCTATGCAGCAACCTGTCATTATACAGTATTTTATCAGCCGCGCCGCTTCCACAGTGTTTGGTTGCTGAATCATGTGCGAATAAAATGGTTCGAGGGGAGGCAGGCAGACGGTGAGGGAGACGGCAGAGAGGGGTGTGGGTGGGGTGGGGTGGTGGGGTCAGAGATTGAAAGCAACAGGGGGAACAGAGGGGGGAGAAAAAAAAAAAAAGAAAGTGAGTGGGCAAGAGACAGAAAAAGAGGATAAATGACGCTCATTGTTCCTTCCTCTTGCTGTCAGTTCTCAGTAATGCTAATCATTAGGCTAATCTGACAGGATGGTACACACACACACACACACACACACACACACACACACACACACAGTGTCCCCAAGTCCCCCGCCCTGTGTTGCATTCCAGTGCCCAGTGTCAATGAGAGGGAACCGCCACATTACATGGCTGTTTGTTCCCTTTGTAAGCTCGCCTGCAATGCTAGTAAGACCAGGGAGTGTGTCCGAGTGTGTGTGTGACCGACCTTTCTCTACTTTAAGATTAATTTCACCTTGCTGCTAATTTATAACGAAATCAGTGTTAAAAACACATGCTTGGAAGAGAATAGACCAGATTTGTCAGGTCTACTTAAAATATGTACTTTGTGTTACCATGCGGAGACAGCAGCCGCAGTAACTCCATCCTGAGAATTTGATTAAAAGCAGGCTGAAGTGAAAAAAGAAAAGAAAAAAATATATATTGCTCCACTTCTGGCTCCGCTTTAATGAAGGAAGTTGTTTGATTTAAAACATATTTCACTGTGAGATTTACTGTCATATTTTTTACACTCAGTCTGGCAGAGTCATATAAGTATGATTAGTTTTTTTTATTCCTTCACAGTCATGGTTTATAAACATAAACATAAAATGAGCCTTGATTTCAATTATATTGGGCTGTAATCCATCCGTCGTTCCCCGGGAGACGAGCGGGTTCTGCTGCGGCCTTGAAGGGAGTCTCTTGATGCAGTGTTTATCTTTGAAAGCAAATAAATGACAGAGGGACTTGAACCAGTAGCTATTGTGACTATTCACTATATTATGATTTAATCAACTTGCTCCTCTGCAACTTTATACGATCCAGCTTTCCTTACATCTAAACATTCTGCAGAGAGTAAAGTTAAAAAAAAAAAAAAAGAAAGAAAAACAGATTCCTCTCACTCCAGGGAAAGTTGAGGAGGCCACACAATCCTGGGCTTAAGTGTGATGCAGTACCGTTTGATAAGTGTGTGTGTGTGTGTGTGTGTGTCTGGAGGGAAAAGAGGGATCTTGGTTTAGAATAGGTAACAGTGGAATGTAATTGAGCTGAAAATTGAAAAGCGGAGCCGTGGCAAAGCCAAGCTGCTTGTGCGCGTTTGAGTGAGAGAGAGTGTGTGTGTGTGTGTGTGTGTGTGTGTTGTGCGGACTTCACAACGTGTGTTTTTGCGTGCACGATTTTGTGTGCAAGTAGCTGTGTTTGTTTGTGTTTTAAAACCAGAGTGGGATGCCAGTGTAATCCTCGCATAGCCAGACCCCCAAGGATAACAGAATTTACTGCTGAGTGGGTGAGCCACACAGGCATGCATATAAGAGCACTCCCACATGCACCTACACACACACACACACAGGTACACTCAGCCCCATGCCAACTACCGAGTAAAAAAAAAAACGAAGAGAGAGGATGAGAGCGTGCTGAGTCTCGCTCCCCTTCTCCCCAGACACACTCTGGAAAATTGGAAAGAGCTTGGTCGTCTCCTGCAGGCATCACTCATGAAGGTTCATTTTACACAGTGTTTACATAATACGACATACAGTACACGCTGCTACTTGACAGTATAAAGTCATTTTTAGCCAAACTCAGAGTGCCGAGTTTCATTCTAGGTCAAACTCTAACCCTGAGTCCATGATTAACATGAGGCGGAGAGCCACAGATGTAAACAAGGACACAGTGTGTGATGGAGGTGAAGCTCCCTGCAGCGCTGCAAAGATGAGGTTATGCAGGTTTAATGCCTCATCTATGAGCGGCGCCGTGACGACTCACAGCCTGGAGGTGAAGAGAGAGAGAAGGGGGGGAACCAAAATCCAAATATTCAAAGTCAAGAAAATATAGGTGGGACTTGCTGTGAATTGCTGTGTGCAGCTGTGTCTCTGACACCCCCGATCTAAGAGTTCCAAGTCGACCAATTTATTTAAGAGTCACAGATACAGTTTTCAAGTTCGACATTCTCACTCAAATAGAAATAAAAATGATCCAGAGTTTTATATGAGTTTTCTTGCTGTTAAGGAAACAACAAATGCACAGGCGCTATACTCTAGGTGTTCTGTTCAGGGCAAGTTGCTTGAAAAAAAAACTAGTTAATCACTTAAAAATTAAAAACAATCAGTTTACTAATTACTCACAGCAACAAAGTAATAGTGATAGTAAAACATTAGACTCTTAGTTTTTGATCTTGATGAAATTTGAAATATGACGTGTCTCAGACTGTAATTAATAAAGATATGTGCTAATGATGTTTAAACCTTTTTCTGCTATTCCATCTTCTCTGAGAGCATCTGAGTGCACACTTGTATCAGTGTTAGTTCATGCCTCTGTGTGTGTGTGTGTGTGTGGTCTACAGAGAGGGCTATTTGACTGCTCGATAAGCGAGACACCCTGGCACTGACAGCTTCATCCATCAGTGTGTCTGTCTGACGGACAGGCCTCTGTAGAGAGGTCACACTTCACACGCATATGTCTGTCTGTGCCAGTGTGTGTGTGTGTGTGTGTGGTCAGATATAAATATTCCTCTGTGGGGACACACACATTGACTTTGCCTCAGTCAGAATATCAATGTGAATCTCTGCTCTCCTCTGAAGTTACCTTTTCTTTCTTCCTGTCTTTCAGCTGCTCTGTTGTATTGTATCCTCATCGCTTCTTTCCTCTTCTGCTACTTTTTTCCAAAACTTCCATTCCATTCCTTACATCAGAGTTTATGGAAACGCATGCAACCTGTTCCTATGTTTATTTCATCCATTAATCACACGCCGGCGACGCTGGCATGTGGGTTTATTCACTCGGCAGCTTGACAACCTTGGGAACGTTGCAATGTTCCATATGCATTCATTCACTCGCACACATGAATGACAATATCGGCATGTGAGAAGGTGCATACCAGATCGGTGCAGGAAGAAAGAGCGCTGTCACTCATTTACCCGGAGGATCAAAATAGTTCCCAAACACCCAACAAGGAAGTCGCCCCTCGGCAACAGACGCAACTAAAGGAAGTAAAGAGGAAACTGACCCTGAATTTCTAGACAAATTGACCCCAACATTTTTTCTTATTCAGGGACAACTTTGTTATGGGAACATGATGCATTCATACCAGTTACGTCATTGTCTTTGTCTTTGTGAGATAAGCTGACATGGAGGGCGCATCACTTACTCGTCCCATAGTTAACAATTAAGAGTCACAATTACCTACAGAGACATGAACTGTTTGGGTTTGGTTAATTTTTAAGAGTTATCTGACAGAAAGAAAATATCAATCATTAATCAATAATAATTAAAATGTAAAACAAAGAAAAGTTAACTCACTTTAATGTCCTTAATTTGATGTTATTTATTTATTTAATGTTATTTTATCATTATACTTAAAGTTTCATGATAACAGAGAAGAGAATGCATATTAATGATGAAATGTTTAATGGCTGAATATATTTAATAATACATTTATTCATGGGCTTGATTTGTTGAACACATCTGAAAAGACACCATAACAAACTTAAGTGCGTCCAACAGGGATTCTGTATGATGATGTTTACCTGAGCTCAAATCTAATCAACCTGTTTGTGGGAATATTTCAAACAGAAAGTTTTACAACTACATCCTCGTGGGTTTTCAATGTTAGTCGGTGGATAATTATACTCCAAGTAATTATGTTCCAAGCTTTGTATAATGTCACCATTGCATCTGTTAGTTACAACCTGAGCGCTTGTTTTCCTTAAAGCTAAATTTAAGCCCACGGACGAAGCTACTAGCACCTCCTGTTTGCCCTGAACCTGCAGATTTAAAATAACTATCACTGATTTACTTTGAAGGAAAACTATAGAAGTGATATTTTAGGGTATTCACGGATGGTTATCTATGATGCACATCGGACATAATGATTTTGAAATACCTTAATCGCTATGAGCTGTGTGTCTCTCTTCTACAGTTTCATGAAACCAAAGACCTGTTACATATATTTTATATTGAAGATATTTTACATAGTTGAGATATACAAAAAAAAAACACATTCTGTCTGTGTCATACGATTCACTGTGTTGACATTTCTGTGAAATCTGACATTTTATCTCCCAGTTTTCTCTCTCTCTCTCTCTCTCTCCTCGACTCTTTCTCAACCATCCTGTGTCTCTCGCCCTCTCACTCTCGCTCGCTCTCTCAGTCAGTCTCACATTCCAGACAAGCTCGGCTCCTTTGTCCTGAATGACATCACAGACACAAGGCTGTGACAGGCAGGACAGGAGGAATGCAGGGCGAGAGACGGAGCGAAACCATAAAAGAGATATATGATATATGGGGAGGGAGAGAGAGAGAGAGGGAGGGAGGGTAAGCAGATGATGAGAGAGAGAGAGAGAGAGAGAGAGAGAGAGAGAGAGAGAGAGAGAGAGAGAGAGGCTGTGAGGGAATGAGAAAATGTGAAAGAAAAAGGGAAAACCAGAGAGAGGGAGAAAGAATTCCATTGATTCAGCAGGGCATGAATGGACTTCACAGAGGACTCCCCAACCAACACACACACACACACTCCTGCCCTCCTATACCCGTCCACTCCCTCCCGCTCAGTCTCTCTCTCTCATCCCTCCGTCTGTCCCCTCCTCCTCCGTTTGTAGGCCTTTCATTAATCTCCTTTAGAGGAATCAAACAACAGCGCCCCCGCCACAAACCCACAGGGAGAAAGTTTCCACACAGGAGCCACTCTGTTATACAGCTTAAGACAACAAGGTTTCACCAAATCAGTCAGATGGGGCAGATAAAAGCTGTGCTGAGGGAGGTTTTATTAGGGGGAAGTGTTCGTCGTAGAGTTTGAAGAGAGACTATAAACTCTCCTGATGGACGAAGTTTTCCTCGACTGAAAGTTACAGTGAAGTTAGTCCTGAAATGTTTCCCCGCTTTAACAATAACTTTGCTGATCAATTTAGGGTTGAAGTCACTTCCAATGCTTGAGTATCTTGCTTGACTTCAACGAACAGCGATACACGTGGTAAAACAGAAACTTTCTGTCTTTGTCCAACTGTACAGTTACCTTGGAAGTTATGCATTTTACTGCACATGTATAATCCATAAACATTTGTATTTAGACATGAATGAAGGTCGTTTTATTTCATTCCAAGTATTTGCTACAAGGACAACACATGACAATTTGACTATGCAGCTAATTCTTGCATTTACAATATTTTGTGTGTTAATCAGTGACATCAAATACAATAAACTAATGAATAGAGTATAAATGTTGCTATGAGTTGCAGCTGTCCTAATAAGTACTTCATAAAAGTACATGTTCAAGGTGGTTACTTTCCAGCGGACGGTCAAATCCACTTATTTATAAAGTGCCTTTAACACAAACAAGTTTGTTAGAAAGCACTTCGTGATATTAAGAGAGAAGTTAAAATACGATGACATAAAATAAAGAAGACCACTCGTATAAAAAAGCAGCAAATCAGTCACACTGAGAGACAACGAAATAAAAGGATTTAAGAAGTTTTCAATATGGAAATGGCCTTAATTTTTCAAAGTGCTTCATTTAATGTGACCTCCCCCTGCTTCACCCTCATGAGGAACCATTTGGAAGCAGCTCCGGTAATCACAGCGGATGGCTGCGGGATATCGTGGCCTTCCACAGCAGTTATGGGAAAGAGCAGAAAAGTGGGACTGACGCAGGATGTGGGGACGACGGCTACAACGCTACATGAAACTTTAATTCCTGGGCCACAGAATCACACCCGACAGATCGCTTCCCTCGGATGTCTCAGCGCAACCACATCACAGGCCAGAGTCTGTCATTCTGACTGGGATAAAGTGAGGAAGGATTACGGGAAAAAAAGAAAAGAAAGAAAGTCATGGGGAGTGAAAAGTGAGACAAAACAAAGTGAAAGAGAGAAAGACATCACGCACTGACCATCAGGCTACCATGGTGACAAAATCATTTGCTGTCGGATCGATGAGTCATTATCGCATTCAACGACAAAACTGCATACAGATTTATGCAAAAAAAAAACAGAATGCAACACAGACACACACACAATGCAGCTGCACACAGTTATCTACACACCCATGCACACAGTCAGAGATTTGAGATATTGAGTGGTTGGATGAACTTTTCCGCAAACCTCTTTGCTGATGCGGTGAAATAATTTCACCCCATTAAAAGCAGCAGAGCGGCCTCGGCCAAACTAATTATGGAGAATTCTGTCAAACTGAAGCGAAGGGGGGAGTGGTAAATAAGATAGTGTGTGTGTGTGTGTATGTGTGTGTGTGTGTGCAGATGAGGTGCACAAAGCCACAGCATCCGGTGCCATCTGCGGATGAAATTTAGAACCAAAGCTGAGCATGAAATCCAGAATCTGCTACAATAATCTAAACCAGAGCCCCTTCATTTTCCAATCAATATCCCTCTGAGTCCGTAATAATCTCAACGAATGCTTGAGTGACAAGAAACTAAAAAACTCGTAGACGCAGCTGTCAGATGGCGTATTGACGGAGGCTAATCGAATCAATAACAACAACAATAATTACTGTAGGTAGGAAATAAGAACGACAATACCAATCTCTCCACCAAGACGTTGGTTATTATTAGATTAGACGTGCTAAATGTAGCCGCCTCTGGAGTATTTTAGAAGCTTAGGATGGGAATTCACAGATAATAAGAGGTTCGAGATTTATCTTTTTCTTCACATTTTCTGTATTAGCGCAGTGAAAAGACGAAGAGAAAAGAAAGATCATCTTGCAACTGTGCAAAACACAAAAGCTTAATCTGGTTCAACAGTCCCAATTAACATTTAAATGAAAGCTCAATCTCTCTTTTCACTTAGTTCGACAATGAAGCTGATTAACAAACATTCATTTTCCCGGAATTGGTCTTTGTAAGTACAAGAACAAAAAAAAAAATAAAGAAAGAGACATTCTACACACGGAACTGCATCTGACGACGGCTGGGCGCTGCAAAGAGATTAAAGTCAAGCGCACACACTTACACACACACGGGGAAACACTGAGCCAGCGAGTCATTAGTGTGTGAGTGATGGTGTGTTGTGTTTGAGCTGACTCCGGTCTGCATCGGGGCCGAGATGCAATAACAGCAACAAGAACAGATCATCTAGACAATTACTAATAGCCAGCATTTTTCTGCTCACAATTTTTCTTCATCTTTTCCCCTTGTTTCCTCGATAAATTACAAAAATCCACATGTTGCACATCTCTTCATGACGTGTTGTGCTTTGTAAAAACCTTCATGACCCCGTCAGTCTCACTCTTGCTTTTCTACTGTCTTTTCCTTTCTTTCCCCCTCTCTCCTCTTTTTTTTTTTTTGCCTCATTCTCTTTCGCGTTCATCATACTCTCATTCTCCCTTTCCCTCCGTCTGGCTTTTTACATCTCATCGGGTTTCTTAATCTCTTTCTCTCAATTCCCCCTGTGGACAAACAGCTGTTCCATTTGGGGCTTTTGATTAATTTCATAAAACAAAACACACCCCCTGCACTTTTCCATGTGTGACAAGATGGAGGGAGAGGAGAGAAAGAGAAGAGGAGGAGGAGGAGGAGGAAGAGGACGCATGGCACCCTCGCTGGACAAAAAGAACATGTCTGTTTGTTTTAGTTTATGGTTTGAAATATTAGATATTTGGTTTACAATAACATTAAGTGGCCTGGGCCTGAGTTATGGTGCCGCGGTGGCTCCTCTGTTTGTTTTGTTGTTTATGGTTCTGAAATATTAATCTTTTCTCGTAGACTAATAAGGCTAAGTGGTCTGGGGGGCGAATGAATTACGGCCTGTGCATTGGCTGCCTTTTGGAGCATTGAGCACATCTACGCGCTCGCAGGCTCACGTCCCATTAGCGGTCATGCATATGTCAATCTCTGCAAACACGCGGCACTGTACTCACAATGTCAAGGTTTTACTAAATTCTTCTCTCCTCTCTTATAATTGAGGAAACAACCTTGAAAGTAATCTCACATAAGAACACAACTCATGTGTTTGAGTTGCTTTCGTCTGCTCAGAAACATTTGGCGCTCTCTGGAGAAGAAGCAGTTAAAGTGAAAAGAAACACTTTAAATAACTTACATAACTTTCACAGCTCTGTCTGCATAACCACATCACTGATTGACACATGTCCCCCTCTCTGGATTTCTCCAGGTCACGATCAAGAACTTGCATCTATGAACTTCAGCTCTCGAACTCTCCGCACTTTCAAATGAAATGTGTTGTTTTCTCAGAAATGATCAAATTCCAAATACTGCTGCCTTTTTCTTTTTTCTAGCTGATCCTGTGCTCTGTGAGAGGAGCCGCGGGGGAAAATAAAAATGTTCAATTGAACTTTTAGAGCAAAAACTAATATAGACAACACGTATTCTCCAATCATAGCAAAAGGGTAGAGACTTACTTCTTACTGCCAGGCCAGCTCTGTTGATGCCCTTTGTATACTTGGCATTTCTCTACACAAAAGCAGCATTGAATTGTTTTATTCACTTTCGAATGCATGTGTGTGTTTGTGCAGGCTGGCGTGCGTTGCTTCCTGACTGTATGTGTGGTGCGGGTCTCTGGGGGGGGATTATGACTGCATAGAATAATGGCTGTGTGATAATTAATGGGATTAACAGATTAGACAGAAGATTACGCTGTGGCTGTTTCCATCGCCACTGCATGTTGGACCTACAGAGATGGTAAAAAGAGGTGAAGGAAAAGGAGGAGGTAGAACGAGTGAGATGTGAAATGAAAGAAGGGCGAGAGAACTTTATTCCAAAGTGTTGAAAATGGTCAAGTACTGATTTTATTATTGAGATTTTTTTCTAGATATTGTTTTATTGACATATAGATCTTGATTTAAAGTTTTGCCAGTTTAAGATTATTTCGTTTTGACATTTGCTTGCATTGAAACATTTCACATTTGGGAATTGGGGCTTTTTTTAAACTGAACTGTGTGTATATGTTATATCCAGTATTTATGTTAGTTAGGTACAAAAGGAAACTGAATTATAAACCTCCAGCAAGAAGGTTTTCATCGTAGGCCATTGTTTTGTTTGTAAGCAAGATTACACAAGAACGACTGAACGTTTTGACATGAAACTTTGTGTGATTTTTTTTGTGTGTGATTTGGTGCAGATCCAAATAAATATGCGGATCTACTGAATTTAAATGTGGTTTCATAAGGAGACTGAGGCCATGGCGGAGGTATGCAGTCCACTGAGTCAAGTTTCTTATTGTGTTTGACCTCTTTCTTCAGCTCTAAATAATAACGGACAGCGTGAATGTAAAGCCTTCACTGACTCATGCTACGAAACTTCAAATAAGTGCAGGGTTAGTGTTCCACACCTGGCGTGAACCCCGGGGGACCTCATCAGAGTTGGACTGTATAGTGGAGCCCGGATCACTGTGACAGCTTTTCTGCACTGCACCTGGATTTGACAACAGCTGTCACACTTCACCAGATGTAACAAACCCTCAGTGCAAACAGTGACAGTCTGGTTGGAAGAAAAAGAAAAATCCTTAGAGATTTAGTGGGAGACAGTCACCTCCAGTCTCTTTACACTGGTCTCAGTAACAGCTCATGTTGTTGCACCATTCTTTCTGAAAAACGACATCTTCCGTGGCTTGCATGCCTGCTTGTAACAGCAAATATTATATCCTGGCAATAACATCCTGCAGGATGTGTCCTGGTGTATTTTAATCATGCAAACCCCTTATTAGATTGTTATTTTTGTGTTGGTCAAGTGCCTTGTGCCACTGTTTGGGAAACAACAATATACGTGATTCCCAAAGTCCGCTCTGTATTTGGAATATATAGAGGTTTTCGGTTTGTGCGCCCATGTGGCTAAACACTACCTGCTGCCATCAACAACCACTGAGGCTGATGACACAAATCTAAACTCACACACACACATAAGCAGACAGAAACAGGATGTACATTATGTTCAGTCTTTTGCCCACACAGTGGCAGACTGGACAAGGCCATGGTCAGACCCAGCCACGGCCACAGGTCTGCAGATTGCTAGTCATAACATCACAACCTCCTGTCTGGCTTCACACAGGAAACCTTTGGTCAGGTTTTCTTCCACGACTGAAATTCAGAGTATCCAGACTTACTTTAAATTTTAGTTTTTGGTCATATTTAATCGAGGTGAACCTGGAAGACATGAAACCGCATTTTAGCAAAAATAAAAACTCACTCTTCACTATTTACAAACAGTTCTTCTACCTTTCCTTTCCTCATTGAATTAAATTAAATATTTAGTCCACTTCATTATGAAGACTCCTTTGCAAACCGTCATGCGTGGGAGCCCCCCCAAAAAAGGAAAGAGCAGACATCGGTAATGATTCACTTTGAAATTCATTCATTGTGACATTAGTCATAATACACTTGTTCCTCATTATAAACACATTAGTGTGCTGCTGGCAGGTTGAGAGCTGCTCCGTGCCTGCTCTCCATTACACCCAAACTACACTGAAAAAGAGAAGAGCTCATTGTTCTCCAGGCCACTTGAACGCAGAGAGGGAACATATTTCGAAGAGGATTGATGTTCAAAATTTATTCCTGCAGAGCCTCAATCTGACAGTGAGAAAGAGCCGCGCAAAGTGGAAGGCGCTGAGAAAGTTTGGGAGGAAAAGCATAATCCAAACCAAAAGCATGGATCATATTAGAATTGTTAGTCCAGGGGAAGTAGAGCTTTACTTATTGAAAGTAATTTACAGTCAGGACGGCAAAAGAGAAAAAGTCTTGAGTGCAGTTGCTTGTAATATGCATGTGTGTGTGTGTGTGTGTGTGTGTGTGTGTGTGTGTGTGTGTGTGTGTGTGTGCTTGTGTGCGTTGCAGAGTATCAAAGGGCAGGCTACGGTGTTAGCTGGATGTGGATGGAATGTGACACGGCTAACTGCTCCGTGCTGTGACACACAAATACCACCAACGTCACCTACAAAAAGTCCGTCTCTCGCTCCCATCTGCAGACACACACACGGGCATCCAACACACACATCAGGACACCACCGCTCTGAGATCACAGCGAAACAATCTGAGGGCTGCGGAGAGTCCGCGGTCAGAACCGCGCTGCTGCTGATTGTGCGGTTACTTTGAAGGGCAATTTCATCTGGCTGACAGAAATGTGTGTGTGTGCGGCAGGAGTGTGTGTTTTTCCAGCACCGGGGGGTCAGTCACCTGGGGTGCTGGGGGAATTTTCTATCAAAATATCCCTGTGTAATTGTAGAACTCCTCACACAGAGCCATACGTGTGCATGTGAGTGCGTTCATTCATGTATGCGCTCGGCTTTCTTTTTTTTTTTTTTCCTTCATAACCTGCAAGAGCGTGTCTGTGAAACTCTGTGGTATCTCTGTGCATGTGCATACAAATGTGTGTATTTGTATGTTTGTGTGTGTGTGTGTGTGTGTGTGTGTGTCTCAGGCTGGCATGAGGCCAAAGTGAATATAATTCTTGTTAGTGCTCTTTGGATCTGACAGGACATGTAGAGGCATATAGGCATGCCAGTGAGGTGGGTGTGTGTGTTTTCCTCTCAGTATTTGCATTTGTGTATGTATGTATGTATGTGTGTGTGTGTGTGTGAAACAGGCAATATGTTAAGAGAAAAGTGGCAGATGAAGTAATTTGATGTTTCAGAGCAGAGAAAGAGCCTCACACACTAACTCCTATCCCTCCTCATCACGTTTCTCAAAAGACGACATTGTGACTTTGATGTGCTGCTCACAAATAAGCATTGAGGGAGAGCTGTCGTATCGCAATCACAAAATGTGCGCAACTCCCAGAGTGAAATACGCTGAGGGAAATATCGGTACATCTTGGTGTAGCTAATAGGATTGACCTTTAATCAAATCTAAAATAAACGCATTTCAAGTTTCCTCCAGGACCTGAGAGTTAAATAAACTTGTACTTGTTCAATTAATTCCTTCCCGTAACTGTCCACGTTTTGAATATGCGGGGCAGCTTTCCTTTTTGAAAAGAGGTTTTGTCCTGTATCTTGTTGTGGTGATGTAGATGGAGCATGTTGTTTTTTCACAACAGCAAAAGTGGGATGCAAGAGTGTGTTTTCTTTTTTGAGAGTGCTTGTGCCGAAAAAAGGCAGGGGAGCGAATTAGCGGCGAGTGTCAAAACAAATCAGATGTCAGTGCAAAAAATATAATGGAATTTTTGGCATCAAAAACATCGGTGAGTGCGCCTGCGCAGAGTCAGAGTAATCTTACGTGGTCTTGGCACAGATGCAGGTGTCCCTAAGAACTACTGTGGCTCCCAATCGTATAGAATTCTCTTCACATAGGTTCTTCAACCACTGGAAATGTTTGCATGCAACAGCAGAAATGCAGTTTCGCTGGAAATGGGGTAATAAATTGAGTATGACACAGTCCGTACTGGGGGAGGTGGAGAGGTTATTTTTCCAATATCCGTCATCCAAAAGTGTTTGCAGGACGAATGGAAGCTTTGCCTTTTCGTTGATTGCATCCCCTTAGTCGTCTGATGGCAGCAGAAATGCTACCCTTCATCTGCAGCATTTAATTAAAGGGATGAGGTGCAAACGTGTGTTCGACAGCGCAATGACTCATTCGCTGTTTGTACTACAACTACACTTTAAGTGCAACCATCAACGAGGTGTTGCACAAAAGGTACAGACATTTCTTGATGGGGAATTTGTGCACAGCAAATTGGTCACTATTCAAGTAGAAAGGACAAAAAGCATGTGAATCTATTAAAGGCAGTTTTATACTTTTTCATTTTCACTTTTCTGTTGTGTGTTCTATAGGTTTTTGTGTTTGTAAATGCAGTGAATAGTGAAAGTCCACAGTAAACCCCCTGCTCCTGGAGGTCCTCAGATGTCATGTCAATATTCAAACGGATGCTTCCTCTGTAGTGACTAGTCTGGCACATTTCCTACACACATTGGAAGCAGCAATGGACAGTAAAGGAAATTACACAATATGTCTCCTTTAAATATGAAACCTGTTCTGATAAACATGCTGTGAAAAAGTCCCTAAAGCATTTCACAATCTCCAGAAGCATGAATTCAGTACTTCGAGCACTTCAAACTTCTCTGTTAGTCAAGTTTGCCTGAATTACTTCAAGATGACAAAGTCAGTAGCTCCTTCATTTCACTGATTGGCCATGATTGACATGATGCCCAAACCACACATACTAGTTAATTATCCCTAATGCGACCTCCGTTATAACCGAGCCTCAGCTGCCCGGACACTTCTGGTCGATGAAAATTACACATAATGATAATCCAATGGTCACACTCAAGCAAGTCACTGAACGCTCTGCCGTTTGCATTCGCATCTTGATTCCAGAGTCCCGTGGTGTCTGAAATCGAAGCACTGCAGGAAAACACTCCTAATAATACATTGGCTGAACCAATGCCCCTGAATCATTTTAGAGACGAGAGAGAGACTGACCAGAGGAGGTGAAGAGGAAGCAGACAGAGGTGCAGAGAAAACAAGATGAAACATTTTAGCCGAGAGTTGGACAGCAGCAGAAAAAACGATGGAGAATGGAGATACAATCAAACAAGAGCATGAGGAGATAAGTGTAAATATACACATGAGAGAAATGAGAAAAAAGAGGGAGAAAATATTAAAGGCTGGAGGATGTAGAGAGGAAAACACTGAAGCAAGCTGCAGGAGAGATGTGAAAAAAGAGAGGGAGCATGGGAAAGAAGCAAAGAGGGGCTGAGAGAAAAGGAGGAGTGTTTGAAGGAGCTTTATGTGGCGCTTGGGCTGATGAAATCATGAATGACCCCCCGCCGTGGACCGCTCATTGAGGGTGCGTCCCCACTCACACACACGGAAACAGATCTTCACACAAACAAACACAGACACAAAACGTAGGCTTAAACTTGTGGAATTCACATTCACCAAAATGTATACATCTCCTCTTTTTGTGCAAATGTGGTGAAGCACGCCCCTGACACACACACACACACACACATTTTTTTCCCCCTTCCCCTCTCCTCACCCTGAGCTCTCTGCTCTGCTTCCCCTCCACTTTCTTCTCCTCTCCATCACTCCTCACTCTAAACGCAAGGTGACAGTCCGTAGCCAGAGACGAACAGATCAACACAGAAACGATAGAAAGAGCGAGACGGGGGAAACCAGAGGGTGAGCGACCTCTTGACAGGAGGAGAGGGGACGGGATAAAGAATCAAATAAAAAGGTTTTAGTTGGAGAACAATGGAGGCAGATAAGGGAGAGTGTTGAACATTTTCACTTGTTTCTCATATTTAATTTAAATAAAAATGCTTCAAACGCCCAAAGTTATACAGGATAAAAATAAATGGCCAAAAGTATGTGGACAGACAGAACTAATTAATATTGAGCGTAGGCAACTTTGGAGCCTGGCTGGAGGGATGTGTGGCGTAAAGTTCAAATTATGTAAATGTTCACTATGAATCCATAATAAATCAAGTTTTCCTCTTGTTAGTAAAAACTCTCATATATGTGATGTTGCAGAATAAACAACATACAAACCATGTTTCACAGTTTCCTTCAACACTGTTATCTTAAAGAAACTGTGAAGTGTTGATGCCTGATTAAATCCATCAAACTCTTTTTTTGTGACGTGAGAAGGATAATATAAATAAATACATTAAAAAAAAAAAAAGGCACCATGGGTGAACAGTACATATGGGGCTTAATATATATGAGCAAAGTATTGTTGCCTTAAACCGTTCAAATCCTCTTATCAGACACACGCAGAGGACAAAACTGCTCTTCATGATGTACAAACAGGAGCCTCTGAGGTTTAAAAGAAAACTTAACATACGCCACAGTCGCTCTGAAGTTTGCTCTGGATTTCTCTTTTGTTCTCTGGGTTACTGAAAATATTTCAGCTCATATTTGGCTTATTTTCCTGCAGGATTAAATCTCCCTTCAATAAACACTGCTTACTCATGATTTGACCTTTATAAAGTTATGTGAAACTTAAAGTCTGAAACTTATCAGCCCAGTGAAGTGAGACAGACTCCTTCCACTTCACAAATAACCTTCATTAAATACACATAACTAAGAAAATAACACAATGACAACAAATATTCACCTTATTTCAATGTCTCCTGCAAACGATCAGGTGAAGAATTCAAAGAAATATGCACGGAGGGAAAAATCATTTTAATGTCAACCAAACAAACTATTTCCACCCTGCATTAAACAACATTAAACACAGCTGCCGGGTCTGCTTTAATGTGCTGCTTCTCTTTTGTGCCATTAAAAAGAAACAAGTGCATAATTCAGCTGGTATGAGTGCGTTTGAGCCCAATGTTATTTCAGGAATTCAAAGGGTATGTTTTCAGCTTTGCTCATTATTTGGAGATGATGACGGTAAACAAAATACTGTGGCGCCATTTCAAGGTGTCTGAACCTTAATTACATTTTTAATAAACTCCCTGGCATCTGTGTGTGTGTGTGTGTGTGTGTGTGTGTGTGTTTGCTTTCATGCACACAAATTACCCATGAGAAAAAAGCATTTTGTGTGTGTCTGTGTGCTTCTTGTTTTTTTTTCCTAAAGGGTAATTTCTGGACACAGGCACACACGTACACATACATACACAGTTAATGTACTGTACACAAAGGAACACACACAGACACACATGGAAGCCCAGATGCTACATGGGCCATATCTGGTGAACTCCAAGACACGTTGATATTGAAGCTTCTAATGGCCGTCATTAATCACATGATGCTAAATCACTTTAGAGAGAGAGAGAGAGGAAGGGAGCAGAGAGAGAGAAGGGGGGAGAGGGGGAATAAAATGGAAAATGTGATAGAGGACAAAGGTAAGAGAGTGAGAAAGGATCTGTGGAGGAGGCAATCTGAAAGGAGGAGAGAAAGGGAGAGCGATTTGAGGGATCAATAATTTACTATGATGACATTGATTTTCTAAACTCTCTCTCACACACACACATTTTATTTTTCGCAGCACTTGCCTGTGATACTCGCAGCAGCTCTAATGGTGTGTTACATTAAAGATCATGTGATAAACCACTTCTAGTTTCTAAAATTTCAGGGTGACACTTCTTGGCATTTTTTGAAAACCTTCACATGAACCGGGTTTGGAGTGGAAATTGACGCCAACGATGAAGTTATGCTACGATTAAAACAAGATGGTGCATCTCTGTGTTGTTTAGCTCACACATCTGCAGCTTCATTTTCTTTTCTTTTAATGCACTGTTTGTTTCTATTTTAAAATTTGGGACGGTTTGAGTTTGCTGTGTTGCCGCGTCTTTCTCCGATTACCATGGTTACTTGTGAATCTGACCTTTTTAATTAACACTTCAACTCCGTGAGCCATGTGATACTGCACCCCCTCCTTAAGAACAGGAGAGAGAGAGAAACCAAAGGCTGAGATGCTCTGTTTCCTGCCTCTGGCTTGTGGTTTGCTGTTCGTGTGGCGAGACCAAAGGCGGCACCCATATCATTAGCTGTGCAGACGTATGAACACGTCCCATCTATAAACAGTCAACAACACTGAGGCGAAACACTTCAGCCTTGAACGTGACCCAAAAACCAAAAAGCACACATCAGCAAGGCTGCCATCAGAATGACTGGCCTCACTGTGTGTGCGAGTGTGTGTGTGTTAGTGAGCGGGCACATCACATAACCACTGTGTGAAGGGTAAATAACGGGTTTTGATGCTGCCAGGGGAAATTCCCCAGTCAGATTATATACAGATCAATTTTCATGTGGGTTTAGGGTTAGACAGATGTTGCTATGCATTTATCACTACTTGCGCCTAAGTACACACGTACACACACACACACACACACAAGCAGATGCCATGACTTCATCCGCAACACCCGGGACATCAACACTGAAACATACACAGTAAATTAAATGGATTACTTTCACCATGACAGTTAATGAACTCGTTGTCGTTGCGACATTGGATACTGTTATCATTTGACCCATTGCTCTGGAGAAAACCAACATATTTCCATGCATGGCCCCGCTCACATTCACAAATGTTGGTATGTGCACAGAAGACAAGATAAACCATATGGTCACTGCAAGACTACAAGTCCTCCTTAAAGCTGGAAGTCGCCTGCTTTACATTTCTCATTAGCACTGTTTGCATTTAGCAGATGTTGTTTAAAAAGAGTGTAACAGAGAGGCCAGGTGGGAAAGCTTTCTTTTTTTTTTTTTTTTAATGCAAAACAAAATAAATTGAAGGTGCAGTGAGCAAATGATGATAGTTGAGAGGAACATGAAGTGATTCTTCAGGACCCGCATTTCTATTCATGAGAAATGACTGGGGCGCCACTGTTGGTCAGACTGGAGCGGGACGACTGTCGCTCCCCTGGTGGAGAACAGACGCTGAGGAAGAGGAACACAGGTGTGTACAGGCTTCTCAGTTGAGCTTCAGTGCATTAGACTGGTGCGAATCGAAAAGCTATGCCGAAAACAATTAAGGGCATTGAATCTCAAACTAGAGAGCTGGTGGCAGTCATTGGAGGGAGGGAAGGTTGATAGGGTTGCTTGGATGGATGGATGGATGGATGGATGGATGGGTGGGTGGGTGGGTGGGTGGGTGGTGAATGGGTTGCAACCATGGATGTATTACCTACTACACAAGAGCTTGTTGTGGCAAAGAGAGGCTTGTTGCAAGTTTGTCTAATCTGCAAACCAAGATAGGGCCCATGAACATTTTTCAAATAGAACATTATGAAAATTGCTTCTTTGAATCAGTTGAAAGGAAACTTCAAAAGGATAACTACTCCGCATTAGGAATTTTCAACCATAAAGATTTAATAGTTCATGGCCAAGGGCCGTGTTTCTTGGACTGCACAATGAGGATGCAAAACAATACGGGGAATTCTGTTTTTGGACAATTAGCGGTCACAAATCTGGAAAATAACATTAAATTCTTAGGATGCATCCATGGTTACAAAAACAAGGCAGCTGAGAGGGAGTAAACAGTTGTCTACTTGCTCTAGGTCATGAAATGCATCTTCTTACGTCCTGCTAAGCTCGCCCAAAAGGTAAAGTTTATCTAACCTCGACCACATTAGCACTAAAAGAAAAAAAAAAAAATCAGTGGCTCAGTCAGTGCACAGCGGTTCACTGGCTAAGCCTCGCCTCGGTTTATGTAAACTACTTTTAGAGGGAAATACAAGCACACTGAACCACTGCCGTGTTCGAGGTAAGTCTGAAGAGCCATTAAACCAAAGATCAAATCAATAATGACATCCTGCATCACATTAGTCTGAAGTTTCAGCCTATGACACCAGTATGTAATCGAATAAATTATGTTCCATTTACCCATGAGGCCATTAATCCAAATCTAATGGCTAAGCTTTGCATCTGAATTGACTTTCAATAGGCTGTAATACCTTCCAAATCTAAGGACAGGAGGGTAAGTGAGGTTCTATGAAAGCTTGATTCTCTCCCGTTACCCTTGACATTGCTCAATCCTGTATTTTGAATTTTATAATAGGCAACCTCCCGGTTTCCTATTTCTAAAGGATTTCTGAAGATATGAAAAATTGTTGTCATGTAGAAACCTCAAATGAATAATTCATTTTTTTCAAACTACAATGGACAGCAGACATTGTCTCTCAGGAAATGTGTCCTGAGCCTTAGAAGAAAAAAAAAACCCATTGAGATTGAATTCTGTAATGACAATAGAGGCCAGATCTAATAAGCTGTACTAATACCTCTTTTAAAGGGGTATTTGATGCTCGGCGTGTTTGACGTTAGCCCGTCATTAACCTGGAGGTCACAGAATCAAGACAGTGAGGACGAAGCAGGCATTTTTAGCACATGGACGGCTGCAGTTTAACACGGACAAAGGGAATATAGAGAGATCACACTTTCTCCACTGCATTTCTTTCAAAGCTGTATTGACTGTGAAACATGTTGATGCAATATCAAAGATATCAACAATAGAGAACTCTTACATTGGCTCTGCCTCAGAAACAAATGCATACCAATGCAATTTAAATGTATTGTTTAAATATTAGTCAATATATTGAATGCAGGTGCTTTTAAGTTGTACAATATTTGTACACCATAAATAAGATTAATGAATACTCTATAAGGATTAGAAGTTATGTATGATATATGTTATTTAAGTAAAAATATATGCATAATAGCAGCAAAATGTAGTTAAAGTATTAATGTATTAAAGTCCTCTCGACATAAATTATATATAGTTCAACCAACTTTGGAGTGAGCGATGGCTGGAACATATTCACTTTAAAAAAAAAAAAATCATATCTCAAAGACAAATATTCGCATTCCCTCCATTCAGCCTCCGATGAAAGACTATTTCGTTTCAGAGTGTGACTCGTGGAGAGCTGTGATAGCACACATGCTTGAGTGTGCACACAGCGAGTCTGGCTTTGGATGGATGAGTTCATTAATGTGAGGCTACATGTGCCAAAAACAATCTTTCTATCTGTGTAAAAATGTGTATATGCTTTGCGTTCATGCATCTTACATAGTGTGTGTCCACTCTCAGTTGTGTGTGTGCACTGTAAGGGTGAGTGAGTGTCTCTGTAGGAGTGTTATGTATCTAATTGCTGTATGCTTTAATAATTTACATTCTCTACTCTCTGATGCCCATCATTAAGAAATGAGGGAATTACACCCAGCTGCATGAGTGCACGTCAATGTGAGTGTGTTTGTGCACATATGCTTGTGTCTGTGCATGTGTTAGCTTTGTGTGTGTTTACATTGTTGAGTGTATAATCGAGGTTTGCATTTATGCACATACAGTTTGTGTGTACATCTGAGAGTATCCCTGCACACTTATGAGTGTGTATGAGTGTGTGTGTGTGTGTGCATGGCCCTGCCATTTGTGTGTATGTGTGTGCATCATCTCTGAACCTCTTCCGACCATTACAGTAAATGTACATTATTCATTGTAAGCTGCCAAGATCATTATCAACAGAGAGCAGAGATGGACAGAAGGAAATGAAAGGAGCAGTGGAAGCACCTTGGATAAATAACATTTCACATTTTGTCACAGACTCCGGCTCAAAAAATTTATTTTATCAGATTTCTTGACCACCGCTCCACCTGAACCCTGATGTTTTTTTTATATTGTCCTTATGAGAGGCTTCATAGTGAGATTTAACATGTCCCTACTGTTCGTCTTCACATTTTATAATGGTGACACTAAAATTTACAATCTTATCTAGAATAGGCTTTAAGATAAATATTTGCATGAACCTAATGATGTACATGGACCTCATTAAGGTGGCTAATGTGGACTGTATAAGCATATTAACCTCTGATCTATTGTCCTTTAGCCACTGCATGGATACCAGCTTCTTATTTATTTGTGCAGTAACGAGTCATAAATGCTGAGCAATTCTCGAGTAATTTCCAAGACGCTTCTTTGAAGGAAATCTGTAATTTGGTAATATTTATCAGGGGAAATGAAGGAAGGCTGATTGATACTGTAAATAATTTCCAAATAATTCCATGTGTTACACACAGAATCAGAACAGCTGAACATGCAATGTTGTAAACTGTGTCCAAAGGCAAACAAATAGTCATACACATCCAATCAGAAGAAGCAATTATGACATCATTTCCAGTAACTAGGAAAAATGTTGGGAAATGAAGAAAGTAAGTTAGGGTGCAATTTGCTTTTTCTATTTAAATATGATTTCCAAGTAACAGTTTGAAAAAACATGTTTCATAACTGACATATAAACACACATCTTGAATAATTCTGTAGTCATGCTCAGAGCAGCGATGCGATCTTATTATTAATTCCGCCTTCATTTCCCAGAAGCTTTTTCACAATGTCAACTATCTCTTTTCATTGAAACTCAGCACTGTAACAAAATACCACCGGGAAACCGCCCGTAGCCAAAAGTGAATTAGGTTAATTATCTCTTAATAAGCTTTACAGAGAAAATAGAACAGCAGCCACAGAGAGAGACATACATGACGAACCTGAGGCCAACAAATCCAATTTTTATTCTGAGCCTAATCACAAAACACTGAATGTTAAACATTGCAATTTACAAAATGACCACAGCGGATGTAAGTGGACCTCAGCTGCCATTACAACATTGGTTATCACAGAAACAACCAGAGCATGAAAATGCTGAGTAAAGATGTTCAATCCTGTGTCTCCATCAGTATGGGTGTTCTACCGTTCTTTTTCTGACGCCATTTTGTGCCATGGGAAACCAAGTCATACAAAACAATGTCAAACTAATCTTTCATGTATATGAGGAGGAAAACAACCACAACAAACTACTGAACTTATAAAAAAACATGCTGTTAGGGTTTAATTTACATTAACTATGAACTGTAAAAGTATGATCTGAAACAACACGACAGAGAGGTTAACTCAGAGAATGAAAATGAGCAGTGTCAAACAGAAAAAAAGACAAAACAAAGAGGGAGACGACAGAGAGAAAGTGGATGGAGGGAGGGTGAAAGAGAAAGGAGACTCAGTCGACTGTAGTATTGCTTTGATGATTTCATCTCTCTCCGATTAGCAGACAATAACTTTTTCCATCCAAACATGCAGAGAGAAATCTGGAATTATTTCTTTTCTCCTCTCGACCTTTCTGATACGGTTCATCTCACTTCCTCACACAGCTGCTGACAAACATACTCACACACACACAGCTGTTAGCTGAGAGAATCCTCTGAACATATACAAAATTTATTACGTCATTCTCTGTTTGAAAAATCACTTAAGCAAACTGCTGAACGAGTCTGTTATCCACCGCAAACATCCTTCATCACTGTACAGATTCTTCTGAACACTAAGAAGAGGTGGAGGTTAAGTAAATACAAAAATATCATCTGTCTCTGATAATAACTCGTATCACAGCAGATGATTTCATTGTTGATGGATGCAAACTAAAATAACTCCAGCTCGATGTAACGAGCTATGTCACCTACAGAGCATACAGCTGCTTCACCATGGCAACAATATTCTAAATGTGATGAAGATGATAAGGTCTTAATTTAGCATCTGAATACACATTTGCATTAAAATACACAACATGGGAGGAAATACTTGCATTTGTTTGCCAAATAACTAAATACTGGGAGCATCTAGGCATTGCACAAGTTCATATAGGGAAGTTCCATCACAAGAGTTCATGAATGCTGGGAAAAAGGGACTAAAAGTGAAAATGAAACAAGCATTATTTTCCGAACACTATTTCTTAATGGTTAATTTTGCTTATACGTTCCATAGTGTGAATGTTTCTCCTTCTGCACCAAATACACAGATCATTACAGTAGTTTACACAATATAAAACCAAAAATGAAGCCACGTCGAGGAAAAACATTTTTGAGTAAATGTTTTGAAGTTCATGGAGGATTGGTTGAAAAAGAGAGCAACGCAGGAGACACACACACACCGACACACACACACAGACACACAGACACACACACACACAGACACACATGTCATTAGATGCACAACTAAAAATCTGCCAAAAACATCAAGTTTCAAACTGTAAAATACATAATTAGACTTGTGGTTGTCTGTTTGTGTTTGCATGCTGACCGTTTGAAGAAAATCCTGCACAAATAACTAGCAAGCTTGAGCTTTAGTCAGTGCACACACAAACAAACACACACACACACACACAGACACACAGACACACAGACACTGATGCAGCCCACATTCTTGTCCAGCCAAAACTAACATCTTTGTATTTTTCCACAATAAGAGCAGCTCGTTCGACACAGGAGCTATGTTTGTTTGAGACTCCTTTCATCCGCCCACCCCGACATGTGTGTGTGTGAGTGTGTCTGTGTGTGTTTGTGAACATCCAGAAGGCAGTGTTTGTTTACCCTGAACACAAGTGGAGTTCCTGCTTCCCATATCCCTTTCTCTACAGCTTCTTTTTTCATATCCGGCGACTAAGTTTTACCTCTTCTTTTTTTTTTTTTTTTAATCAACTACTTCTGGAAGGTATATTTCTGTAGATTCAGCACGTGAGCTCCAAAGAAATAACTTTAATATTAACACCTTTTTAAGCTGTAACATTGATCGCACTGTTGCCTTCTATACGATCTTACACTTCCTGTCCCTGCCACTACCGTCTCCCTGTCTTTTCCCAAGCTGTTGTGTTCTGTGAGTATATGTCCTTTGGGATCGTCCCATTTAGCCACACTCCAGGCTCACAGCTGCCTGGTCCCCAGAGAGTGGACCAACAGGCTGATGTAATTGAGACATCTCCTCGAGGACGGCAGTGCTGCTGCTACAGTGTGTCTCACACTTGGGTTCCTGCAAAACACAGCAGTCCTCCATTCATCAGAGACACACTATCTACAGAACTGTACCACTGCTGCTCCTTAAACTTTCACCATTAGCTTTGAACTGCTACTCTTGCTACACCTACTCCAAACACTAAACACCATGCATCCTGTAATTCTGCAAGTGTGATAATTACTTCTATTCATAGTTATGCTCTAAATAGTTTATTTTACCACAACTACTATAATTCACAAATGTTATAGCTACCAGTCCTCAATTTGCTTCTCTTACATCCAACTACTACACCTACTTAAACTCTAGCCCATGAGAGAGACTGTCCTCCAAAGGAGAAATGACGTATAGAGAAAACGCATTATGGAAGTGTCCTAATGTCCAATGCCCTGAAGACGTGATTGTTCAGGTGGTTAGAACCCTACTGACCCTACTAACAAGTAGAAGGATGCCCCGAGAGTTCATATGTCCGACAAGGCTAACGCCCCAAATTTCCCATGTTAAAGACAGTGAAATAAAATCCTGGTCCACTGCAAATTGTGAAAAAAATGATGCCAAGACTCAGATGGAGATATTTAAAATTTGAGGTGGAACATCGTGGACACGTTTAAGACAAATTGTCTTAAAAACATCATGTTCGATAATTCAACTACTTCCTGTGAACTGACTGTATGAAGGTGTGTCTGTGTGAGAATACAGAATGTAAAGTTACCAATTTATTTTCAAAGCGGCTTTATGGCACAATTCAATTGAGTTGGTATTCACAACCTGAATTTAAACAAACATCGTCTTCTCCAACTCGCTCAAGGCCACTTCGTATCAACGCACAACTTTTCATTGACAATATCAACAATTTGTTGGAAAATGCCACTGAAGATTTCTCTCTTTGTGTCTGTGCAGCAGAAAACATTCCTGCAGCATCTTAAAGGGCGAAGCTGTCCGCCCGTGTATTATCATCACTTTAATAAGTCACTGAGTAAGTGGGAAACAATCTTCTCTGGAAGTGCAGATTAGTTTGAAATGGCCCAAATAGACTAAATGGAGAAGTCACTTTTATCCCTAGGCATGAAATGATGTTAGAGGCTGGTCCATTACACCCACACACCCACACATTTAGAGAATATAGGCAGACAAAATATTGCGAGCATGCACACTCTTTGGAAAATGCATGATTGCATGTGGGATTCTACATTCAGACTACACCCATGCATGCACTTGTTTTGCACTCTGCTCTCTTGACATACATCAATGGATTCATTTTATTTCCTCGTCTTCCATTTGTGATGTCTGACTTTCTTTTCATCCACAGACATGGCTCATTGTGTCTCACTGTGTTACTCGCTCTTTGTCGCACGCACTACTCTGCACACAGAGGATGCTTGCTAATTTCCTCACTTCACGGAAGGCTCAAGAATATAGATGACATTTTGTAGAACCTGAATAAAAACGCACAGTGAAACTTTTATGTCGTGTATGGAATACATTTTTCATACCATTTGGATATTCTAGTAGAGCTGAGCCCGGTCTGCACGTGACTCCAAGAGTCATATATGTTATATTTTATGTAAAAGTTGCCAATGGCTGTGATGAAATTTAAAATTCTAAAATGATGAGTCCTGGAAATCTATTTTTGATGAGTTGCCTTGGTCCTGAAATGTCATTGAGAATATTAAGACAGTTTCAAGAGACAAGGTTATTAAGTCATAGCTTCACTTTAAGGCATGAACCAGTTCTCACTTATTTTCTATGATAATAATTGACTTTGATGCTTCAATGGTGAATTACTCTCAATCTGCTTGGGTGGCAGCTTTCCAAAATGAACGGTACGGATTATCTATGTATTTTTCTATACTTTCTTTTCCTGCTGAAGTGTTTGTGTGCACCCGTGAGGCAACAGTGTGTGACTGTTATAAAAAGAAGAGAAAGCTGAGCAAAGTGTTTGTAACACTAAGCAGTGTCTCTGTCTGCACTTTGACAAAACATTTATGTGGGGTTTTGGTTTTAGGTGTGGGAGACGTTAAACTGAGCGGATGTGACAGAGCTGCCTGCACGGGTCATCAGGAGAGGACAGTTTTACCTCTCCAAACATTTGGACAAAGACACGCACACAAACACAGAGAGATAAATGGCCGATGAGCATGTTTTCATGGATATCTGACCATTCCTGAGTCTCTTGACGTCAATGGAGCAACCTCACGGCTGGACACTGAGCCAGGGGGAATAGTTTCTGGTCAAAGCCTCTCCTTTCTCTCTCTCACACACATCACACACACCAAGCACAAAAACACGCGGACACACACAAAATGGTGAAAAAGGGCCAAGACAGCCTAGAAATTTCTGTTTCACTGGATACTAATCAAGAGGGAACAGGCCTCTACCTTCCTGGCACAGACACAAAAAACACACAGTGACAGCCACTGAAGCACACACAGGCACGCACACACACACACACACACCGACAAAACCCCAGCTTTGAATTTTGTCAAAAACAAAGATGCACACCCACAAAGACAGTGACAAATTAATATAAAGCGCACAAAAAGGCACCCACAAGCAGCTACACCTGCATATACAAACCACTAACACACACACAATTTGCTGACATTTGTGTTTCGCGGAATGTCAACTGTAGGACAGCAGAGACAAGATAATAATACAGACACTACCTATGGATGGGTAATCAGAGAGAGAAAGGGAGAGAGACAAAAAGAAAAGCAGAGAGAGAGAGATAAGGAACTAAAACACATGATCCCTGACTCACCTCCATTTACAGATGATCCCTTTTGTTATTGTGAGACAGAGGTGGGTTAAAAACTTTTTGAATCAAGTATATGATTTTAAATCTGTGAATGAAACGAGCAGCGATCTAAAAGAAATATGGAGAGGAGAGGAAGGGAGGAGGAAGATGAAGATGAGAGGCTAGGAGAAGATGAAGATGAAAAGGGGAGGTGAAGAAGAGGAGAGCAGAGGAGAGGAGAAGAAGAGGAGAAGAAGAGGAGAAGAAGAGGAGATACGAGGAAGAGGAGAGAAAGAGGAGACGATGTGACTGTGTAGAGGGAGAGACAGATGAGGAATCAAGAGTCAATATTCTCAGTTCCAGGAGAAAAGAAATTCAACAGGTGATGACGGACAGAAAAACTGAATAATTTTGTACATTCTTGAGATTGGTATAACAAGAGGGGGTGCAGGGTTATTAAAAGGGAGCAAAGAACAAGAAGGCGAGAGGACCCTCTATATCTTGCTCTGCCAATTACCAGACGTATTTCCACGGTTTTGTTTCATGCAGAGCATCTGAGTGGAACGGAGCTGGAGCAGTGAGAGTTTAATTGGAGCGAGGATCAGCATTTTAGAAGACTCAACGTGACGCTCTGGCGGAGCTCAGCCTCGGGTTTGCTGCAATTGGCTTTTACGTCATTGACAACATCAACCTTTTTGTCTGCATATTATTTATCCATGTGCCCATTAAGCTGTTTACCAGCAATGTTCCACTGTGCCTCAATATCCCGTTGGCTGCAAAACCATAATGCTTATTTTACTATTTTAAATGAAAACACACTTTATACGCTCATCAAATATTAAGTTTCCTCCTGTTTTACCATTTATAGGAGGAAACCCACATGGCATTTCACTGTGTTCTGTCTTTTCCTCTTTTAGTTCCTTGCTGAGTTCATATTTTTTCTTGCAGAGAATTCACAGCAGCTATTTTACTTTCTCTCATCACTGCATACACTTTCTCACGTGTTTGGTTAAATCCGAACAAAGATCCTGACCCTGCATTGTTTTCTGTGATAGGCTCCTGGTCCACCTCTGCATCCACCTGGTTTGTATCTAACTTAGTTTCTCTCTATTATTTCTTCCCAAGAAAACTTTTACTGGATCTGGACGAGTTGCTCTAGAATCCACTGTTGGACAATTGAACTTCTTCTTTAAACTTCCAAAACCCCATCCCGCTAAATAACTTGATAATGCCATCCCCTTTCAGGGAACGAAAGATCTGCAGGTCATTTTAAAAAGTTAAAAACTGAATGGCATTGAGAAGAACCACCCCCCCGGTCAAAATTGCCTGATGCACAGTATGTGAACCCCTGGTGAGGACAGCGGGAGCTGTAAAGTCACTTTATGACTTTGAGTAGAGGCTTTTATACACCAAGCAACTGAGAGAAAGAGAGAGTAATGGGTGATATGGGCGAGACTAGGAGGGGCTTTAAGAGGATTAGTGAGAGAAACAGAATGAGATAGAAACCGCAGGATCGGGCCGGAATTCAAAAAAAATATGAGGAAGTAACAAAAAAAAAGTAGTTGTAGTCTGGGTGAGAAAAATAAGTTGAAGTGAGTTTGTGTTTTGTGGTCTTGCTTTTTCCACCCTAACCTCGGAGTGTATCACCTGACGTACAGATGCATTTAAACCTTTGTAAGGACAAAACACCTTCATGTTATTAGGAGCAAAGAAAAGCAGTGTT
Source organism: Paralichthys olivaceus (assembly GCF_024713975.1). Classification (NCBI taxonomy): domain Eukaryota; kingdom Metazoa; phylum Chordata; class Actinopteri; order Pleuronectiformes; family Paralichthyidae; genus Paralichthys; species Paralichthys olivaceus. The sequence goes on along the minus strand of NC_091110.1, from coordinate 16,655,838 downwards.
TTCCTGAGGCCTTAGTGATTTTTTGCCACATATCGTCTCCTTGAAACAGTAACACAGAGAGGGACGTGAAGGGAAAACAATCCATCTCGCCAGATTACTGCTGATACCCAGCGGATACACAGAGGCCAAAGCACACAGTGAATCCTTCTCTCTTTTTTTTTTAATATGTCTGTATTTCCCTCATGGCTTCCCATTGACTTTTTAAACTGGGCCCATTTTCCTATTTGTTATGGTTGTCTGCTACAATAAAGTGATGGGAGATGCTGTTGTCCTGCAAATAGAGCAAAAAATCGAGAGGGTGAGAAATTGGCGATGTGGAGCGGAACGAAAAGAGGAGAAACTGGAGGGAGAAAAAAGGAGAAGAGGGAGCAAGATACTGATGCTAGGGATGAATATTCAGAGATGAATATTCAGATGTTTACTGCAGCAAACCACAACTGAATGTTTAAATTCAGACGGTAATGGGGGAAAAAATCAGGAATATGAATTGGAAAATTCCTTCAGATCAATTTACGATTTAGAATTTTCCCATCAAAGCTGTTTCTGAGCAAAACTCTGGAAAAGTTTGGTGAATGTTTCCGTTTCAACTCAGCATTACAATTCTCATTGAGTCTTTTTTCTGACCTTATGCTTTATTAATTCCTGCAGAAGAGTGAGCTAGAGTACAGCTCACCCAGGCTCTCGCTCAGGAACACTTGGTGGCACTGCTGACTTAGAACAAATCGTCACAAAGAGAATTTATCTAAAACAAACAAATCTGATAAAATGTTCTTTCTGGAGATCAATATTTAGGCAGATGCTTTTCCCACGTTAAAAAAGAGAGAGAGAAACTAAATCGATTACCTCTCCTTCTTGAAACATTATGTGGCAGAGCTAAAAAAATGTTCTTTCCACCAGGGTGTCATCAAGATTTACTTCCCTGACACTGTGGTTTGTATTTGTCGCTCTTCCAGGTGTTACCTTCCAAACATGCACATGAATTTTTAAAATTCTCGTTCCAGCACACTTCTCACACTGACAGAAATAAGACCCCTGAGACCGGCCGGGGTTGAATTCAATTCCACAGCCGTGTAAATCCTCCATGCAAGTATTTTTCTATTTATTATGATTGACTGGGACGTGGGGGGGGTGGGGTAATTAAAAAGGAGGCTGAGTGGCTCCAGCAGTGGACTTGCATGTGGGGCCAAATACTTCCCAGTTTAAACAGGAGGTCCCAGAGGAAACAGAGCTCTACGCGTTCACCCTCCTCCATTGTGATCTGTCTGCAAGGAGACAAGACAATTCCATTACCCAGCTATGTAGCACGGGTCCCCTGAGTGTGAGTGTGTGTGTGTGTGTGTGTGTGTGTCTGTGTGAATGGTGGGGTCTACACACAAACAAGCTGCCCGGAGAAAGGGAAGAGACACCAATTGGTGTCTGTGTGTGAGAAAAAAGTTGCCTGAGGGTAAGAGATGCACATCTACTTAACAAGAGAACTCACTCCTCCTTCAAGTCATCTGCGGCAAGCCTGACGGCGTGCATGTGTGTGCATGATCTTCCGCAGCCTTAGACATTTGATTTGACCTATTAATCAGGAATGGATTATTTTAACTTAGTTATTTAAATCATGTCCTTGGGTAAAGAAAATTTACAGGGCTCCACACAAAAGTGCATCAACTCATACATATCATTATTCTCTGAAAATATTGAAAGAAATCTAAATGTTAAATCAAGTGAAAACAAAATCCAGGTCCACATGAACATTTAATGAGGTCTTTCAGAGGTCATCCCCGACCCCTCCATAAAATCTAATTCAAATCGGATGAGTACTTTTTGCACAATCCTGTGAACTAACTCACAAACAAACTCAGATGAAAACATACACTCCACATGTCAGTCTACTAAATACGCCTGATTATTTCCATAAGATCCATAAATTCCCTGGGAAATCTCACATTGTTAAAACAAACAATTCCTTTCGTCTGCCCTCTTGTCCAGATCTGTGCCAAAATTTAACGGGTTCTCTCTTGGCTCACGTCCCGTCCCTCCATCATGTTTCATTAAAATCGGTTCAGTAGTTTTTTGCGTAATCCTGCAGACAAAATCACAGACGGGGGCTAAAACATAACCTGAACTATCCTGATGTGTGCCTTTGGTTTTTTAAATAAAATATGTTATAACTACTTGGTTATTATTCACAGTGTTGGTGATGCTTCTTTAGCAGAGTGAACATACATGTTTATTCTTATTCGAGAGCCAAACGGAGAGAAAGGAAGAATAGATTCTGTTGCATGTGTGACCACAGTGAGCGTCTCCTTTTCTAGACTTTATACATACAAACCACATGAACACAAACAAACATGTGTACACACGCTTTAAACCGAGCCAAATGGACTTGGCCTCGTGACCCAACCCACACCGACAATGCTGGTGGTTAAGACTTCAGTTATCATTTGTAGTCTAAACCACAAGTGAGTTTACATATTGGCACCGCTGAGATCAGAGAGCGGCTCCGACTGGGGTTTGTTTAGAAGAACGACTCCGTGCCAAAGCTGGAAGCCCCCTCTCATGTGTGATGATTTATGGTATAAATTCATTACAACCCTCGCTCAAAATATAAATGTTTTTTTCCTTCATTACAGCTGTTTAAAATCTTGTCATTACAGTAATGCGAGTGCTTTGTCTGTAGTGCCCTGATTGCCCTGTGAATTGCCTGTCAAGAATTTCGAGAGAATTTAAAAAGAAAGAAAGAGAAACGGTTCTGTTCTCGTGTGAGTTGGCAGCCTGAGTGAGTGGCTGGCACACTGACGGGCTGAGTAACTGGCTAATGGGCTCTAGAGACGGGGAGTGATCAGCGATGGAGCGTTTAGATTCGCATGTCCTGATGTTTGGAGGGGCCATCGCAATTTCACAGCTCTGCGGCAAATCATCACGTTTAGGAGTTGATGCTAACAGCTGGAGGAGAACACGCACACAGGTATAAACACGTGCACACTCTTTTAACAATTACCTGTTGTGTTCACCGTGAGTTGAATTAATCTGTGTGTTGGTTTGGCAAATTCAAACCCAGATTTAAGGCCATTTAGCCAAACCAGGGACCATGCAGGCCTTATTTTGTTTTACATGAAACTGCATGGTCTCTGTCAAATAAAGAGACAACCTATAACAGATGTGACAGCTTAAAACACTCTTAGACTGCACTAGCATATAAACAGATTATTCACAATAGCACCAATGTGACGTCATTAAAATGCATATGGAGCAAGGGAGCAATAAAGCCCCCACATCAGACCGACGTTTTTTTCTTTCCCACAAACAACAAGTTTATATATTCAATTTAAACCGACATTAAAACGTCAGCACGGACATTAACGTTCAGTTAGTTTCTGGCAGCTCTGTCAAATTGCAGAGCTTTTCATCATTTTCATTAATTTGGGCTTTCACATGCAACTTAGAAGCCATATGGTAAAAAATTTGTCCGTCTGATATCACCTGGAATCACACTTTAATTAAAAAATACATAGTGAAGTACAAGTTTACTAAGTGCATGTAATTTCAATGCTCCAGAGAAAAGATTCCACTGATGTCTTATAAGCTCTTCTTTCTAATCATTTCACTATGGAAACAGTGAATTAGAAATAATAAATGATCTAATATCTGCTGAAGTGTTAAAGTGTAACCCCCACATTAAACTCACATAAGTGCAATTGATTTTACACTTGAAGCTACTGCACCAGCGAACAGTCGGGCCGTCTACAAGCAGACCATATGTCTTACAGGGTGATGGTGTGACAGGTCATCAGGGTGACTGGCGGGTTACATATATGAGCCTCTGCTGTAGATGTTGTGTTAGCGAGGAGTCACAATAACTGGTCTGGTGCAGTTGTGATGCTATAAATTGTTTAGCTGACGGCCAGTGAAGACAACAATAGATGGAAAGATGGACAAAACAAGCAATAACACCCTTGTTGTGACAGCAACAAAGGGCTTTAGAGCTTTATCACCTATTGCTTATTAAGCCATAATGAACTTTTACTGTCCAGACTCATTCACTGTTTTTTCTCCAACTGTCTGCACCTTCCTCTCCCTCCACCCCCGTACTTCACTTCTCTTTGTGCAGACAGTCATCGAGTTGTTTAGTGATGAACTGGATGTCTTTCTGTGGGTGTCCCTGAGTGTCTGATTATAGTGGAGATGGACACTTTTTATACAGTAAACATTGTGAGGCTACAACACCCGGACATGTGGACACATGTGCAAGCACATACACACAAGTACTCACGCACATGCCAGCACACATCTGAATTTGTAGAGTGTTGAATATAGAGCGGGACCGATACAGAGTTTTGAAGGTGGATGCAAAAACTATTATTAATATTAGGAAGTACGAAATTACCCATAAGACATTCATAAAATATATTATAGCAAATAAACACAAAATAATTGTCAATGATTCCTAAGATGTCATGTTAGTGTATAAAAGAAAGAAAGAAAACATAAATGCAGCCAGGCTCTAATTGAATACATGTGACAGACACAATCTAAAGATCTAGTGGTGAAACATACAAAGACGAGGACACCTCCTAGATGCAAACTCTGAGAGACAACTATAAGTTTGATGTGATTGAGGAGGGGAGGTATGAAGGCTCGGAGGAATATAGACAGAATAAGGCAGATTTTCAAATAATACAGAAAAATATTTATCAAGAAGAGATGAAGGGAAAAAGTGAGAGACAAGAAACAATCACAAAGTTTGAGAAAAACTGAGACAAGGTGTAAAGAATGAGAAATTAATAAACATAGACAGATGGCTCTGTGCTATTCTCCTGATAACACCGCTATCTGTGCAAAACATAACAAGCCCCCGGTGCAAGTCGTAAACACTGCATAAAATCAAACTATCATCACGATGGTAATCACAACAAGTGTAGCCTGTCATCATGTCATTATCACTGTATCTGCACACAACACTTTTCTTTCCTAGGTGAAAGGTAACGTCAGGAAAATGTGCAGATAATAATATGAAAAGTGTGTTTAATGAGAGAATCTAAAAAAAGAAAAAACAGATCATTGCTCTGTGAACTTGAAAGGGTGAACTTGAATGATTACACTGTGATATCATTATATTAGTTGTATGAAATGGTCTCAAAATGATGACAATTATAGCATTTATCGCAATGATTTCTGGGAAAATTATCTTTCACCTCAGTTTAAAGGTCTACTGCAACACTTCCTGTAGCTCTTTCAAAGTAAAAGCACTCCAGCGTTTCTGTCAATTGAATCAATTGATTTGTTTTAATAAGGTTTCTATTGTAGATGCAGGACCGGAGGATGCATGGCTTCATAACTTAGTGTCGCAGCATTTAGTTGAGTACACAGGGTACTTTCTTTCAAGGAAATATCGTAGTCAAACCAGAAACCTCACATAGCAGCAGCCCTGCCTGCGTGAGGAGACGCCCGTGAGATGCAGCAGATCAGCGACGCAGCCGTCAGGTGCTCCCCACACCCCCAGTGTGGCACAGGTGTGATTTTTGTTTGAAATGCAGAATTAAACTCGACGTGGCCCGAGCGTGTGAGTCCCGAACATGTCATAAAATCACCAACTGTTATCAGGGTAATTATATTCACTGCCAGGCTTCTCCACTGGGGTATTGTTCCCACAAACTTGTAATTCACCCCTGATGAATAGTTACGCCATGTACGCTCTCCTGCACACACACACCACACAACGTGAGACCACCAAAGTGTCATTATGATGCACCACAGGTAACAGCAACACACGCACACACACAAGCAGCATACACTTCTCTATCTCAATCTTAGCGCACACACACACACACACATTGTGGTCTTTTCTGTTTGTGCATTGCATCACTCACCCTGCTGACACAATCCACCAAACATAAAACCCTCATTAATTCAGTATTATTTCAGCATTCGGTAATTCATCATTGCCGATATGATTAACCAAACTGTCACACTCACGTACAGTCTCATTCATCAAACGTTTGCATGGAAATGTTACGTCCACCAGGAGCCTGGGAGGAAATCTTGATAGGTGATGAGGTGATGCGCTTTGCTTTCTATTGGTTCTGAGGAGAAGTTGATGAGATCATAGACTGGAGGTGGGGTTTTCTGTTTAAACGATAAGGTTATGCACTGGCCAGATTTTCATTATGTAATTGACTGTAATAATATATTAACTCAGTACAGGTAAAGTAACAGGACCTTCATTTATTTCTTTGATTTTGACCTGAGTTGCTACGTCATCGTGTTTTTCAGAGCGAGGGGGGTGATAACTTCTCCCCATACATCAAAACTTGTCACTTTTGGCATCATACTGAAGTGATCGGCCACGACCGATAACAAAGAAATATCAAATTTTACCTGCGACAATCAAATAACAGCTTCAGTATAACTCCGTGGGAATTTAATTTCGAGATATTGCCTGTTCGTCATTGTGCTAACAGACTCATGTGGAGGGTGATAGAAAGTGATTACTTATTTGTGAGGAAACACTGGCCAGCAGAGAGAATGCTCGATTAACTCCCAGTGTTTTTAAAGGCAAAAACAAAACATTATATCAATGTTGAGTAGAATAATAGATGTGCAACATCAATCATGGGGCATTACTGCAGTGACGGATGCATTTAAACAGGGAAAACTTATGTTCCAACTGTTCAGATGCAGTTGTCATTATAAATCTGAGGTATAAGTAGACGTAAATTAAATAAAATTAAAACCAGACACACTTCAACACTTTTTTGATAGTTTTCGAGTAAGTAGCCTATTAGTTAATGTAATAATATTTTAATTATTACACGAAGAATATAAGAGTCAAGGCTGGATAATAAAACAATATTAAGAATTACTGCAATATCATTTATCCAATTCAATATAGCAAAGGTTTAATATATACATTGATTTATTTTTTCTGCATTTTCCAAAAACTAAATGTGAGATTTGTATAATGTTTTTTCTGTTTATTGAGTGTTTTCACACGATGAATATAAAATGTTAACTCCATTAAAAAATAAGACATTTTTCATGTTAATTATCGATAACCTTTATAATTTTGTTTTGCCTTCCGCCCTAGTAAGAATTTGGTATTAAATAAATAATATCCAAGAGAAAATCTTCAATAAAGATAAGGATTTCCAGCTCTCTTGTTAATTTGGTTTTAACTCTGCTGTTTTTAAAAGTTGGCACATGGATGAATGGAGATTGAGCTAAATATCACATTTACCAAAGGTGTTTTCAGTCCAATTACCATCAGGGGCTCTTGTCATTTACAACTCCATCCCACCTTAACACCATTATTATGCACAGGCCCAGTGAATAAAACCTTCACCATCAGAATAATGGATCTCAAAGGAGGCCATTGCCAACTCACAGGCCACCGTGACATGCTGTTAAATTGACACTCATTTAGCTTTTGTATGATTATTAAAATGCACAGCACTAACAGCAAAATGACCGAATGTCATTTTAGCAACTAATCACGAGAGCTTGTCAGCTGGCAGTGGCTGGTTACCATAACAATTTAAGTTTTATATTCGCATTTAAAATTTAAATGAAACACCCTTTCAAATATTATAACTTACTATTAAAATTGTCATTTACCTAAAGGTTTTTTATTATCCAAGCAACAAGAAAATGAACTTGTGCAAATTAAGTGCATTAATATTACAAGGTCTGTAACACAAAGTCATAACGTCAGCCCTTGAAATGATGTGTAAATGTATTCAGCTCTATTGTGGCAGTAATAGAACGACTGTAATTGCTTAGATCCCATTCCTCGATGTGGCTTCTTTTAACACACGGCAGATTACGGTGCTGTTAGCTTCTACAAACTTCAGCTGCAATCAACAACCTGCAAAACAGCCTCCGTGTCATTCAACAACTCGGTGATTGTGAGTGTTTGGTTTCACCCACAGTGACTCATTTGGGAAATCTGGCACAAAAACCCACAACTGTGAAGATACTACCAACAGGCATTTTTACATGTAAATTCACCAAAGTAGTTTATATCTAAGTATATATATTTAAGCAGTAATTCCACAGTTGCTCTTGTTTTTTATGCATGAATATGACCACAGGCGGTAAACAATTAAGAAAAACTTTCATCTCATCAACAGCATTTTTCCATAGATGGCACCTTAACATTTACGGGTTTATGTAAAAGCTAACTAGCAGAAATTCCTGTATCAACATAAAACAAGCTTGTACCAGTACAGAACATTACTGTTTATAGGTGATTTTCAAATCTCTTCTGATTCTAAACTTGCATCTTTCTCATGAAAAACAGTGTCCAATTAAATTCTTATTTAAATAAATAGACACCTCCACTTTACAGATGTACCTGTTGGGAGATATAACCATATGTCACCATTGACACACTTAGAGTGACAGCATTAATCTGTTGATCAGATCCACCATAAAACATAACATTTAAAAATAAGAAAGTGACCACAACAAGAGTTGAGTGGTGTGAGTATGGGGAAAAAAGTTCAGCAGAAGGTCAACAGGACGAAAGCAGAACGTGATAAACAGCAGAGCCACAGAAGAGTAATAATTGGTTGTCACCCTGCTGAGGAAAGACAGTCGGTGTAAAACTAAATCCAAGCAGCTACATTTCAGCCTCCGATGCTGCGGGTTCAGATGTTTTTGGTCACAGTAATCACATTAGCCGTATGCTGACTTGACATGAGCGGACAGCACAATTGCTGGTTTGTATTGAAATGATGTATGAGATGATTCGCAGGCCAACAGAATTTAATGCGTTGAGATCCTGTAATTACTAGTTTGCCAGCAAATTGCATGGTGCAGCATCGTTTTAAGTCAATGCCAGAACTACGTCAAAACTGAGCAACCCTTGAACTCCCTTCGCAGCTAGTGCAACATTCTGCAGGACGGATATAACAGACCCATGAGCATGATTATTGTAAATGATCCATATTTAGTTTTTGCTTTTGTGCAAACACATAAGATTGAACTGAAATAAAAGTGAAGTGCAATTACATAATTTTTTCATTCTGTCTTTTCCTCTCACTCTGCACTGCAGCAATGGCCCAGTTCGCCTTTGGGATTATTAAAGATTCATTTGCAGATTCATCCTGTCTTATTAGATGTGATATTTGGTCGGCGATTGCCTGGGAACTTACTGCCGATGTGGAGGAAAATGGTGTCACGCCTCTCGCCGTGCGGGTTCTGAAAGCAGCTGTAGAGTCCGTTGTGGCCCAGGTTCACTTGGGTCAGGCTCAGTCTGGGACCTTCTAGATGGTGCTGGGCCTTCACATCTGTCCCGTTCACCTTCCATGACACTGACGCATCATTGTCCAGGGAGCCGCACTGCATGGTAACATCGCTGCCCATTCGCTCATACTGGTTCCTGGCAACTGAAAGCACACAGAGGCAAGGACTAACGGTCAGAAACATCAACGAATAACAAGTCAAATATGTGCATGGTGAAATCACTCTGATTTGTACGCATTGGCTCTTAGCAACTGGAAAAAAAGGGGTAAAAAAAAAAAAGCACAGAAAATTGGGGACATTCCTGCTTTTTCTGGGAAAGTTGAAGCGATCAACAAGAAACAGCCACAAGCAACTTGAGCGAATATAATTTATTAGGAACAGTTTTTAACTGGCATATTGAACTGAATACATCATTTTTTGTTATTTATTTTAGTACAGCTCTGCCTATCGCTTAGTCACTGATTTATATTGACAGTGATGGACCAATGTTTTTAGATGATGGAAATCATTTATATATGAATGAAGAATGGCAAAAGAAACAAACAATAAATCACTCCTCCAAAACCTTAAGAGGAGGCACTGTACAGGAAGATGCTACTTGTGTTTTCTGTGTTGCCTCTATCCTTGTATCAAGGATTTTATCCAGGACACGGAGGTTAGTCGCCCTGCTTTGTTGCACAGGATCTGTCAACAAGATCTCAGATTAACACTTAAAAGGATCAACAGCACAACAAGATACAACAATAAAATATTGATCCCCATCTTAGGAGAAGCCCCTTTCTGATGTGGGATCCAATGCTGTCCAGATCCTCGTCTCTATTTTTGTCTGCCTTTCCCCTCCCTCATTTCAATTTCACCACAGTGTCTCTCAACTTGCTGTTTTTCGCCGGAGCGCTCTTCCTGCTCTCCATTTCTTCAGACGTGCCTCTAAAACGCAGCCGATACAGATGTCACCTAGTGAACCTAGTGTTTCATGTATATTTCATGCCCCATAACAGAGCCATCTATATTTAATAGGACAAGATCCCTGTCCCCATTAACATTAACCTGACACTGTTTGTTCTCTCTGTCCTGCTCTGTCTGTCGCTCAATCCCTTTTAACCTCGCCAGCCCTCGCTTGTCCTCACACACGCCATCTCTTCTTCTCTTTCCTTTTATCGCTGTTCTTTTCCGACCCGTCCGTCCCCATCATCTCCGTGTTTGCCACTTTTCTCTGAGTCCAAATAATATGCGTGCATGTGCATGTCAGTGGCAAGAAATGCAATGTTCGTTTGATCTCCTTCTCTGTCAAGTTACTTTGAGCAGATGTGTGACTTTATTTACATAAAAAGTTATTCGCATCTTAGCGGGGAAAAAAACCCATACAGTTTGACTTTGATGTTAGCTTTGATGATGTGCTTGGTGCCTCTCGTGCTTTCTGTGGCGACTAAATGTGGGGAGAGAAGAGATGACATACTTTCCCTTGCTATTGTATAGTCTGAACTTTGATGTGGTTTCTAGAAAAATTATAATTCTACAGGATATGCTGTACAGTCTTATTAAATCTACTTTTTTATCAAAGTGAGAGAGCATATCATCTAAAATTTAATACCATTAGAAAAGGCTCTGCCCAGTCCCTTTTAAGCTGTTATCCAAGTATGAGAGTAAAATCTTAATCCTCCTCTAACCGATGTCATCAGAAAAGAATATTTACAAGTCTAAAATGTTTCATAAAATGCTAAGGGGTGTGCCCCATAAAATATTATGCTGAAATTACCTTTTTGTGGATTTTTCTTGTGAATGTCCTCAAGTCCTTGAATCCTTGACCTCATCTCTCCTGCCACTTCCCATTGTTCTTATCCTCTCAGGTTACATCAATCTCTTTCTACCTCTGTCCTTTTCAATATCCATTCATCTCTCTAACCTTTGCTTCTTTCCCTGCCATCCCTAACGGTAAAAGTTCTGCTCTTTTCTCGTATTTCTAAAAACCAAACTTCTTACTCTCCTCCTCCTCCACTGTCTGGGCTCTATTTGAACAATCTAAGTTGATGGTGCCACTGCATTTAGGGAATGTCCTAATGCATTTCTGCTGGTTCAATGGTGGTAAAAAGGTTGCCCCACCCAGGTGCAGTGTTCAAAATTCCTACTTTCTAGAATGTCTTTTCAACCTGTCCTGCGTGCTGATTAGCTAAAATTGCCCCTACGATTCTAGTCTGGGAGGCGACGTGTCGGTGAGACTTCTTGAATTGTGTCTTTGAATAGGTCACACATTGGGAGTGGTGTTGATTAAAGACCATTTTGCCTCAGATCTTGGCATGTTCCTTAATTTGTTGGCGAGTGGACATATCAGAATTAAAAGTCATCTAGTGGGACATCGCCATTATTCTCACTGTCTGATTCCCTTGTCTCATCCTCCCTCTCTGCTCCTCTCCCTCTCACCTTGAACCCGCTCCCTCAGAATCCAGCATACATCACTGATAATGAATACTCTGCACACAGGCCACACACAATGCTCGTAATGGTATCAGTGGAAACACTTGTGAGTACACTCATGTACTCACTAACACATATGCAAAGGCCCTCGCCCTGCCCTGCATAATGTCCTTGTGCTTCATCAACATACAGACAAGCGGGCCTAATAACCATAATGACATTCAGCTCAAGTGCTATTGATCTTTTGGTAATAGACAGGTCGCTGTAAGAAGCTCTACAACATTATTTTGTACCAATTAGATTTAAACCATCAATGTCCTTCAAAAAGCTTAGCTTTTACAGTATTTACTCAGTATTCAACTTGTATATGTTGATGCCAGATCATTGGCTCCCTCAGGAATAAAGTCTTTGACCCTCCTGGAGGCAAAGCAGTTCAAAAACCTCCAGTTATTAGGTTTTGTGTGCTGCAATAAATAAGTCAAGTTTTATTGATACTAAAATAATGATTAAAAACACGAGGTGAAAAACAAAAAATAGAATCAAGGGCACTGCATGCGGATGAAAAAAGGTTTTTATCTCATGTGAATCAATTGGAGTTCAATGAGGTCAAACATAAGAGTGCCTGCTTTGGAAATGTAAAATACTTTTGTGTATTTTATGAGGAATTTGCCCGGTTATTTATAATTACATCAAACTAACCTAAAAAAACTAATTTAAAATTTAATTTGCAGTTTCAAGGTTTGGAAAAATACACATGTTCTTGTCTGAAACTCAAAGAAGTGTAAATTTGTTTTAATTTCTTACTTGTTCGGGGTATAAGGCTATTTTCATGTTCTTCAGTGTTTGTTGGAACAAGCTGGGTACAGTTTGTGCAGTTGTCTTACAATGTGGAGCAATGACAGGGAGCTCGAGGGGTTACTGGGAAGACGCAACTCGTTTCTTGCCATTAAGGCAAAGTTGAACTTTTTTATTTATAGCAGAATTCCACAGGGCGCTGAGAATATTGTAGTTCTCATGCATTCTCCTGATGTTTTCCCAGAGCAGTGCATTAGCATTAACATGTTATGTTGAGAGGTCAACGATGCTAAGACCTGCAGGACCTGGCACACACAGTGTAGCTATAGGTTCACATGCACGTGCATGGTGTGTGTGTGTGTAAAAAACAAAACAATGGACAGGTTGTGAGATCCAGTGAAAAGAAGGAAATGGAGACAGATAATTTGTATTGTGTTGTCTGCTTCAATGACAGTGTGTCATTTACATCTCATCCTGTTCACCTTGATTAACTGTAATTCAACCAGAGAGATTCATTAAGGTCAAAATATCATTAGCTGAGTATCAGAGATTATTTTCATGAGCACAAGTAGCTCCACTGTTTGATGAGCTGATTAAACAGCTACTAGGACGACTTGTTCAAACATCGAGTGCCGTCGCGCAGGACCCTGTTATACCTTCCCTCTGCAGCATCATCAAATGTCTGCTGATGAAGTGAGGACATCGACATTGGAGGAAGATGTCAGCTCAAGGCTTAGTGGTGTGAATGAAAGGCTTTGAATTATTTGAGGCAGCGCCTGAGATTTAGCGTTAACAGGCTAAACGACACATACGTCCATGCTTCAAAAAACCAGCCCAAGCAAACATTTCATACAGCTCTAGATCTCTTTACATGCACGGACACATTGAACACTAAATTTAGGATTTTAGGGAACATGGGGAAAAAAGGGAAAGCTGCTTTATATATATGAAAGCCATTTATGTCAACCTTGGAGATAACATATAATACAACAGGGACATATCTTAAAATACCTTATAAGAAAATGAGTGAAATGCATGAAAATTGTGGCATCAGCATCTGCAATATGGAGCCTAGTTACTATAATCACAACCTGTGTGAACGTCATTAGCATTTCACTCATCTGGATTTTGGCACCTGGACAGTAAGAAGATTCAGTTTGGTTCCAAAAAGTGAGTCATCCTTGATTTTTGTAGTGAGATTAAATTTCCTCCTCCTCATAATACCGACTAAAACCTCAAAAGAATTGTTTTTTACAGCAGCCATATGCATCGTTCGGAACTGACTTTCTAAAAGGTTTTTTACAAACTATTGCATGTGGGTTATTTCAAAGAACCAATAGCAAAAAGTGTTTTACGTTCTTATGGTTTAAGATCTTCTAAATTGGCAAAAAAAAGAATGTGTGCACACATACACATTCAACAACATACACAACAACTATAGATGCATGTAGCAAGCACACAACCCATAAAACACACACAACACCCTCTTGAATAGAGTACTGATGAATTTAGATTATGGAGAACCAGCTGTGTGACACTGTGTGTGCATGCTTGCATTTCAATTTACAGAATAGTGGCCCCTCACATGTGCAAGTGGGCGACTCCATCATTCTGCATCCCTGACTTCACTCAGCCGTGCATATGTGTGTGTGTGTGTTTTTTTAAAGTGTGTGTCTACGAGGAACTAGCTATAAGTTATGATTCAGGTCCACGGCCGCGGCGTGAAATGAAATTGAAGTTCAGTTCAGGCATGATTTACTATCTCAAAAATGTTATATTCTCTGTGTTTGTGCATCTGAACATGCTTGCATGAATGTTTCAGAGTGAATGTGCATGTGTGTTCCTCTGTGACAACATGTAGTAAATCGCATGTGTGTGTGTGTGTGTGTGTGTGTGTGTGTGTGTGTGTGTGTGTGTGTAGCCCTGCTTGTGGATTCATTGGCATGTGCGTATCTGACCGTGTCGCTTTCCAGCCGGGCTGTAACTCACTAGAACATTTATCAGTGAATCGCATTTGTATGCCTAAGGGGAGCCGTGCCTTTTGAAAGTCCAACAGTAAAATATTGGATTGGCTGACACACTGAGATAGAGCCCAGGAGAATTATCAGTTTAGGTTTAGAAGATCAAATTTGTTGCACTGTGTGGCTGCGAATTCCAATGCTGCTGAGGGTGTGTTTTCATTTTAATTGAAATTCAAAGCCTGGATTTGTATTGAAAAATATTATTTATTCAACACAATATTTTAATAAAATACAGAAGCTCAAAAACTTGTGTGTCTGTGCTGAAATTTTTTTTAGGCTACACTTCAATATAAAGTTTTTTCAATCCATTTTTGAATCTCAAAGGTTGTTTTTTCCATCCCATATTTATTCCTTCAATCCACTTACTCACTAAGCTAGCTGTGTTAGTCAGAGTCAGAGTTGTAAGCAGAAGATAGAAATATTAATGGGGGTCACACGTGGGTTATTTACACCTGATTGGTCTGTTGCTCTGGGTCACTAATCCACCATCTCTCCTCCAGTGTTGGCCTTCACTCGTCTTTTCATCGGACCCCCGTGAATACAGACGCTCGGCCATGAAAAGCATCTACAAGAGTATTTCCTATCATTATGCAGCCTTTCTTTGTGAGTAATGTTGACTGGCTCACCAGCACAAATATGATAAGAATATGTCGGTATTTGTTTGACAAATATTCACTGCTTCAGGTTTAGGATCCTGCTGTAGTGCATGTCGGCTTATTATCGCACTGGAATTACTGAATAAAACCGAGCCACATTACATGTAACCACTGATACCTGTGCTTTATCTACTATTTCTGGTAGGTTATAGATAAAACAAACTCAATTTAGTCAGTAATAACTCAGATATTCATCAGGGATGAAAAGTAATCAGGACCTGCAACCCTCGTAATGAGCTTTAATGTGTTATTGGTTAGAAATATGTGCACATTCTGCTCTGGTGGACCACATTTCAAACAGGTACTGCTTTCTAATCATTTTTAAAGCCACAGAGACGTGATTTCTTGCCTCAGTCAGCATGTGACACAGCTAGTTAGGCAGGTTCCTAAGATGTGTCTGAGAGGTATGAAACGGAAAAATGCTAAATGCTCCCAGCGATTCATGAGACAGAGATCCGATTAACTACTGTAAATATCGGCACCAAAGTGCTGTTGACACGTTCACAATCGAGCACATATTAATGTACTGCACACACACACATACGCACACGCACACACACTTACACATGCAAGCCACACAATCACCAAAAAAAGAAGCTGACTTGGATTGAGGTATGCACCAACATGGCACACTTCTGTACCCACCCACACACACACCCACACACAAACACACACACACACACACACACACACACACACACACACACACACACACACACACACACACACACACACACACTTCCTCTGCAAATATCTTGGAATTAAGTTATCACTATATCCTCCCCTGTCTCTTTCTTTCCAACAGAGAGATTAACATCCACTCTCTCTGCTTCTGCGTCTCCTTTCATGTGAGCACTGAGGCAGCTGCAGCTGTGTAAGTGTTTGTGTGTGTGTGTGTTGTGTGTGTGTGTGTGTGTGTGTGTGTGTCTGTTTTCTGTGCATGTCTGTGTATGAGTCAGGGCTTCAATGCTCAAATAAATCCACTTCCTGTTTCCTGCCATCTTATCTTGGCCCCACCACACATGTAGATATACAGCGTTTTGTGTGTGTGTGTGTGTGTGTGTGTGTGTGTGTGTGTGTGTGTGTGTGTGTGTGTGTGTGTGTGTGCACGTGTGTGTGTGCGCGTGTGTCAGTCTGATCATTGCCCTCATCATCTGGCTTGCGGAAGCCACTGGAGGAGACAGAAACGGGGTTAATTGATACTTCACATTTTAGATGTCTGTGTTCTGGGAGGAATACGGGCGAGCATGAGATAAGAGGCAGCGTAAAGGAGTGCAGAAGAAGAGAGATGGAGTGGAAAGATGAAGTGGAGAGAGCAGTTAGAGGAAAGGGGGACAGCACAGGAGGGAGGAAGAATTGTTGAGAGTGAGTAGGGCAGTTAATATTTTACAAGCCTGGATTAGAGAGGTCATGAAATGAGGAATGGGAGAAGGATTCCTGAGAGCCGGCTACAGGGAGAAGGAGTGAAAAGGATCGGGACAGCTGGATAACACTGCTTTGATCTGAAACATCTGTAGGTTATGCGGTGGAGAGAGAAAAACAGAGAGTGGTGGGAAAAGAAACGACTGCATCCTGCTTCATCTGTTTGTCTGGACAGGTTTCAGTCTGACTTCCCATCTCTGTCATGCTGCTTTTCTCTGTCAGGTTGAGATTAATGGATCAGAGTAAGAAAACACACTAGTAAATAGGCCTGTGGTTCACCGAGACAAAAGTACAGCAATATTCAAGTTCTGTAGACTAAAAAACTAGATTTCGGAGTCAGAAGAAATGCTGCATTCATTTTTTCCTGTAATCTGTATGAACAGATTAGATCAGAGCTCTAATTTGTCACCATGCAATAGCTGATGAGTTCGGAGATTGTTGTTCCTGCTGCTGCAGCTAAACATTAAAGGCATTTTATCGATGTATTATAACCACGAATGTTCATCAAATGTGCTTCGATGAGACAAGATGACATTTCCGGCTTCGGCCAGCAGATCAGTTGGGAACATTTCAGGGAGCGATGGAATAAGAAGGAGCAGCTGCAGCGAGAAGAAGAGCTGCACACCTCCCAGATCTCAGCGAGGTTACCAGCTCCTCTCACTGTGCCCTGCTGCTCTCACACTCTCAGACTTGTGCGCAGCATAGAATCAGATCACGGCTGCTCACCGTGGACAGTGGAGGGAAGAAAAAAGAAGCCCGCTGTTGAATGACTTCTTTATAAAAAGAACAAAGATTTTGTTTTTTGCTGCCTCCTGAATTCTGTATTAAACCATATTTGTCGTCTCCACATGGAACTGCAGATGTCGCCAAATCAAGCACTGAAATCGTATCAAAATTAATCAATACGGCCTAAATACAGCGTGCACAGTGGAGTAGAGTGCACGTGGACTCCTGCTGACCTTTTCCCAAATTGCACAGTACTTTTTAATGAAAGACTTTCCATGCGGGTTTCCACTGCGTTGCAGGCACAACTTGCAGAGACCGGACTTTCGCTTGACATGAGCAATCCATCATGTTGGGCATTTCATCAACATAATTTTTGTCAGATCAGCAAAACAAATCTCTAACATTGTGATGTCAGTGATGGCGTCACTAACCCGACCGGCTGTCTCAGATCACAACAGACTGTAGCAGTTTGGATTTTGTAGTAAATACAGAAGCTGACACGTCCTCGGGATTAAGACACAAATAAAAATGCCAACTCATAATCGTTCTGGTGCATTTCCAGAGGGAAACAGATATGTTGATATGATTCTTGTAAAAGAGAAAAAAGAAAATCACCAGAATCATTTAAAGTGCAATATCAGTGGGGGTTATCTGATTTTATAAAATATCACAGAGCTAATAAATCTGTTGTCTGGCTCCCCTTTGGCAACACTGTATAAGAATGATAATCACACATAAGCCTACAGAAACCTCCCTCACAGTCCTAATCTTATTGGTTAATAACACGGCTAACATCACCCTAAGCCTTCCCAGAGAGCCAAACTCTGAAGGTCAGTGCTAATACCAGACCGCTCCTTTATTAAACCAAATGGGGGGGAAATAGAGGAAACATAAAGAGATAAAGAGCAGGAGGAAATAAAGGTGCAGGTGAAAATATGCCTACTGAGAGACTGAGACGAAAATAACAGTAGAGCAATGAAAAGCAAAAGAGTAAAGGGCGTATAAGGGTGAACACGTAGGAATTTAACAAGAGGATGAGGCGAAGTATGAAGTGATGAGTGGGTGGAAGGGGAGATAGAGGAGAGAAGGGTTTCAGAGGGAGAGATGAGAAGGAGGGGGACGGGCAGAGAAATGGCCGCCTTAATTAATGGACTGTAATATATGGTGATATTCTCTGGCTTCCAAGATAATATCAGCAAAAATTACTGCCTTCATCACGGGCGCACTGTGCAAATATACCACGACCTTGACAGAGGAGCTGAAGTGACAGGGAAATCTGAAATAAAAACTCTGACAGGAGCTAAACGTGTCCTGCCCGCGATAAAAAGTTATGATAGCTCCAATTAAGAAAGAGGCTGATGAAAAACGCTGAGTATTTCCCTCAACCCCTTTAAAATCGGCTGCAGAAGCCAGGCCAGCTCATATACGCTTAAATATTTGACTTGGCAAGTTGACTTTGTTGACACATTATACAGGCATTTAGTTTTTTAACTTATAGGATAAGAGCAATTTCAATAACACTTATTTTCTCAACTGTAAAATAGCTCTTCACTTGATTCGATCCTTAAAGTAATGGAACTTTTTTTTTTATGTATTCAAGAGAGCATGGTTTAATATTTGGTTTTAGTTGTTTGGCATGAAAATATTCACACAAACACTAAGCGAACTATCTCCTGATGGCAGCAGGACGTTTATGTTTGAATAAATGCATCACATTGAGTTTTGCTAATGTTCAGCCTCAAATGAATGGAAATCTTATGTGAAATTAACTGCACACATCTTAGAAATCCTTTTTTTTTGAGTGCAGATAAGTAGTAAGAGCTCTCTAAGAATGAAGCAGTAAGAGAAAACATTTCTGATAACTACAAATTAATATTCTACTTTAAAGCCTGCTCTTATCGTTCAATCACTGCAGCAGGTGCCGGTTGAAGAAGTTTCAGTTGATACTGTAAAAAATACAGCAGCTGAATAAGAAACAAAACAGAAGCACATCTTTGCATTTGTGAGGTCATTTCTGTCCTGCTGCTGAACTCCAGCGTTCAGTCACTGCCACAGAACGATCAATCACCCAACAGCAATGAGCCCGCTTCGTCAAGCTGTTGCCACAGCGGCTAAATAGAGCGGCGGCGCAACACGACCGCACAACAGCGGAGCTCCTGGTATAGTTTCATTGTTATGATCAAAGGACCACCATTACAAGAGGCTATTTCCCCGAACCACAGAGGTTCGGTGAAATTCAAGAATGATTTTTTTTCTGTGGCTGTGCGCTTCCAGTGTCGGCTGTGTGACGGTTTTCCAAGTGGTGGTGGGCACCGAGGGACCCGCACGGGAGAAGCTCTAAAGTTGCAATCAATTATGTGCAACTGTGAAAATGTAACAAACACAGAATCAGAGATACACACATACACACACACACTTATGCGCTTAGATATGTGCATGCCCGCCTGCTCTCTGTCCCTTATCCAAACATGAATGCACTCAGGCACACAGCGAGAGCAGAGTGATGGGAAAGTACAGCGCTGGTTCAGCCGCAGAAAAACACAGCGTCACATCTGTAATCCGAGCAGATGAAAACGCAAAGATTATCGCTGCGTCCCACAAGCTTCAGCTAGCGTGCTATGAAGGGCCAGACAAAAAAATAAGGTGTTAAACAAATAACTCTGGAGGAGCCCAGTGGTCCATGCACTGAGATTTATTTGAACTGCTGCAGAGCCCCATGTGCTGCTGCTCCGTCCTTGATGCTGAAGTTTACACGCAGTGTCACGCTCGTCCTTTATCACAGGGAGATTAGTGATGCATTTGCGACGATGAAAATCACAATCAGCGAATCAGTTACCCTGTGATCTCTTGCAAGTAGCCCTCATTAAAACATATTGTTATTATACGTTTAAAGGAATGTGGTGTAATTAACGCAGTAGGTTGGAGCCATGATTATATCTAATGTCCATAACCATAGCGACCGTGTGATTAGAGCGAGAGCCCGAAAACAACACGAGAGGAGCATTAATCACTTCGTCAAATCAGAATACAACGTGATGGAAAAAGACTTAGTGAAACATAGGCTACGTCTGTGGGTGTTAATATACAGTGTGTGAGCTTGTTTGTGTGTGCGTGTGTTTTAGCAGAGTCCTGCAGTTCAGGTCTTTCTCTCGCACACGCACACACACACACACACCAGCAGAAAAGAAAGCAGCTCTAAGCCCAAGGCACACACAGCCCACACGCACTGTGAGGGGAAAAAGACGTCACAGGGAAAAAAAGTGTTTGGTAACTATGTGATGTCTCTATATGTGTAACCAGTGTGTCCATATCTGCACAAATAAAAGCAGAGACACAGAGACATGGATGACACACAAACAAGGTTTCAGGAAAAAAAACAAAAACTTGCTGCTTTTTCCTCTTTAATACAAAACATATTTTCCTATTTATGAAGATATTTGACAAATAATTTAAATATTCTGTCAGATACACTGAATATAAACTGCAGTCCATGGGCAGCAGCTCTCCTTAGTGAAACAGCGCAGAATAGACAGTCAATAACAAGCAGAAAGAACCAGCCGAGTCGACACAGCCAGAATCAATACACCCCCACCTTAAAGATCCAAAATCACTTCTTTCTTTCTTTCTTCCTAAAGCAGGAGGTTTGATACTGAACATGGATCACAGCCAGTGCGGCTCGGTCCTGTCCCTCTTTTGTGCATTGGCTGTTAGAACTGCAGCGAGCAGGGAGGCAATGGCACCATCACCATCATTACTTCCATCACTATCATCATCCTCATCATCATTACTGGCTCAGAATCCAAAGTACATACTCATACTGTGTGTTAAAAGACCTCTCACTCAAATTAACCTTCATTTGTGTCCCCCTCTCTCTCTCTCTTTCTCTCACTCTCTCTCTGCAGACACACTCTCACACACCCGTAACCACAGACAACTCGGGCCTTTTTTCCGCAGACTGTGAAACCGCAGATATGCAAGAGATGTCAGAGCTGTAACAACAGGACGTCCAAATGGGAGAAATTAAGGGGCTTTGTTGGTGGAATGTCAAAACACATGTTATGGATGAGTGAGAGGAGTGAGGGCTCTTTGAGGGGAGACGGAGGAAAGAAAGAGAAAGAAGGAGAGAGGAAAACAAAGGAGAGAAGAAAGGAAGGAAGAAAGTAAGTAAAACAAAGATGTGTCCTTCAGGAAAGTTTTGATTCATTCAGTTTTGAGTTTGAGAAAGAAAGACAAAAAACAAACCTTCTAAATAAACTAAAGGATTATTTACAGAAACACCAGCATGCTCATCAACTGGAGCACAAAGGTGCAAAGACACAGAGTATGTGAGGATACTTACACAAATAAAACACACACACACACACACACACACACACACACACACACACATACATGAAGAGGGTTAGTCATAGGCCCCTCTGTTCCAGCAATAATCCTGTCTGAAGTGGAGCCATAACGACATCCAGGTATGTTTGCTCTTCATTTTACACGGCTCATCGCCGCTCCAAACATGGTATCAGCACAGTTTGTGAGTGTGTGTTTGTGTGTGTGCTTCAGATGACTGTGTTATTGTATACACACAACGATTGACCCGTCCTTGTGTACATCTGCGTGGCAGCGTATTTGTGTTGCTTTGTCCATGTTTGCCATATTTTTTAAGAATGTGAATGAGCTCGTGCAATCAAACGTGCATTAGTGCGTGTGTCTGCAGAACTTTGCCCACATGCGTAGACCTCTCCCTGCAGCTTGTTGACATTCCAGTAGCTTGGCCTCTTTGTCTGCACCAAACTCTCCTCTCATTGAAAACGGACCTCTTCTCACACACACACACACACACACACACACACACACACACACACACACACACACACACACACGAGATGAGCGTATCCACTGCACTGTCCACTACATTGTTATGAAGACATATTTTAAAAAGGTTTACTAATCCGTCACAGTAGACAGAATATATAAACTTATCAAAAACTAACAAGCACGTCCACCTTTCATCCACGGGGGTGAGTAATACAGATTAAGCACGGCTTACGCATTTTGGCATCAACAACGTAATTACAAACGTGTGGAAAATTTGATCCAGTTTAAAGCAATGAAAAGCTTTACCGCCGCTTTGGGCTCTATTCTGCACGGTGCAAAGCACAGTCAGGTGCACCCTGCCCTGCGTGCGGGAAGTGCCAGGGGTGCCCGGTGAATCAGCATTGCACCAGGATGGGATCGGGAAAAAATAAATATATTACCATACATTATAGGTGGCCAAGCGAGAGGCACAGAGCAGCAGTCACTACATGAGGCAGTGACAGTTTGGGAATCCTACAGAGTGTTTTTCTCAGAGAACACTTGTGTGTTGAGTTTCAAATATTAATACACATATACCACCAGTGGACGTTAGGACCCCTGAGAAATGTACAAAAACAAACTCTTTTCCACAAGTCTGTTTCAGGTGCACAGAAGCCCGGGCATGCACATCCAACTGTTGAAAGGCATTTGCACGCTGCGTTTTGATTTTTTTGGAGGCATGAGCCTACATGTGTAAACTCCATCGTCGAGGACAGGAGCGTTCATGTCTCATAGGCTCTTTATTCAACATGTACATTCTCTGAAGCACACATGAGCCCGCATGTTTTACCTCCACACTATTGGCAGGAGTGCGCTTGATGAAAAGGATGAGTCTTGACTAATGAGGTGTCTTTCAAAAGTGAGAAACACATGACAACCATAAGTAACGCAAAACAAAAGTGAAACGTAAGCAGTCTATGATAAAATATGTCCCAAACCCAACAGGCATTCTGTATTTTTATCCCCAATTACAGGCACATATGTTAAAAAATCAAGTAGATAACCCAGCCAACATAACCGAACCCCACTCGCAACCAAAAATAATTTCCAAACCCGACCTGAGTTTCAACCTGACCCGACAACCTAGAGCACTGCTTCAATCTGGGGTCAGATTTAAAGCGTTAAAACTCTAACATGTACAATCTTTCTTGGACATTAGCATTTTGGATGCAATACGTTGAGTCCCACAAAGATAGTTTTTGCTCAGAGTCGGGAAATTACAAACCAGACGCTGCTCCAAAAGGTCTGAGTATGCATGAGCAAGTGGCTACCCAACCCTGCTATACCACTACTGTCTCTTTTTCTGTTATTGTATTTCAGACTTATACAAGTGTATGTGAAAGTCAGGGATCAAACCTGGGACCTTTCTACCGAAGCCCCCCTGTGACCTCCGCACAGAAAGAAATATGCTGCATGAGAGGAAAAGAAAAGAGGATGAAGGAAGTGGCGAAGGTGGAAGCAGATGTAGTGCATGTTGATATGTGGGAGAGGGGGAGAAATATTTTATGGCTGCGTTTGTGCATGGAGGAGGCGGAAATTGTTGCCCTCTTGTGCCACATACTTGATTCTCCAAACAGCTGTCGAACTGGCAAAGAAAAGGCAGCAACTGATACTGGACTTGAAGGAGTTTGAAATAATATAAAGATCCTAATAATTACAGTAGCATTTAACAATGGTGAAGATGTGTCTATGCATCTATTGATGAAATGTTTTCTTAGCTGACTCAATGTATTTCTAGCAACAGCTTGTTAACTATTGGATTCAGAAATGTGTGATTAAAAAGAACATGTACAGTATGGCGAGGGGAAAGATATGAGCCAGAACTTTGGTATAAAACAAACAAAAACATATAGTTCCTATTTATTTATGTGTATTTATGTGGAATCGTCGCAGTATGTTACAGATAATCCACTCTTGACCCATGCTGTCATTTGGTCTTTACTTACAAAACTGTGAAACTGAGACTTCTGGCAGTGGGTTTTTAACATCCCCTAACTGACCTTGTCATAAACACATGCAGTCTGTAAAACGGACCTCATGCTGCAAAGACATGCAGGGTCACGCAGCACAGAAGTTGAGGAAGCAAAATGTGCGGCTAGACCACGAGCAGGGCAGACAAACATCATCAGACAGTGGGCAGACTGACAAAAAGAGAAAATCGATGGGAGAGAGTTAAGCTGGAGCCATGTTAATATTGTACCCTGTCGTCTGTGTGCCCACGTTGAGGCTGCGAAGTGACGGCCAATGAAAATCTTTGTCTGTGTCTCTTTTATAAACACATGCAGACACACTCAGAACATTCTGGGGTTTTTTATCACAGTGAGATCAAAGACAAACAGATGCAGTGAGACTTTAACTGGGAACAAATGAGAAAATCCCTTATTCGTCATGTGTGGAGCATATTGTCTATAATCTGTCACTACTTTTGATTTGTAATAATAATACTAAATGTGTATAGAATCATAAACTAAATCATGTAAGATACAGTCCAGATATCCACACACATGCACCTTGTTCTCAATTTCTCTCCCACGCAATGATTTCCCACGTATGAGATGTGTCTTCAAGTGCAACACTCGCGCACACTCCAATTCAATACCATGCTCGCTACACCAACATGAACGTGTTGGATTCTCTTAGGATTCTCATGCATGTGTGTGTGGGTGATGGGTGCAGGACACATTGATATGGAGGATTTCAGCAATGCTGGCTGGAGACGATAAGAAGCCTAAGTCCCCTACGCATTCTCACATGGATAACCAAGACTATAGGCTTCATCTATAGAAACTGCAGAGGGCACATGGAGAGGAATACTAAGGGTGAAATAGAAGAATTATTTTTCTTTTACCAGCCTTAAAATCTGTGAAAAGAGCTCCCACACACTGTGTCAAACTTGCAATCAGTGATTTATTATGCAGCAACGTTTCAGGAGTAGAACGTAATCGGGCAAAATCAGCCTTAAAATCAAATTCCACTTTGCTAAATCAAGCAGACACACAACACGACACCTGTAACAATAAGTTCTGCTTGTTCTATTGTTGCAAACATGCTTCAGCGGACAGGTGTGAACTGGGATTTGTGTTCTCTCATTGAACATGTGCTTAACAACAATACAAAATGCTTTTTGGTCTGTTATTGGTTTAAGATTAGATTTAACCTTTCAGAAAGCTTGTTGAGGCGAGTAAAAAAAACAAGAGTAAAACAACGCGCTGTGAAGCTCTGTTGTGTACACACACACACACACACACACACACACACACACACACCGAGAAACACACAAAAACTCTTGCAAGATTAGAAAAGCCGATTTAGTGATGGAAAAACTTCGAATTCATCACTGTGTGCGCCACATGTCCTGACATACAGGTCTTTGTTTGGTGTGAGTGAATGTATGCTGGTGTGTGTGTGTGTGTGTGTGTGTGTGTGTGTGTGTGTTAGGTGCAGAAAGCTTCAGCCAGAAGGTAAATGCTACCTCTACTAGATTACCTGAGCTGTGCATGTGTGTGTGTGTGTGTGTGTGTGTGTGTGTGTGTGTGTAGGCCGCTGTGATAAATGTGGTACGTTACAGATTTGACAGATCAGACCTCATGTTACTCTGCTAAAGTACTATGTCAGACGCACACTCACTGTACAGGCAGTATTGCGTGTTGCATCATGCAGGAGCTGAACATGTTGGATTTTATTATTTTTTTATCTTACATTTAGTGTCATTTAGTGTTTTCGTGGTTTCAAATGCCACATGGACTGTTCAAATATAAAGGCCAATGTATTATTGGAGAGTCGTTGCCAAAATTGACACAACACACATTTTTCTGTTCCTTTACTTGCTATCGTTTGAATTCATTTTTTTCACTGTCATTAGTATTGTTGTTGATAAAAATACTATCATTTATCGGGATTCAACTAATCATGTATTTATGTAATTGCTCAGTCGTCAGTGTTGAGCAGGTACACCCTCCCCTGCCTCGACACTAACCTCCCCGGCACTTTATCCTGCCGATGCTATTACCCAGTTTCTGGCGTCTAAATGAGATACCTCATCACGGTGCCGTGGCAGGCCACCCAGACTATGACAGCACATTACACTGCATAATGACCTGTTAGTCCTGCTGGATTATGCGATGCACTGTCCCAAGGCACTGCCTCGGTTTGCAGGTCTGACAGTGATGGAGCAAGCTGGGCTTCAGTGTCTTGCTTAAGGGCATGTGGTTATTGTACATAGCCAGCCTGTTATCTATTAATAATGGAACAATCTCCCAAACCATTAGGCCATCACGCCGCCCACAAGACCTACAAGGAGCACTGAAAACTCAGCAGACACTTTAATGTCCAAAATCCCATCACATGTCTGAAGCTGTAAAGCACTTGTGCTGAATGCATTTTCTGTAGTTTGTTTTTTCAATGCAGAGCCACCTGCAGAAGAGAATGTTTGTCAATTATTTTCCTTTATTTTCTGCCCTATCTTCCCAAAACCTTTTGTAGAAAACTATTTGGTAGGTTTTGCAAAATCCTGCAGACAAACAAACAAACAAACAGACAGGGGTGAAATCTTTGCCTTAATAAATACAATTAGTGATGAGTCATATACCCATTAGTTTGGTTGAGAAATGTTCATAGTGTATTTCTTTCCTTTGCCAATTCATGATGAAGAAGCACTTAAGTATTTCATGTCAAATATGGTGAAGGACAACAACTCGGAATGTTTCTGGTTTACTGCTGGATCGACCTCCAATCATTTCACATCCACAAACAGTACAACACAAGGTGGTGCAGCAGGGGAGCGTGAACACGTCTGTGTGTATCTGTGTTGGAGTTGTTGTGGTTTCATATGGAGTATGTGCATTTTTTCTTACATGTAAAGAAAGTGTTGGATCTCACCGATGTTTTTTTTTCTTTCAGCTTCTCAGAGCTACAGTCACATTTTTTTGTGGGCGTGATGGACAAGACAAGCTTTGAGAATTTAAATTTGAAAGAGACTATTGTGCAGAGTATTGAGGGTTGGGAGAGCGAATAGTTTTTCTGTGTGAATCTAATTCCACACCAGGAAATCACACCTCGGCTAAAGGAAAGAGAACTGTCCTTGGACAAAGACATGGGCGATAAAAATACAAACACACACAGAAGAAACAGAAAAAGACAAAAACACACACTGTTACAGATGGACACGCACACAAATAAGTACAGACTTCCTCTCTCTGCTTTGCTCTCTTTTGTTGCCTCTCCTCTACAAGGACAAACGTCGTAATGTTTTTTTGAAGTCCCGTCAATGTTTTTTCT
Source organism: Paralichthys olivaceus (assembly GCF_024713975.1). Lineage (NCBI taxonomy): Eukaryota > Metazoa > Chordata > Actinopteri > Pleuronectiformes > Paralichthyidae > Paralichthys > Paralichthys olivaceus. Next base: position 16,628,444 of record NC_091110.1, on the reverse strand, counting down.
TCAGCACACATCTATTGGCTCATGACGCTGCCATACACAGAGACGTTGTCTTTTCAAAAAAGTTTTACAAAGAAATACAAAGTGACAGAGACACAAACGCCAACTGACAGCAGAAGACAAACCTTTGTTATCATCCCAATGCAAAGAAAAACTACCAAAGCTGATCAAAGCAATAACACTGCAGGAAAAAGAGCTCGTATTTTATGTGTATTTTTAATTTCTGTAAATGCAGGATGCTCCTATAGACCAAGAAGTGATCAGTTTTGGTTTGATCACCTAACCTAAAGTCATGTGTCCTACTTTAAAAAGGTCCTTTGTCTGGTCTTGTTGCTGTGGGAAGCAGAAGTGTGGTTGCTTTAAACTCACACAGAATAAAACTGTGAGGTTAAATGAGTTTAGGACAATGTCCTTTTTCTCAATATTGCTTTTTTAATATGTCAAATGAGTTTCCTGAGACTTTATTTCCCCTCTGCACTGTTATCTGCATCATTTTTCATTTTCCAATCACAAAACAGTTTGTATTCCAATCTATTTCAGACCATTTTTTGGGGCATTTTCATAGTTGTATTAAATGCAACATTTAAATTACGTGCACCCAAAACCTTAATAACTATATGCAGGATGTGCATGGGATTAATAAATCCTATATGCAATAGCTGCTGGTGTTGGGTTCCATTGTTTTGTCTCTCTTTTCTGAGTTTCTGTCTTTTCCATTGCATTTCTTTGCTTCACTGCACTCAGAAAGCTTTTCTAGTTTTTTCTTGCACTTGATTAGAGTAGAATGACATAAGTTGAGAGGAATGGCAATTAAGTTGAGCTGAATTTAATTAAACTGAATTTCAATGTGATAAATAGTGATCTTTCCCCGCTATCACTCTCCTACTCCCCTCCACAATGCATCACACTGAAGACTTCCCTGTTCACAATAGATCAAATTAAATGTGTATATTTAGAAGTGTTGCACCACTGAAGGGTCCAAGACCCCTTTTAAGCTGCTGGTGATTCACTTCCAACGTCTTGGAAGAAAGTTTTATTGCAAAGCCACATTAGCCAGAAGTCTAGCTCATGCTGGCTGGAATTACATTAGCTTCCTGGCAACATTAACTTATTGAACAGTCTATCAGGAGGAATTGGGGGAACTATTGGGGGCACAGTGATTTTTAACGGTACAGGAAAACACAACTTGAGATTTAATAGGATAGAATAAACAGAATGGCTTTGGAAACAGAAAATCTATCCTGCAAATGGTCATTCTAATCAATAGGGGTGGCGGCATTGTTTTCATCTACAAATGAAATGCTATTTTGAATAACTAGAATAAATTCAATTTGTTAAGTTGATTTTCTTTGAAAACGCAGGATGGTCTTTTGTGTCCAAGAATTGGCTTTTCCTCTTTTGAAAAAAATGGGATCGTTGGATTCTTATGTGATCTAAAAAAAGAAACACAAGCTATTCTGAACCTTTTGAATCATTTAAACACATCCATCGCTGGTGTCTCTTTCACACCAGGGACAACTGTCAAACAGCCAGATGCATAAAGAACACAGAGATACTTCTTTTTTTTAACAAAGCAAGAGAAAGAATAGACGCATCTCATGAGCAGCAAGATTCACTGCAACATGAAAGCTAAATAGCAACACAATAAATCAAGTATAAATTTAAACCATCCAAAAATGTTTCCTTATCTGTACTCATGAGTGACCTGAATATACACATATACATTGTATTGTGTTGTGTTGTAATTAAAAATACTTTATTATTTTATATTGAATTTAGATCCCTTTCACCTAATCCTTGCACCCTGGACCTTAAATAACTCGGAAATTCCTCATCTCCCCAAATATTTACCTCTACTTTACTTCTACTTGCGTTCCCCCGTGTTACGATTATCCTCAACCACAGGTGCAAACACACAGACGCCCACACACTCAATTAGCCACACGACAGGTTGGTGGAAAGTTAATCACAGCATTACAACAGCCACATGTAAAAAGTCACTGAACCACACGCGCATATGTACACACATGGCAGAGGGTGCACTCATCCGGATGCACATCCATGTTCACCAAATGTGTCCGGCACATCTGCGCTGGCACAAACAGAGGAAGAAACACCTGACTGTTGGGACTCATGTAAGATTGTTGACAAATGTTATCCGCACACACAAACAGGTATGTTGTGTGCACACATGACTGGTGAATTATTGTGGACCATCATGCAGGCAGGCACCTCTGTGTGTAAAAAGCTGCATATGTGTCCACTTAAATGTTCGTAGGTGTGAATAAAATACTCCCTGGCAAATTGATTGCTTTAGCTCCAAAATGCTAAATGCTGTCTGACCCCGAAGCCGTCGCAGAACCATTTATTTGTCATTAAACACAGGCTGACTGTGACCTGCTGTAAGCCTCATTAGAATACACTAAAGTAAATGACTCACATTAGGGAACAGGCACACACCAGTGCTCTGATGCAGTTCACTCTTTTGATTAACTGTTCAAGCCAAAATGAGTGTATACACTGATTGATGCAGGATAATGCTGCTCAATAACAGTTTCACCTGCGCTTCCTCCTCGTCCTCCCTCCACTTTTTCACCTCGGGAATGCGTTTGAAAGCGAGGAGCGAGCCAGAGAGAAAGACGAAGTAAACGACAAGAGAAGAAAACAGGAGCTCTGCGACTTCCACCTCGCGTTCCTGAATGTCATAATTCAAGGAAGCTGTATCTTTCTGTTGGATGTCGTTAATGGAGAGGATTCTTAGAGAGGAAGGGAGAGTAGTGTGGAGAGATAAAAACCCGGCAGCGAAGAAAACTCACTGCTCAATTGTGTTCTTGTGGACATCTCTCATATTTTGTTCCTTTTCAGTTTTGGAGGTCATGTCAGAAGGACTCAGGTAAAATGAGAGGGATGATTTGTAGGGGATGAGGACTCTGCATTCTTTCGGCCTTCGGTGTGTTGATGAATAATATAATGGTTTGGATTCCCTTTTATTCGCTGCAACACTTAGAGGTCAGAGGTTAGAGTCACTTTTTCAGAACTGTAGCTTTGTTTGTCCTGCTCAAGGAAACCTAGTTTCAAAGTCTTTCATTTCAACACCAAATTTATTTTTATTTATTGACAGATGCTTTGAAGCATTTTAAATACAATGAACCAGTATTGGTGTAGTTAAAAAGGACATTTTTGGGCCATCCCTCTGATATTTCAGTTCAGAACAGTCCTCCTGATAGAACTGTACCAACAAGGTCGTTGCAACCGGGTATTCAAAGCAGACAATTGCCTAGGGCGCCCTAGTTGAGAAGGGCCCCAGCGATTATGTTAGTCCATTGCAGCAGGAATATTATGAACCCCCTTAAATTCAGCTAAGTGCAGACGACTGCAATGACACCTTTAAGCCTCAATTGCCAAATATCAAATATGTCAAATATTGTTAGTCCAAGACTCCAGACTTTTTGTTTATTTTTGTTATTAAGGGGCACATATCAAAACCTGTTACTATAATTCCGCCTCTAGACTTATTTAAAAGTTTAGCATGAGAAATGGAATTGAAATGTTAATGTACAGTGTTTTTAACTGCTTCAGACTTTTGGGATGGAGCCATCAGAGAGAAAGAGAGAGAGAGAGACTTGATCAAAGCTTTACTGGGAATCCCTTCTAAAAGATTAATGAGTTAAAGGAGTTAGACAACACACAGACACACACTCACTAACACGCAGACATTAAGCAAACACACGGCTCAGACAGAGAGATTCCGAGATTCCATATCTTAGTATACAGGACTGCGATTGGTTGGAAATGGTGCATTACCAGACAGATTTTATCGGACAGTCGGGAACCCTGTGTCTATACTGGACCAATTACAGAACATTCACGACTAAACAACAATGGATTCTACAAATGTTTGTTGTGCTTTTTGAAAGGACCAACAGAGGACTGAGTCCTCTCTTATAAAACATTCCCATTGGTTACACGTTGTTTCATAGTCCCTGATAAATATATTTTTAGTCTACCTCTAAAACCTTACTTCAAAAGGCATCAATCAAAGTCGCTAAAATGTGAAATGACTCGACCAAGGTTCTCTGCCAAGAAACGGCGGAGTCCTTCTTCCAGGCTGAGAATGAGTTGACATCCTAAATGAAGGATTTCAACCATCTCAGAATCTTGTAAAATGAAATTGATAAAATGAAGCCTGAGTCTGACAGGTAGGAGTTGAACTGCACCATTGTGGTCAAGCTCAAGCTGAGCTGGAAGGCTAAACTTCAAAACTATGAGTCAGTCTATTTTCCAATCCTCCCCTCCACCCTTCGGTCTTGAGCCTGGGGGTTGGTGACCAAAGAGAATACAAATGCAAGATGCAGTAATGAGTTTATTCTTTAAGGTGGTTGAGCTCAACCATTCGAGACAGGTTATGGAGCTCAGACTTGTAGATATACAGCTCGGTGTAAAGTGAGATGGTTCAAGCTGCTGATAGGAATATCTTCTGGGCAACCTTCCATTGGAGGTTTTCCTGATACTTCCAACATGTAAGAAAACTAAATGTAGCCCAAGAACAGACGGACATACATACCAACTCTGCCTCTTTCACAAAGAACTTTTTAATACAATCTCATATTCTTAAGAAAGCTCCCAGTCTCTCTCACCCAGTGCGACAATCTGGCCAGCCAATCAAGAGTCAACAACACAACCTATGTATCAGTGTCAATTATCAACTCTATCTGCTGCTGTATCATCTCAGACTCTGCAATCAGACAGGCATCAGCCTCCTTGTCCTTCAGTAAGGTGGAATACTGTTGCATTGTGCAAATATGTGTCCGCCTACCAATCTAATCAGCTGGTCGATTGGTGCTACCATCAAGGATAACACAAGTCCATTTGTAGTAAGCTATGCATACGTGGGTGAGGGTTAGTAGGACCAAGGTAAAGCAATACCCTCCTGTTGATGGAAAAGGGAAGAGGATGTCGCACCTTGCTAAGTCCTGGCAGGGAACTTATGATTTGTAAAATATAGATTATACAACTGATCGATTGAATATAAATAATGTGCCATAATAGAGATTTGTACAATTTCAGCATTGTGGTTAATTCTGGTTACTTTAGAGTCCTGCTAAAACAAGTAAAGATTTATATGCAATGCTTCAGCTGTAAACAACACATTTCTGCAAGTGTTATTTTTTGTTTTCACTTTAAAAACTAAATTATTTTGGGTATCCTTTCTTTGTTTCTGTTTGTGCTCTTTCCTAATTGCAACATCATTCACACGTTGTCTTTATTTTCTGCATTTCAAAGCCATGACTGAATGGGATTACCTTACCCAGCCTCCCTGCCAGTCATCCAGACTGTAATCCGTCTGCCAATCCAGTCAGTCAATCAATTGGTTGAGCTCCAGCTTGAATTTAATACCAAACAGGAAACACTGATTACACTGAGTGCTACTCAGGATAATGAGCGCAAACAAGGTTCCCTGCCAGCACATACAGGCAAACAGACACACTACACACAGACATCAATTTTTGTGTTTATTTAATTATTTACAGCAGCTGTCTGTTTTCTCTGATGGCACATCAGAGTTTGGATGAATCCCATGAATAATGGATCACACTCAGTTGTCTGGATTTGTCTTTTTGCACTTTTTGCAAAAGTGTCCAATCTCTGAACTTGACAGTCCAGCCTGTTTCATTGTGTTGTCGTTACAAACCAATGATAATTTCATAATCTAAATCTAAGAATTCTACTGTGAAAATTCAAATTGTGTCAAATCTGTAAAATTCTCTCTGTCTGTGGCTCGTTCTTTTCAGCTTCACACTTGACATGTGTATTGTTAAGGGCCATGGAAAATGCAGTGTTCAATTTGGTGGAATTTGGACACCAAATTGAACACTGCACAATTTACAGCTTCAAGTTTCTGTGGACTTAGTCCCACGGTCGGTCTTTACTTGTCGTGACTCAATTGCTGCAGGTCACTTTTACAGTTTAAGAGAGAAAAGCTGCAGTAATTCAAAAGCTGAATAATCACAGTAAGGATAGCCTCTGCAATTACAATAGTTTCCCTATTGATATACAACATTAACACTTCTACAATCTAGAGTAAATAAAATACTCATGTATAGATTGGGTTTAATTAGTGCGTGGAGACATAATTACCTGTATTATATAATACGGTGTATTTTTCAACAGATTATAAAAAAAAAAAAGGGGGGTGGGTCCAAGCTATTAATGCTAATTACATCCACCCATGTGCATGTGCACATGAATGAAAGCAGATTTGTCATCATGCATGAAAGCAGGCTTAAATCACACAGGTCCCTTTCATTTGAACATTTAACAAGGGTGCGGATAAACAAGGCTGTGATGAAGCTCGAGGTTCAGGCCCAGACATGTCGGGAAGACCGTGCAGCACGCGCAGAATCCTCCGATATAAATACAGCTTTGACAGCTGTAATACCACAGAATTAGTGTAGGAGTTAACCACTTACTCTCCTCTGCTCTCTTTCCCTCTGCTGCTGTTTCCTGATCTCTGTCTCTCTCTTCCGCTCTCCCTGCTCTGTCCACAGTAATTAGATGGAATCAATGTGAGGTAAAGAAGCTCCGCAAAGAGCAGAGAGGAAACACAAAAACATTTCGTGACGGCGGTGCAGCGTCAGCGGCAAGTGATGTCATGGCCAATAAATCCTGTGACCATTTGGGTGATGGATTGAGGGACGGGAGAGGATGTGGAGATAAATAAATGGAGGGGAAGAAACGTCCCACGAGAGGAAGTGATATAAAGAATTAAGAGACAAGGAATGAAAAAAGGTGGACTGTAATATTTGTTTCTAAAATGTCAGGGCAACAAGTGTGGATGATGGGGACAGTGAAGTATGGAGTGATGGAGAGGGCAATAAGGAGACAGATGGAAGGAGAGGGAGAGATGGAGGGAATAAATATACGCTAGTCTCTCAATCAGGATATTGACTGTAATAAATAACGTCCTCTCTCTGTCAACAGCATGATGTCACCACACACACACACACACACACACACACACACACACACACACACACACACACACACACACACACACACACACACACACACACACACACACACACACACACACAAATTCCACCCAAACTCAGAATCTAGCTCATTTGCACCATATTCCTTTGTCCTGTATTTAATATTAATTTATTTTTGCTCAGCTTCTCTTTCTATTGAGCGTTCTAGGACTTTTCTCATTTATACTCCTGCTGTGCTAGTTCTCAGAATTTACTGTGGCACCCCCATCAACGGCATTGCAGGACGTTCTGGCGCATCTCCGGATTAAAGTAAGACACAGTGGAAAATAAGAAAAAAAGAAAAAGAGATTGAGACAAACGGCGAGAGAAAATATGGCAAATTTTTGCCACGCAAACGATCAATCTTCAGGTTGTCCACGCATGAGAGGACTCACTGTGTGTAATGTGACTGATGGTATCATTGAGGAAATAGAACAATGTAGGAAAAACAGAGACATCCACAGCAACCATGAGTAATGTGTTGTTTCATTTGAAAATTCAATTTTTTACCTTATGTGTGTGAAAATGGATCAGAAACTGGTATATTACATTTTCTATAACACAAGTAATCAGTCGTTTAAATGATGCTTTCAAAAAAATATTACATTCACACCTACTTGGCAGATTTTACAATTTCGCAACTGACAACGATGCATGGTTCGAGAGTAAAAGGACATAACGTTGAGTCACAATCACACTATATGCTCTGTGACATGTAAATGGGAATATGAATGGAATATGCCATTCAAACATCATAACAGAAATCAGTTCTTATTCAGGATAAGATCAATATTTGGATTATTGTTGTCAAAAAGCAAGAAATGATCAGAGAAGGGAATAAATATCAGACATGCTGCCACACATGGTTCTATAAATATTTGTTTGTCATTTTTAGCAATTATCATTATTTCTAAAAACATATTTGCTACAGAGAAAATGAATATCACACAGAGGAGTGATACTTTATTGTAGTTCCAGTGGCATTAAAAAAAACACATGATGTCCTTTTCTTTTGTTCTGCTGGCAGCGAATTCCACTGTCTATCGACTGAATAAAATAAAGTTATTAATCCTTGAAATCCTCGCTTCTCCTCCTCCTAGACCACGGGAAGGGTCAGAGGTCATGTGCAGCGGAGCAGAACAGCATGTCTGCTCCTAGTTGACATTCAGTGTCTTGCTTAAGGACAGCAGGGGAAACAGTTGTTAACACAGACGCCATAAAAGCTGCATATACTCAAGATTTCCATGTTGATGGTTGCTCTTTTATTACCGGTTTATTCTGAGGTTGAAGCAAGAGTTAACATTTTCTAATGGATGACAGGGAGTATGTTTGTTTTGTAAGGTAGAAAGAGCCCCTCCCCCATTATCTATTTTTCACCGGCAGTCAAAAATCAAATTCACGTTCATGGAAGCTTGATTAGTGTTATCTCCGAGTCTCACTCACTTTCTCTCTGTGGGTTAGCTTTCAATTATTCTCTGCTTCCCTTTGTTGAATCGCGAGATGTTTCGTTGAGGACTTGTCTTTTTCCTTTGGTTTCCATCAAAGTTTCTTTTTTAAGTTTTTTACCTCCAGTCAACACAAGTCACTTAACAAAAAGCTGAATGGAAATGGCACACTCACTCAGCTTTGCTCAGAATCACAAAGAATCACAAAGATAAAAGTCTTGTTGTTGAATACAATTTGTATTATAGAAGGAAATATGGTATCAATGACAAATTGCACTTTCTTAGTAACAATCATTTAATTTGTGTGTGTCAAATCTAAGGCTGTTTTCTTGCCATGTTTGCTGCTCTTCAGTCTCGTCTTCCTCCATCTTCCTGTCTTTCCCTCCTTTGTCTGCATCTCTTTCACTTCCTGTCTCTCCATCATCCAGACAACATCGACTCCTGGGTATGTGGAGCTTGTATGTGATTACCGGTGTTTCTTATTATTTTTGTTCAGCAACACTCAGTTAGTTATAAAGACTCAGATGGATTTCCAATACACACATATACTCAAAACCGCACACACATATATACACGTACAAACACAATCTGTGCCTTCAATGCGTTTTGTACAATTTGAGTCAGACCTATAACAAGAGAGTAACTACAAATCCCTTTGTACTCGATATGTGTGCACAGGCATTAGTCTCTGTGTGCGTGTGTGTAAGTGTGTGTCTGTGTGTTACACTCTGCCAAGTGGGGCGTACCCCAGGGATTCCTGTCAATCAAACCGGCTTGCAATTTGTCAGAGAAATAAGGCACTTTCCAAGACAGACAGATATGTGTGTGTGTGTGTGTTTATTTGTGTGTCTGTGTTGTGCATATGACATATGGGGCTAAAGTACATCTGGAAATACTGTAACCATTGTGTGTTTATGCATTTGTCTTGTGATGGCTTTACAGATGTGTTAGACAGTATTTGTAAGGATGTTTATGTGCGTTCGTGAGTGGGCAGCTGATTCTGTGTAGCATGAAAAACAAAAGGGAGTGATAAACAGTGACAGATCCACTACAGTGCTCACTCACGCACTCTACCTCTCCCTCTCTCTCCCTCTCATTTCTCTATCTCTCACACAAACTCTTCTTCTCAAAGACAGAACTGTCAGCTCTCTTTCTTCTATTCATGTTAGTCATTCCTCCCTCTCTCTATAGCTCTTATTCCCTGAAGCGCTGCCTTTTCACCCTTTTTCTCTCTTTCCTATATTCTTTGTCTTTTTTTTTTTTGAAGAATACCACAAAAACTAAGAAAATGGCCAAAGACTGATCAGCACAATGCAGCTACATTTTTTTCAAAATGCATAAAGTCGTACATTAAGTCACTGGAGTCATCTGTCAGTTGATATCCACAAGGCAAATTGAGTTTTTTACTTTCCACACATATAGAACAGTTGGAGGCACAGCTCTCATTGTCTCCCTCTCATTCTATCAATTGTTATTCCTCCGGAGTTTCATTTTCAATTTGTTTTCCTGTCTGTTTCCATTCTCCTCCCATCATCTCTCCATTTTCACAATTCCTTCCACTCTTCATCTATCCTATGTTCTGTTTTTCTTTCCATCTCCCTCTTTCACTTTACTTCCATGCTGCTTTTCAACTAATCTCCAAAGACAACATTCCCATTTCCTAAGCCATTTCTGCCCAGTTGGTGCATGCATTTGTGCGCTTGTGTGTGTGTGTTTGTGTGTGTGTGTGTGTGTGTGCATGTGTGTGTGACCCTCGTGACACAGTGATGTGCGTCATTGGAGACTTATTGACTTAGACTCTTTCTTTGGGTGAGCTGACTTCAACAGCCCTACCTCATTGGCTAATAAGCCAAGGCCACTCTTCACTAAAAGTCAAGTGACAAATTGTCTCCCCTGTTAGACACACACACAGACACACACAGACACACACACACACACACACACACACACACACAGTCTAATTTATGGTCATGCATCCTCTGTGAACTCGCAGAAGAGCTGCATTATGTGGCTCTTTTCAGCTTCTCTTTTCTCCCTCGAAAAAAACCCCAGCTCACAAATCATTTGAAACAAGCTCATGATCATCAGTTGACATGACTGGCTTCTTTGTTAAATCCTTATTTGTTATGGGGGTAGCCTTGGCAATGTGGGCCAAAATATTAGCACCATGCACCGGAGGGATGACGAGCAGATCGGGTTTGCTATTGTTGCTCTGTTTGTGAATTAAGTGGATTCCACCTACAGGTACGTGTTGCTTTTGACTCCCACATCTTTGACTCTCATTGCAAATAAACAGAAACTGTATCTCCAGGTGGCCATTCTCTCTCTCTCTCTCTCTCTCTCTCTCTCATACACACAATCCCCAAAATCACAACAAAAAGCAAGGACCATACCCCCTTAAATGAAAACAAGCCTTAAAGCTAAGGCCACATCAGGTTTCTCAGTTACATGTTGGAGGTGGTCACAGGTTTCTAAACTGATTTGTTACCATTTAGTAGCTTAGAAAACCCTACACCCCAATTAAACCAATATATTTTTAATTGATTTAAATGATTTATTCAATTGTTAAATTTAAAAATCAATCCAAACCCCTTAAATATATCAGCACCACAATTTAATAGCTTCTTCACTGACCCACAATGCATCCCTCCAGCAAGTGTCATCACCAAGGTAATCTGTCCAGAAGTGTTTGTGTAATCCTGCAAACTAACAAACAAAAAAAAACACAGCTGGAAAAACATAACCTCCTCGGCAGAGGTAATAAGCTCTGCTATCCCAAGTGGCATTAAAATCTTTGTGGCTGTCATATAAAAAGATATTATAGCAGCAGAACCCATTCAATAACCGCAGAGAGAAAGCTGATTATAGAGATTTGAGTTGAGTAAAATAGTCGTAAGAAGTTGGAAAAAGTCGAGCATCAGTAGAATCTACTAAAGCAGTGTATCCAGGAGGAGTAGAAAGTGGAAATAATGTACTAGAGTGGAGCTCAGAGGAGTACAGTGAAGTTGAGAGGAAGAGCCGAGCACAGTAGAATACATTAAAGTCAAACAGGCCCATTTGGGTCCGAGCAGACAAAATAAAATAAGGAGGGGAGGCAGAGGCAGGGGGGGCCTCGGCTCGGAGCGGGGACAGTGTAATGAAGATAAAGTGCATACTCACCAAGCTGACTGCGTCTCTGAGCGTAGGCTACCACCACCGCGGCCAGAACTACACAGCACAGCGATGTCACAAGGTTTGCCATCTGTAGACACACACACAGCAAAGTCATCAGCGTGAGCGCGTGCGAGAGTGAGTGTCCCCCTGTCGTCCCGACTGATTGACAGACCCATAGACACCTACAACACCATGGAAGAGATGGAGAGATAGCTGCTTCCTTTCCCCCCCTCCCTCAATCTCCCAGTGTCTCTCTATCTCCTTTCACTACTGTTGTTCCTGAAGTGGCATTTCTCTCTATCCGTCTCCCTCTGACTCATCAAACTTGCTTATTTTAAGAAGGGATTTCCTTTTCTCCCACTGTTGTTATCCCTTCACTGTAAAACACCCCCTACTCTCTCTCTCTCTCTCTCTCTCTGCTCATCAGTCTAATGGGTCCATCCTCTCTGGGATGGGCCATGGCCAGCAGCTCTTAAAGGTATAGCACTCCACAAACAAACAGCTTCAAACAACAAGACTTCTAAATGTCTTCATTTCTTTCTTTCTTCCTGCTGTTAAAACATTTATTCCTTTCTTTGACAAATTATCCAATCAACACCAATCAAATGTATTTAATTTAAAGACTGTAGCAAAAGTTAAAGGGAAAAGATGTTTAATGTGGTAATTTCACTTGCCCATGAGTTAGAAACAATACTACTCCCACATCTACAAGCTACTGGGTAACATTGTATTCCTAGTTAGATATATATATATTATTAATTCTACAATATGTAAATCACATTCGAGCGGGCTTTGGTTGCACACAGATAAACAGTGTAAGAGGTGGAACACATTGAACGTAACGCATCTGATTGGCTTTTTTAATTTACCCACATTCACGTGCAGACAAATGAGCCAAAATGTTGTCTAGACCTAAAACACACACAAAAAGTTTTGAGTGGAGAAACATATGTGACTCGTGGGATGAAGGAAACGGAACGGACACCAGGAGCATCTCAGGCTTCAGGAGAGTCTCCATAGCAAACACTGTGCAATAATGCAAATCTCCCTTTTTTTAATTTCTACACCCATATTTCCTTGAACAGAAAAGATATGAGGTCAGAGGTGAACAGAACTACACCGCTAAAGCTTGCATGAATCCACCATCCTGTTCAAGGACATGAGCAGGATGGATGCTGGCCAATGAGGGGGGCCTGAACCCAAGTCCCCCCATGCTCCATTAAAACATGGTCTCCCTCTCCTCTCTTCCCCTTCTCCTCTGCTCAGAGAGGAGAGGAGACCGGCTCTCCTGCAGACCGAGGTTGTCTGAGGGTCTGCTTGCTGCTGAGATTTTGTGTGGGTACGGTGTGTGCGGAGAACAGAGTGAGCACTCCAAACAGAGGCAAAGAAAGGAAAGTGAATTTCCTTGTTCTTTTAATGCAGGACTCCAGCTGTTACAAACCACTGTCATCTACCATTAGATCTTGCTCTTTGTTTAGCTTTAGTTGTTTTTTTTTTTCCTTCTTCTTCCTCTTACTCATTCTCTTGACTTTACTGCCTTGCTCTCGGTCGTTCTCACCCACTTCCAAATGTATCTATGACATTCCATCCTTCGCGTTGTGCCCTTCACTCGCTCTGTCTCTCTTTGTTAAAGCCGGACATAAACACCACTACACCACGTTTGAGCATCTCAGGAAACATCTTAGGAAATAAAAGAGACATAGCTGCGAGCGCTGCCGAGTGACATTCAAGAACATGCAAAAGCTTTTACAGTCAGACTGAGACGTCAAAAGGCAATAAACCAGTCAAAGACATGAAACACACCGGGGAATGTTTTCATGAACGGCCAAACTAATGGTGTTTGAAAAGAAAAGGCTTTTAAACTCAGCCCATTATAGTGAAGATCAAGGTTTGCTTTAAATACAAAACTCGTTTTGTTGACAAAAAAATAACTTTCACACCTGAATTATTTATTCATAGAAGAAGACGTTTTCTCTTGTCAATGCAACAAAATGTGAGCTGGTTCTTTTCATTTGGAAATATCAGGAAGAGGACAAACTCACACCGACCTTGTTTGGTCCGGACATTCTGACTTTTCAGTTCAGTCTGGACAAAAAGAACAGATGTAAAAGGTGCTTCGGACCAAAATTACTGCATATATCACTTTTGTGTACACAAACCAACAACCTTCAGCGTGTGCAGTTCATTCCAGCTGCGAGCCTCAACTCTGGTGTGCAGCATTGACTTCTATGCTTATCTCAGATTCACCCACTATGATTTGTTAAATGTCTGCACAGCAGTTCACCTGATACCACTCTTAGCAAATGTTCTGTTCTCAGTGTGGACCCTTTGCAAAGGCTTCTCAATCCTATACATTTATTTTCTTTCAGACTTCCACCTCAGTGGCAGATTATTTGCAGCGTGAAATTCATGGATAGTTCGACCTCTCGGACCACTTTCAAGAAGTTGAGACAGCGTTTAACAATAAAAAGGAGGTGGAAGCAGCTTGCATGATTGTTTTTAGTCTTTGCCTCCAACAATGCAATGTTCATACAATGAGAATGTTTTTTTTTTGCTGGTAATGAAACCATAATGATAATTGAGCGGCAACGAGATTATGTTGAAGTGAACCGGTTAATTTATTTTCTTCATTTGAATGGAAATTAGTTTCTATGCACTATATTAAAAAAAAGTTACCTTCTACATGAACCAATATGACAAACACTCCAACATCAGACGCACGCCAGCCCACAAACCAATCAAAGAAAACTGATCAAATGTAGATAATTTATTAACTTTGTTATAAGACCAAGATTCAGACTTTCAGATGAGAAAACGAGCTGAAAAAAAGGCACTGAAGAAAAGTATGAGAATAAACGGATAAAAGGATGATTTCATCCACAGGACACAGCACAGAATCAAACGTTGTTTTGGCTGAACTGAAGTCCATATAGTGCACATATCCGTGACCATGACCATTAACCAAACTGGATCCTCGACCATTTCACTCCACAGCAGTGTGAGTAAGAGAATAATTTGCTTTTGCATTACAAATATGAAAGGATGAGCCTTTGTGTGCACCTGTGACTTTGAAAGAGTCACTGAAAGTGTGTGTCTTTGTGTGTGCACGCTTGTGTGTGTCTATTTGCATGTGTGAGTGATTGGCAGTTCATATGTATTTCATCTGAGCAGATATTGAGGAGATTGACAGGGGGTGAAATTAAAATTGCATCCCTTGTCAGAGCATCACAATCCCCATCTCTGCTCTTCATTTTTCTAAGTGCCGGTTCGCCCATCAAAACCCAAATGATGTGCACTTGTGTGTGTGTGTGAATTTGGGGTTCTCTTCGTCAGTGTGTGTGTTTGAAACTGTGGGGGTATTTAGCCCGTCTATCAGCAAACAATACAGTTTTGAAATGTGACAGCCTCAGATCACTCACATAATGATAGCCCACAGGCGGTTAGCGCTGCAATCACACAAACTCAATACGAAACCCTCCTCCCTTTATCCATCCCTCCCCGGACCCTCCCATTTATTCCCTTCTTCTCCCCATCTTCCATATTTATTTATTCATTTCTTATTGGAGGGGAAAGGGCTGAATAGGCGTGATTCTCTTGGCTGCTTAATTAAAATATATAATTCATGGCTGCGTCAAATGATTTTTTGCCTCTGCGTCTTTGTGGAGTCCGATTTGGGAACATTTGCATTTAAATTGGAAAGCCAGAAGGGAAATACACTAGGCGGGCCAGGGTGCTTGTGTGTGTGTGAAGATATAAGGCGTCCCTCTTTTAAATAAATGCTCATACTGTACACACTCTTGCTTGTACTTTCTTTGGTCTTTTTTCACTCATAATGTGAAAATCACACAGGTACACCGGTCGGCCAAATGGCAAAAAATCACATTGTGTAATGGAAAATACAGTTTGTCCTTTGAAATAACAACTAAGTCCACAAGTTAATTATTAAAAATTATATTCCACATTTCACTAAATCCCTAACACACTAAAGCATAGTCGTATAACACACGCACACAGGTTTAATTTTAGTCGTTCTCGTTCTTTCTCTTCCTCTCAAAGATGAAACTTGCCAAATTCCCGCCCGTCAGCACACTGTCACAAATTGAATAGTTCATTACGAACGTGTTTGCAGAGAAAATAAAGAAAAGCGTTCTCCTGGGTTACAAATGAGCTCTGTGATTTATAGCAAGAGTGTTGCGTTCACAGCCCTGAGGAACATCCACCATACGGATGACTGGAATTCAGAAAACCATCAGCTGGAAACTGCATGTGAGGAGATTTCTTTCAGAGTGAGGTATCCATCATGTGAGAGAACATGACACAAAAGCTTAGAGATAAGGTTGTGTACTAAATTGATATTTATGGACAATCCAGGCAATTAAGACATATATATAGTCGGCTGTTTTTAAAATGCTGAAACCAGCGTGTCTGGCACCATCGAGCACATTAAAAGTATAAACTGCAATATACTAAGTCACAAAATTGCAAATTTCTGCTCACACGCAGGAAAAACTGCCTAATATAAAAACCAGAGGGAGTAAAAAAAAAACAGGCAGCCACACAACTCTTCTTGGAGCTGAATCTACAGGCATCGTCTCTTTAATTCCAAAAGTTTTTAAAGGATACGCAAAGTCTCAAATGATGGTGATTCACTGGGAAAAAAAACAACAAGGAGAAAGGGTGAATAACTCCATATGCGTTCCGGTGGAATATTCTAATTTAATCATCATGGAAAATAAAACCTTTCAGTCTCTGAGGCATGGCATCTTATCCAGCAAGCACATTAGAAGAAGCCTCAGTGTAGAAATAAGAGCCCTGTTCTGTGCAACACTCGAACTGATGGTACGTTTGTCCTACCTTGGGGCAATGAGAGACAGGTAACTTTTTTACCCTACTCAAGGGAATGTAGAAAAACGGTTCTTCTTTGGTCTTTTGCACACAAATGAAGAATCAGAGCTCAAAAGTTTAGTTTAAGACAGCAGCCTGAAGTCAAAAGGCCTGGTGGGTAAATACAACCCAAATGTAAAGTGCATTTAGTTATACTGTAATCAAAACAAAATTGGACAGGGGTGTTCGTCTTCCAGTATTTTTAACAGACAAAATATATATTGTGCTAGCGTCCTGCAATTGCCACTTCATCCTACAGAGGCCACTGCTTCCACTGCTCAGCAAAAGTTCCTTGGTGCATCAGCACAAAGTCATATTTTCATCTGTTCATAATTCAAGGAAGAAAAGTGAAATGTCTTGTTTTAAGTAATTAAAAAAGAAAAATACCTCCAGCTCTCTCAGTAAAAACAAAAACACATTTTCCCTAAAGTGCTTAAGGAGAGAATTAACATTTATCTAGGCCTCGGCAGTGACTGTAAACTAACTGACAAGTGTTTACACACACAGGATTCAAGCGTTAATTATCTCAAATGTTAATGAGTTTACTGAGTCTGTGACCCTGGCGACCATAATCACAGGGAAAAAATGGATTTATGGCACCTCATCCATCAATAACTACACGTTCACAAACACGTAATGGCAACAAACTGTTGCCCGTGTAACCCTTAATGTCATGCTCCATATCCAATAATAGAACGTCTTCATTCCCATAATGCTTTACTTTGCTTGGCAACACTAATTCTCTCATCAATCATGCAGGATTTCTGCAGATTACCAGCGCTGTTCAAGGGGGATCCCTTATAATGTGGCTGCTGGCATTTTGTGTACATCACACGCGCACACATGCATAAACATGCAACGATGTGCACTGCTGGCATTTGGTGCTGAAGTGTTGATAGCTGCATGACTGTGACCTTTATTTACTGTCATTCTGGCTGTAATTGCTCACTAAAGACAACGTTGATTGTGTTTCAAGAGGTAGCAGGGGTCGAGCTCATAAACACACATGCCCACACGTGCAAACACGCGCTCGTGCACGTGGATGATGGCACTTGGCTCTGAGTGATAAATTTGGCCATTGATCACATGTGACTGCTCTCAGCTGGCTGAGATTTAGAGGAGCTGAACACGTCAGCTAACGTGTATCATGTATCCCACAGCACCGGCACTGCTGCCGTGGTGCCGCTGGTGAAGTCTCGCGTCACATAACTGCAGCATCTAAAGTGTTAGTCTGACACAGCAGCAGGATCTCAGTGCAGAAACTGCACACCTCATGGGGCAGTGGAATGAGCTGATGATTTACGACCAGTATTTGTGTACCAAGTTAAATTATCATCTGAGCCTAATATCATTACACATGGTGGGCTGGAGCTCAGGGCTGTGTGTGAATAAACAGCACAAAGCTTCAAGTAACAGATCTCTGATGTGCACGTATGAATGCTTCCCATGTGGGACTTCTTGCACTTGTATTTTTGCTTGAATGTGTGTGTGTGTGTGTATATATGTGAGAGAGAGAGAGAGAGTGTGTTTTTGTCTCCACCCAACCATCTGGACCTCCTTGAGTGTGTAGCAGCAGATTTAGGTAGTTAGAAAGCTCTGGAAAAACACGGTGTTACCTCCAGCCCTCTCACCTCTGAACTCTATAAGTGTATCAAAGCTAAGAAAACAGAGCACTTTGTGTGTCTGCGAGTGTGTGTGTCTGCGAGTGTGATCGAGCGTGTGTGTGTCAGCATTCTTAAGGCCTATAAGGCTTTGAATGATGGGTGTAGACTCCCCTTTGTGAACAGGGAGCCTCCAGGAGCTGCGCAGCATGTGTGTGTGTCTCTGTGTGTGTGTGTGTGTGTGTGTGTGTGTGTGTATTAAGGAGAGTGTGATGTACGGGCTGTGATGTTCTGAACAGAGGTGTTTTTACAGGGAGTTAATCAGAAACAGAGCTGAAGCCTTGCCCACAGTGGATGAAATGCTACACACACATTCACACGCACAGCTTTCTTTCTTGTGACTGACAAACTGAGTGAAAGACCAATAATTCAATTACTTAACTTCCAATCAAGGTAAAACTTTTAAAAGCCAAAACTAACAGAAATAAAGGAAGATAGAAGTCTCATTCCAGTGTTTGTGTGTGTCTCTCTGTGTGTGTGTGTGTGTGTGTGTGTGTGTGTGTGTGTGTGTGTGTGTGTGTGTGTGAGCCTGATGAGCAGGAAAACTAAAAACAGTATATTTACTCAACCTGGTTGCCAAGCCTCTTCAGTAAATACAGCTGATACAGTAGCGGCATAGACGATTTTCGCACACACTCAAACACACTCTTACACATCGCACACAATCACGCACACATTCACCGCACAAATACTATGTGTTCATCTGCCCGCTAGCTTTACCACAGGGGGCTATTTGCAGAGTTGATTCCCATGGCTGTCATGTAGGTCGGTCTATTACTCTGACATACAGCGCACACAGACACAAACACAAACACACACATAACATTTATGCGATAGACAGACGCACAAGAAAACACGTACGTGCACATTACGGCAAAAACAATTCAAGTTGTGGATAAACCAGGAGACACCCTTGCAGGAAGCCCTATTTATGCCCACGGAACACACAGTGACACACAGTAACACACACTTATGCATCCATGTAAGTACACACAAACACACACGCTTGGGTGGCCAAGAACCTCAGTTACCAGATAAACACACTAAATATGCTGCTGCATTCACTTAAGTACAGTTGAGTGTCTGTTGGTTCTCAATGAGCAAACACACGACTGAAAATAGTCGTGTGTGTGTGTGTGTGTGTGTGTGTGTACATTTGAAACCTTGTCTCACCTTCTTGGTAAAAAAGAACTGAAGAAGAAAATGAGATAAATTAATATGGTTCTTGTTTATATTGTGCAATTTACTTGTTGTGCAAATATCAGGTTTTTACATGTAATTATAATCCATTTAATTATTAATATGATTGAGGTCAATTCAGTTTACATGTATATTTTGCTTTTCTCCTCGACCGATCCATTGATCGAAGAGTAGCAACGATTTCAGTAGAACAAGTTGGTTGACTACAGCCCGAGTGCAAAAACACACATACATGCGTTTAAGGGCAAACTCAAGGAAAATTCAGTACATTGATATTAAAATATTCCAAAAAGGTTTATTTGTTGAGCCTCAGTAGGTGCGAACCTTTGTGTCATTTAATTTTATGATGATGAATACAATACAACATTATTAACTAACAAGTATATTGTTCAAGAACAGGCTAAACAATAAAACACAAAATTATCAAGGACAAATTTTGTCCAAACTTAACAAAACAAAAATCTTTGTAAAGTCGTACATTTTTTAGACGGAAATGTACTTTACCCTTACGCCACATTCTCCTGCGATAACAAACACACACACATTTGTATGAATCATTATTTTTTTGTGTGAACAACAGTATATTTTCAGTTATTAATGTGTATTTCTTATACACATTTCATTACTTCCTCCGTAAACAATCCTGTTCAGGAGAGTTCATGTGACTAAGATAAGACCCTGTGACATGAAAACATCGTGACATGTTATTAAAGTCATCAGTGAGATTTTCACCATAGGATGTAATGAGCGGCCTCCATGCATCTAAACCTGATGATCTCACACTCCGCAGCCCCAGGATGAACATAACCGTTCTGAAGAACCACACTTACTCATCGCTGACTTAACACTGATGTCATTATCTAAGCTCAGCCTGTGTCTCTATGTGTGTATGTGTGTATGTGTGTGTGTGTGTGTGTGTGTGTGTGTGTGTGTGTGTGTCAGACAGTGAGAGAATCATTCATTATCTCAGCCGACTCTCTCTGTTCACCACGAGCCCTATCGGCACACATCCCGTCATCCCGTCTCTTTCTCTTCGTCTCTCCCACTGACGAGATAATTCAACATTTTAACTCAAGCTGTCCGTCTCGCTCTCCCCCTCGATCCACGTCGCTCATTCCACCTGCTGCTCTCATATCTGTCATCCTCTCCACACCTTTCCCTCTGCTCTTCTCTGTTCACCTCCCGCGTACACGCTCTCACCTCTGTCGTTCACAATCTCACTTTCTAGTCTCTCCATCTTTTCTCCCACTCCACCCCACTCCATAGACTGAATTTTTTTTTTTTTTTTTTTCTCTGCCCCTCCATCTCTCGTGTCTTCCAGTAAACGCTGATGACAGCATTTCTTATTTTCATGAGGCCTGAAGTTCCTGGAGGAATTGCAGTAATGATGATACACCAATGAGTAAGCAGGGACAGTGACAACCTCTGAATGTAAATCTGTTCCACTGTAAAATGCAAAAACAGTCCATTTGTCTCAATATCCACCAACTTAGCTTAGCCTTCAGCAGATGCGAGTTTTGTTTCAGTGAGTCAGAATTTTAATTCCCTTGAAGCAACATTGTTTGAGGTTTTAGAAATAATATTAAAGCATTTTGGACGGAAAAGGAAGCTTGTGCATAACAGTTCATTCCTTCAGATGTGGGTGGGAAAGACAAATGAGCAACAGCTCCGAGGCGAAATACTGCTAAGATGCCTTTGAGCAAAGAATCGAACCTCAACCTTCTCCACTGGGGCCTCCCTGTACTCAACAATGGAAGCTAATGAAAAAGCAATTCCCCATTGTTGATACACAAAGCAGCATGAATGTGAATCAGAGATGAAATGAACGTACAAGTGCCATCAACATGACATTTACACATAAAGGTTAAAAGATTTGAATCTACATCAGCCTGGGGAGGGATTTCATCTTAATCATCTTTTCTTTTCTTATTATATTGTTAAAATGAGCTGATTACAGAAAACAACAACTTTATTTACATTTGTTATTCTGAGAGCTACGAGTAAGTGGCTGTGTAATTTAAAAGAAGCAGCTATTTTCATGAATGTTATTACCCATGAAAAGAGAGAGCGATAAGACGTCAACCTAAAGGTGAAAAAAAGAAAATCTCACATGGTAAAAATCTAACAATACCACTTGAGATGCAGGTCTGACTGAAGCTACACATACAGTGTGTGCGTGTGTGTTTGTGTGTGTGTTGCTTTAAATAAACATTTGAGTCATCAAGGTCTTGACAGAACCATTAGCATTCTCTTCCCATTTGTCTCACACACACACACACACACACAGACTGCCCCCCCACCCCCACCGATTTGCTCCTGCCCTTTCATTGTTTATTAGCGAGGCAATCCGTTATAAAGATTTGGCCAAGCATCGGCGCTGCCTGGTCCCCGTGCTCACACCTTCAGTCCGACCCCAGCTGCATCCAAATGACCTGCTGTGGGGAAATAACCCATGAGCAGCATCTCGAAGGTTGCGGTCACGCCCGTCAGAACAAAATAAATTCCAAAACATAACAGCAAAAAAAAAAAAAAAAAAAAGAAAAGGCAGTGCTTAAAAATGAAGACGTAGATGAAGTTGGACAAAAAAGAAGATGAGGAACAGGGCTGAAAAAACAACGAAGAATGAGGAGGGTGTGAAGAATTGCTAAGAAAACAAGAGGAAGAGGAGCGGGAGCGAGGAGAGGCGAAGAATAGCACAATAAAACAGTTAAGTTAAAAAGAGAAGGACATCTCCAGTCTCCTCACCCCTGACCATGCTGAGGACAAAACATATTCACAACTGCTGCTCCACGCTCAAACACACACGGATGGATGCTCGTGTGCAGTTTACGTAACTGTGTTTGTCCACCGATTATCATGAACTCATTTAAGACTCTTATGCAACAGCACTTAGATATTCAACATGCAAAATCATTTTTCTCACACAGGATTTGGGAAACTCCAAAGAGCCAAATATGTAAGCGCCCGAGCTGAGAGGAGTCCTCAGACTAAACCAGCTGAAAGAATAAACCATGAGCGAAAGAGAATGAAATAGATTTGAACCCTGTATTGTGATCATATAAGTCACAGCAGGAGTTTGAACATATGTGGGTGGGCATCAACAATTGTCACTTACAGGTACTGAATTACTGTGGAAGGAGACAAAAGTATGATGTACATCGATGACAAACAGTGAAACGTGGGTGTAACTGTAAGAAATCAGCCCACTCTCAGATTCCAGCATCAACCAGTTCACATGAGTGAGTGTATGTTCGGGTTCAAGTGGCCCACAATGTCCCTGATGTCAAGTGATGGACAATGTGTGATAGAAAAAGCACTTTAAATACAAGCGTTCATCAATGTGTGTTAGAAAGTGTCAAGTGCTCTGAGTGGTCAATACTGGAAAAAAACGCTGTATGAATACAGTTCAGTCCATGTCCCTCTACAACCTGCAGATGTATTGAAACATAACAGAATAACCAGGCCTGGTTAAAGATGAGGACATGCATATGTGAGTAGCTGCAAGTGAAGACAAAGGACCCAGTCACACATACGTGTCAGTGTCCAACCTTCGGCTCTTGGTTCACTTTCAATCAGTGCAGTGAGGGGGTGAATGAAACATGAATCCGCAGCGTGGCTTTGCTTGGACTTCAACTTTAGTGACTTTGCAATTTTCTTTGTGAGACTGTCCCCTCGTGATGACAGAGCGTGATGCATTATGGGAAATGGACTCTGTGGCATTTGAGGCAGTTAAAAATGCAAATACTGAATAAACACTGATATTAAATGTTTAAACAAATGTTGAGGAAGTTGCTGTTCCAAGCCCAGAATGTAGGTTAATAGTGTTGTGAGTAGGATTTTAAATTAGGTACCAGAACCTGAAAGTTCCAGGTTCATTTTAGGCTCTGTGATAAAATGATTAATGCAAGAAACTTAGCGTCAATAGTGAAGTCTTTGCAAAGCTTTTCCACATTTAAGTCTAGAGTAGGATTCAATCAAATCTGAAGCAAAAATGTTGCTTGTATCACAACAATGTGGACAGAGGGTTTGCATCCAAGCATGATAATTCACTCTGCTATTAAGAATAGGGATATATTCGTTGACAATGCATCATTGTAATCATACTGTGGATGAAGTTTTCTTTTAAATGGCTTCAAAACACCCGTTTCCTTTCTGGATATAAGCTTTTTTTTTCTTGTAAATAGCGAAAAGCAGCTTCCACTTGAAAATGACAGACACTTTTTGATCCATCACATCACAAAGACAATAGAAACAAAGGGTTTTGTCCAACTATTTTTTTGTCTGTGGTATTTAGCAGGTTGAGTGAGGTTTTCATCTCTCCACCAGATGATTGTGGCATTCTTATTGGGCGAGCGAAGCCAAAGGGCACAAGTTAATGATGTAATAATGTGTTTCTACATAAATAAGAAACCCCTAATTTTTTTCAATCACATCCCGCACCCCTTGGGGCGAGAGCTTGTGCACGCAAACGTGAACGCGGCTCCAGGCAGAAGGATATCAGAGGCTAAAACACTTTAATAAATGACGCCGTTTCAAGTCGAATTGAATGTCGGGGCCACCACAGGAGCTGTATGGAGGCATTTTAGGTTTATCTTCAGTTGTTTGAAGAAGTGGTCAACATTTACTTCATTTGTATTGGATTTGGCTGCAACACTGTTTACCCCTGAAACTCCAACATTGTTTTGTGGACTAACACGCCAGCCCTCCATCGGCATAGTGGTGACTGGATAATGAGTGAATTTTAAATTTTAGGTGAATAATCCCTTTAAATAAGAATATTGAACATTTAATGACACAGTGACAGATGCTGCACATGATGCAGTGGCTGTAATACAAGCATATGCAGTAAATAAGCTAACGCTGTAAATGATGTCAGAATACTGTGTTTAACGTCCTGCTCTATTCGGTAAACCACCAAAGAAAACCAACCTGCAAATTGGGCTTTAAAAATGGCCTGGAAATAAAAACACACAAATAGGATTCTAGTTCATGAAACATGAGTTACAAGGCAATTCTTCAGAAAGAGTGGAAACAAAAGGATGAATAATGACTGAACAAAAGTAATCTCGCAGTGTTGTTATCCGGCACAATGGGATGACAAACGTTCAGTGGTGTACGCCAAAGTGGCTATAATGGTTTTTATTGTTTGGAGGGGGCTCAGAAAAGAAGTGATGCAGAGATGGATGTTAATCAAATGCTTTCTAGCTCCCGTACGCATACATTTAAATGAGTGGGAGCGTATGCACAGCTTTTTGGAGCTCAATTTTAGATTTGGTTTCGCCGCCCGTGTGAGATGACTGACAGTCGCTGTCAGATTCCACTCCATTACTTGCACGCACACTGAGACGCGCATATATATTGATTACTGAAGTCTGCAGCCTGTGGAGTGGAGCCAATGTAGGGTGGACGAGCGAGGGAGGAGGAATATGCACGTGCAAACACACAGGGAATGAAGGGGTTTGTGCAAGGACACGTTTTAAGCGTCTATCTCTCACCGACAGACACACACATGTCACAGAGATTAAACTAAAGGCAATTCCACCTGCGAGCTGTTGTCTCACTTTATTTTTCACTTGAGAGGAGCGGCGAGGAGAGGAATTATTCTATTAAACTTTTATAGGGCAAGATTAAGATTATTATTGACTGAATATTATTCCTCTGAGAGGCAAAGAGCTGCTGTAAGAGCACTAATACTCTTGACTCGTGTGTTTCCCATTTTGGGAGTTGCTTGTAATGTTGGTGAACTACAGCGAGACTTGAGGCTTAATCCGCTGTTGCATTTATTGTAAGCTGCAGATGCATAAAAACTGTCAGCTTAATGTCTGAAATGTGAGGAGGGGAGAGGAGAGGAGAGGAGAGATGAGGAGAGGAAGAGGGGAGGAAGAGGAGAGGACAAAGACAGATGAGGAGAGGAGAGGAGAGACAAGGAGAGGAAGAGGAGGGTCAAGAAAGGGAGAGGACAAGGACAGATGAGGAGAGGAGAGGAAGAGGAGAGACAAGGAGAGAAAGACCAGTCAAGAAGATGAGAAAAACATATCGGGGAGGCAATTTAGAACCAGATCAATGTCAATGCAAGACTGAGGGTGAGTCGAGACGAGTCTGTTTTGAACTCAAAACACTTGTCTGATCATTCACACTCCAAATAACACACCCACACAACCATTTAGCCAGGAGCCAAAAAGCACCTGCCACCCAGACATGCAGGTTTCGCTCTCCCTCTTTTATTGCCTCGGCTTTCCATTTATACCTCTTTTCTGACACTTTGGCTTGCACCTCTCCCTCCCTCCCTCCCTCCCTCTCTCTCTCTCTGTCAGCCCACCTCTCTGCGTCTGACTATCTATGTCAGCCTGTGTTTTGCTGACCTGCAATGGAGAACTTTGGTTGCACAAGGTGTGAAATGAGACTGCATCGATCCGTCTGCCTGTGTGGATGTGTGTTTCAGTGAGTGTTAACGTGTGTGTGTGTGTGTGTGTGTGTGTGTGTGTGTGTGTGTGTGTGTGTGTGTGTGTGTGTGACAGAATAAGAGAGCTGCCCACGCCCCCCCCCCCATGTCATTTTCGGCCAAGTCGGGTTTTCATTTTATTAAAGTGAATGTGCAAGCGTGCACACAAAACCAAAGTGAGTAAGATAATGGCATCATCATGGGATCTCAACCATTCATGTCATTCTCCTTCAGTGACATATAACTCACATTTACTCCATCGCCTCGTTCACCAATATGATGTTAAATAGGCCTATTGTTGTTTTATGAGTGTGTAACTGTGCATATTGTATTGCTGCCACATTAATTTAATGTTTAGAAGCATAAATATTTTTTGTCATACCAGTGTGGGTTGATTAATCCTAATTCACTGAACCCCTATAAAAATTAATTAATATCATTACACTGCCTTAAAAATATAATGTGATGCAGAGAAGATAATGGATTTTTTGGTAAACGATGTAGACACCGATATTGGGGAGAAAAAATACAGATATATTGTTCAATATATGTACATGTATCAATATTTCTGCTTGAAAAAACATTGCAATGTAACTGAGGCTTGTGTAGAAACATAGAAACGTTCTTGCATAAGAGGAACTGTCTGAAGTATGTGCAGACCGACGATTCAAAACTAGACAGACACCTTTTACTTTTTTACCCTTAACTATCAAATGCCCTGACTGTTGCTATGCACTCGGCAGAAGTAACCTCAGAGTTCATGTTCTTTCTTGATTATGATCCTCTTGTTGACCCTGATCTGTGCAGTAGCAAACTTCTTCTTTCTTGCACAAGTAAGAGCAGACAGCTTCCTGTATTAACCAGACTACAGTTGCCTTCAGTTTTCATTCTATTACTCAGAAACAGTTGTCTCCTTTGTTTCCTGTTTACCTGACTGTATAAAACCTTCTTCCTTCCCTATTCAGGGGTTGTTCCACTTTGAGCATTCATGCTGACTGTGCAACCCTCTGCAGAGCTTTCTATGAAATGATCTAAAGACAGCTCCGGTCTGAGAAACTCTTTATTTCCACCACACTTGATATTTTACATTTCAAACATAAAATTATATATAACTATAAATATAAATGAAACATGATTTATAATCAAATACATAGAGCCTGAGTTACATAAAAAGTAAAAAGATTTTTTTTCTGCATTGTTTACTCTGTAAGAGAAAAGTTTTCACATCGGCAAACATAGCAGATGTCCACACTTCTGTCGGCCGACTTTTTATTGACCAACGATAAATCATTCAGGCTGTAAAAAGTACTGGAAATGGCATCAATGAGGCAGCAAGATAAGAATTTCTCCTTCTGATCTCCTGAGATGCAACGATACTCAACAGCAGACCACACATTTTAATGTTCACCATGTGGTCCAGGAAAACGCCAAAAGATAATATTAAATTATAAATGAAGCAAACGTTGGCCACCTTCCTGAACAGCTGGGCTTATTTCAATCACTCCCAACATCATTATTGCTGCAACTTTTGCATTCCTGTCGTTTCTGCCGGCTCATCTGCTCAGTGTATAACTCTGAGTGAACCACCTCAGAAACTCTCCAACATCCAGGCTCCAGCTCCTGTTTCTATCATTAGGGAACTGTCACAAATCCCCTGTGCCGTCATCCTGGCTTGAACGTCACAAATTCTACTTTCATGTACCTTATTAGCAGCAGCAAAGAAAAGCATTAATACACTGTCACATTTAATCTTGTTCTTTAAGTGTTAGAGGATCAGGTACAGGGAAAAAAAATTGCATTCTGGTTTGTTCATAAATATAAAAAACATTTTGTGAATGTGATTTCATTCTCACAGACACAGCTACGCTCTCTTACTTCCAAGTAAATTAAAATCTATTTAACACCCTCAGCATTTCATTTGGTTTTCTTCTGCCTAATTCTCTCTTTTACCGTCCTTTATGTCTACCACACTATTTTTTTAGCTGCTCTCACGTTTGCCTCCACCTTCCTTCTCTCTCCTCTCTTGGCCTCATTTTCTACAATTTGATCATTCCCATGCTTGATCCATCGAGCCTCCACCAGCTCTTTCACCCTATTTACCCCTTATCCTTCACTTCCTCTACTTTCTCTTCATCTCGCCTTCCACTCTCCAGCATGCAGCCTCCCTCCATCATCTTCACCTCCTCTCCCCTGCTTCTATATCCCCTCTCTCCATCCACTCCCCCCTTCTTCTTTCCTTCTCCCTTCCATCCCCCTTTCCTTTGTAAGATAATACATTTGCAGCCTGAGTGATCTATTGATTCTCCGAAGCCCAGCGCCCTTCAGAAAGGTAATTTTTTAAAGGAGGAAAGACGATTAGACAGAATTGCAGCACATTTCAAGGTGAAAGGGGCTCTCCCCGCTTTACTCACTGATGGAAATATATCTGCTTTTTATTTAAAGAGGGTCACGTTTGATGAGTAACAGTGCAAAGTGCTCCCCTGCCATTCTATCCTCTCTTCTTTCTACACCTCGCATGCTTGTTCTCTTCTTTCTGCAGAATCTGTGACGAGTTTGACAGAAGAATGAAGGAATCTTAATCTTAAACGTTGGGGCTGATTTGCTGTACATTGAATTTTGTAATTTGCTCATTGTCTGGGTTCATGAAAAGTGCCTGGTGAAGCTGTGATACAACCTTATTTGCAGAAAAGCCCAAATAGGGCTGTGGAGGTGAAGGGGCTGGGAGAGCACCTTCACCTGCACCACAGAGGATCAGTCAGCACAGGTGAGAGCTGTTAGCTGATTGATCCTCATGCTTGAAAAGGCAGCAGCAGAGCTGCCTCGAGGGAGACACTGGGGAAGAGACTGGGCGAAGCTAAAGGTCCAGCAGAAAGTGTTGGACCCTTGTTGGTATTAAATAAAAACATGTTGCTGAGCACCCAATGGTTGGACTGGTTCGTCTCTGGCTGTCGTGGTGGGAACCCCGTGGCATGGTCGACTACCACAAGGGCTTAACCACAGTTGACCGATGCTGTTGATATGTTCTCCTAAACACCCGAGATGACATATTGCTGATATAAGCTAAAGTTATCGATTACCTAAGCTCCTCAGTGAAGTGAGACCACAGTAGCTCCCTGAGTCTGTGATGTCACAGAATCTGGCTTCAGGATACAGTTTATGGAAGGACACCGGTGGTTTTGTGTGTTACAGTGCATTAACTCCAATTTCCCCTTTGTCCCTGGTTTGCTGTTGCATTCAGCGTCTTCTGACAATATCAGCAAGAGATGAAAGAAGAGGCCACTGCAGACTTCAAACATTACTGTCAAATGATTACTCTGGTGTTGTGAAACATACGCAATGTCCACTGCCTCTCGGCCAATGTCGGCTGGGTTTGGCTTCATCAACGCAATCCTCAATGCATAAGCAGTAACGATAATGGATGGAAAAGAGGTTATGTTTCTTCATTGTTCAGTTTCTTGGCGAGTGGCTACCAAAGTCAAGGTGCATTACTGCCATATCTGTGTTGGTGCACCGTCACATCTCTATGCAAGCTCCTTTTAACGCCACAGTGAACTTCATGTAAATTAGTTACAATCTACAAAGTAAAACATCTTTAATTGAAGAGTTAAACCAAGCAAGTCCACTCTTTTAAAGGTTATTGGAAAACCAGTCTTTTCCTGTTGAGCCATTTTCCACAGGTGATTGTTTTGAATTCAGATTTTGTTCTGTTTGTGGTCACCAGAAGGTCACAGGGGGAATGGTCAGACTGCTTTCAATACAGCACTTCTACGATGGGACAGATTTATATGAAAGACCTCATGATGACGGGCACAGCCAAGTCATTTGAGGTGACGACTTCATATTAGCAGCAGCGCTTTTCCACTCCAGGTTCCCAGCGCTCTCCTAAATTTTGACGTGACCTCATGATCCCCGAGTTTGTCATCCGATCAGTGGATGTCAAGTCTGTGACAGGCCATCAGCAATCACTCTGCATCCTGTGAGGAGGAGTGGCTCAGGGAAGTCTGTCTCACGCTCAGCCATAAATGATTTGGTTTAAATGGAGTGACCCAAGGGGACAAAGAGAGCAATTCCAGTAGAAGCAAGTGGCTCAGTGACCGGAGACTAATGCAGGTTATCGTCAATGATAATTAGCCATCATGTTGCTTTTATGTAACGGCTGGGACAGATGATGGGGCATTATTCTGCACCATCAATCAGAGATCAATTATATTTGTTAATGTATTTACTATTTATGGAGAAACACTTTGATATATCCAGTGTTGTGCAGCAGTTCAGTTAACTCATTATTATTCATTACATGAACCATATCATTATCATGCCACTGATTTGCATTCAGCTCATTCACTTACCTTCATAAACAAGTACACTCATGAGATTAAATAATTTATTCTGACAAGGCATGATGACTGCTCAAGCGTCATGTTCGGTGTTTATCTTTTTAATGAAAAATTGCCAGTATTAACTACGTTTTCATTTGTCCCATGGGTCCAGAACTGTCTGTACTCAACTCGAAACTTCTCAGCATAGCCTCAAGGTCAACCAAGGCCTTGTGAAGTGAAGTGAAAAGCAAAACTCAGTTCATTATGTAAAGAAAGACACAGGTAAAGCACAGCTAGTGCTTTAGGATGTCTGAAAGTCTCATTATCCAAACATTTTGATGAGAAGCTCTCCCTGTTTTCATTGAGCTTGACAAGAAAGAGGTTTGACTGCGCAAGATTAACTTTGGGTAAATGGGCCGAATGAAAAGGAAGGATGGAAAACTTTGTTGAGGCCCCAACAATTACGCTGCCAAGGCGGGTTTTTACATGCAAATCTTGGCTGGTGCAGATAGGTACAGGGGAAAAAAATGGAAGTCGAGACAGCTGCCTCTATCCCTGCCAAGAGTCTGATTAAGTTTTGGGTTTAAGAGGTAGGTAGGAAGCGGAAGGTGGAGGTACATAATAGTAAGTAGAGATTTGAGTGGTAGAATTAATGATACAAATGGCAAACAAGCAACTTGGGAGAGAGAAAAGCCGTAGACACAAGAGATGGGGAATAACTTAACACCACCAGCATCCCCCTCCATGCTCCCCTCTTCTCCTCAGCCTCTTTTCACTTCTCTCTTGTGGAAGGGGATAAGTCTTTATCAAAACAAATGGGTATCCATGAAAATACTGCACTTATGTAATTGCATGCAATCAAAGCAACTCTAATGTTTTCTGTCAAGGGCCTGAAAGCGACCATCTTGGCTAGTTTTGCCCTCCAGTGAGTACAGCTCAAGTCAACTCTCATGGCTTCTTATTTTCTCCAGTTTTCTGCTCTTTTCTTAGTCATCTAATTCAACTTGTCACCTTTTCTGTCTCCATGACTCCCATTTATCCATTCTTCTTCATTGCTGTTTGGCCTCTCTGCATCTCCCTTCACCATCCTCTCACTGTATAACCTCCAATCCTCCAAAACAATCTCACTGTGATCGATATTACTGCTTAGTGGCACCATAAAGGTGGGGTAATGGATATCATAGCTCACTGATATTGTTGCTACGTGTCACCATAACAATATGTTCAGATCTACCCAGTAAATGGAGCCATTTCGCCATGTGTTTGTGTGTTTATGTGGAAGCATTATGCAGGAAAATACTTAATTCCTGAGGAAAGGCATGACATTTACAACTCAAACAGAAAGTCATGTTTTGTAAAACAGTTTTACTGAATTTATGTTCTGTTTGGACATTGGATTTTTCAGATCTCAGGGATTTCTGCCTTCACCATAAAACAACAGATATGATTGTGCTGCAGCTACATGGCGATGTAATGGTTTGCACTGTCATCTCAAAGAAAGAAGGTTCCTTGTTCAAATCCTGATTCATACAAGGTCTTGTGGAGTCTGCGTTGGTTTTCTCTTGGTACTCTTGGCTTCCTCCCATAGTCCAAAGACATAATAAGTGTCATAGAACATTTCCAAACCGGGCCTGATTGTGAACACCTTTCCAAGCATATGGATGCTCAATCCAAAGTTTGAATAGTAAATCATATACAGCAGAAAAATGTAAGTACCCTAAGCCTGCAGAGAGGAAGATTGGCAGACAGGACAAACACACGTGAAAGAAAAACAAAGAAATGCAGCAGGGAATGTTGACTAACAGCAGGGGGGTGCACAGAAGCACTTATAGAAAAAGGGACAAAGTCAAAACACAGCAATATGGCTGAGAGCACAGTGTATGCATTCAGCAGATGGGCGATAATAATTAGCTACTGAGAGAGATCTAAAGCGCACCACTGAGCTCTCCTAATCCACAATATGCTAGATTCAATGCACAAGGTCAGTTTGCCTCCATGTGCCTGGTGGAGCAGTGTAACTCATACAAAAAAGCATAGAAACGAGTGTTTAAACGCTGGTGACATTTTCTCCAGTTCCTGATGGCTGCTCCTTTCTAACTGACAGCTTAACTCAGAGTCAAAGTGACAACTTCAATCTCTTCTGAGCGACTAGAACATCTCGCTTTAACAGCTTCGACCTCAGCCTCCAAACTTTTTACACAGAGCTGAGCAGAGAGATGGCCTGATGCGTTTCCTCCCTGAGCGTGAAGATGGCTTGGAGGTTTTAGTTTACTCTTACTTTTCTGCTCCGCTGCTCATATTACACGCTCACTTTGAAATTCAGGGGACACCTTCTTCCCGGCTTGCGACTACCCGTGTGGCAGCCATTCCCTATTCAGCGTGATCTTTATTAATCCAATCAGCCGCTTCTGTAACAATCTGCTTCCAGCTCATTACAGCCATGCCAACATTTAACTCCCTCTCCAACCACCTCTGCCAACATAAAGACTCTATGTAGAAACAGTGGCAAGGCGGCCAAGCTGGGGGTAATGTTACTCAGCAATTATAGGGTTTTACCTCAGTAATCTGGGATTGACTCCAACTGGACTCTCCCAACAGCCTTGTCTAATCTATGCCTCATCAACGATATGTTATCTTCACAAATTACTTAAGTTATTCAGTGACTGAAGTCAAGCCCATAAAAGTCCCCAACTCACAGACTTGGATTCAAGCTTATGGCAAATGTAGAAATCCTAATTCAACTAATCGCTACTGCGCACTGGTCAATTTAAAAATCTTAACTGGTTTTAAAGTCATTAGACCACAGACATGACATCATGTAACCAGTCTTTAATCTTTTAATCATGAGAATGCCAGGGCGAGCACGTCAAGACACGGGACCACACGCGAGCAGGGATTCCAGAGACCTGTGTGATCAAACATGACTTCAGAACAAAAACAAACATGGAGGTGGACAGCCGGTGTTGGACACAGCAAGCTGTCACACTGTTGCCACAAGAGATACACAAACCCCCTGAGTTTTTTTTTTTTTTTTCCTATTTGTAAAAGAAACAGCGATTAACCCACAACAGCCAATGAGAGCGAGCTGACCGATGTTGCAGGTGAGGCTCTGATTCAGTCAGTGACATTATGATAAAGTTTTGTAAACCCCTCACACTACAGGATTACTTGCCCAGATCATTTCTTCAGATCAGCAGTAAACACCCCAGGGATCGTTGATAAGATTGAATCAGACCCCAAAATCAGCTCCCAAGTTTTTCAACTTTTCATTCAACATACTCTCCAGTACATCGTCCTCTTAAAGGACTGTTCATTTGTAGTCCAGAGGTCTGAGTCATAATTTCTTCTATAATTACTTGATGGGCTTAAGACTAGTGGAGGACCATTCTTGTGTGTTATCTGGACTCTCTCCATTGTAAACCATCTAATTACACAGACATTTCAGAAATGTAAAATAATAATTTAATTAGTGCACTGAATATATTCATATCTGACAAATAAACCTATTATCTCCTCTGAAGCCTCCACTGTGGATAGCTTGCAATTCTACATAACTCTTGAATGTCTTTTTTATGCATCGGCAGCACTATTAAAGTTCAGTTTTGGTGTAGGGGAGCTACACTGGTATTTAGAGATAGAGAGGTATTACAAAGAAGGAAATGAAAAGATGGTAAGACAGAGTGTGTACATAAAAGCGGATGAAGATGAGGTAAGTCAGAGGCAGGACGGAGCTGGCTGTGGAGAGAGGGAGTTTGAAAATGAGCACCAGAGATACAGAGGCAATAGAATCAATTGTTGTATTATAACAGTGGGAAGCGGAGAAGTTGAATGCCATGGCTTGACAGACAGAAAAGAGGCGAGCCGTGTGATCCACAGGGAGAACATAAGACATTTCTTTGGCCCCTGCTCATATTCCTCCACCTCCTTCTCCTCCTCCTCCTTCACGGTAAGTGATAGGAGTTAGTGCTAAATCCCAGAGCCTGCAGGCCGGCGGGTGGATTAGCTCCCCTGCTCTTCCGCTATTCTCTCTGCTTGATTCTACTGCGGTTTTACACCAAAGGCGGGAGGCGAGGAGCAGCGGAGCTGATTTCATGGCAGCTTCGCTCAGATTAGACAGGAAGCTGGAGAGGGTTGCCAAGAGAGGTGGGGACACTTTTCACCCCTTTACCTCTGTGCGTCCCTGGGGTTAACGCTCCCATGTCTGTGGGCTTGTGGCTCCCGCTGTTCTCTGTTTGTCTGCTCTGACCTTTTTGTCTCAACTGACTCCGATTGTCTCTGTGCATCCTTCTCATGAGTTCCTCTCTCTGTCCTTCACTCACACGGCTGGAATCTTTTGTTGGCGTCCTCCAACTCGGGCGAGTTCAAATTTTCAAGCTTTCATGAAGAATGAAGAATTTAATTTGTTTGGCTGTTGTAAAGTTATTTATCTTTGCTGCTAATCAGTTTCTCAGCAGGCTTCATCCACGCACAGGGTAAAATTTCATTTTTGAACTCTCAACACAGCACAATCAGTTACAGCGACTCTTCTCTCTGTGGTCTGAGAGTGTTGGGAAAACAGAAGGCTCCTTAGATGCCTCAAAGGATGAGACGGTTTGAAGCCTTGTATTTCTAGTGATCACACACACTCTCACACACACATACACACATTTATGTGCTGCCTCTACACAACCTTTATGAATCAGAGGAGTCTTGCCTGAGACATTGTAAGCTGAAAATCTCCCTTGGCAGGGCAGGATTTCACCTTTGGCTGACTTGTACACATTTAACTTCCCACAAGAGAGAATCTGGTTTGAAATATGCTCTTCTACATTTACTGGTATAACTTTGAGTGTTATATATTCTTGGAAACAAAACCATTACCTAAAGAGACTGATTTAGCATTGGTGGATCTCGGACAAGGCTGTAAACATCAGACTATTGACGTTGACAAGAGACTTCGATTGCTGCTGTTCTTTAAAATGTACCATTTATAATTTGTTTTCTCTCCGTGCTTTAAAATGTGAGTAGGTGTCACTTTTTTCCCCCAAATATCTAATTTTCAAGAACAACAATCTGAAGAACTCAACTGTCAAGCATTTATCATTATTTTATTGTGCCTGCTTTTCAGTCTAGTGTCTTTGTATACACTTCAAAACTGTAATTTCTAAAATATAAACTTGATATATGTCTGCACCAGTATCACAGACAAAACCCTGCACTGTTTTGTCACTTGAAACTTTCTAAACGATTAGGACAATATGGAGACTATGTTATTCACCATGTACAAGTTGTTTTTGTCTTGTCTCACTTTTAGTCAGTAATTGAGAATCCTTCTCCGTTAGTTATCACTAATTAACCTGCTCAAACTCTCTGCGCCTGTTGTACATGTACAATTCAGATTCTGATTCTAGTCTTTACATTTCCAAAGTACAGAGTAGGTCCAAATGAAATAAAAGAAAAATAGACCCAGTGGAAATGGATTTATACCAGACTTTTTATAGTGTATTTTATTATACTGGAGTACTGGTAACTGTGTTTTTGTATCGACTGCTCAGGGTTTGTATTCCTGCTGCCATTGTGCTCACCTTCCTGCCTGCCCTTCCACAAATCCAATTACCTTGTTTCCCAAAACAAAACTCCTCGTAGGAAATATTTTTCTACTCTCTAAGCATGTTGGTCATAGACAACATCTGAACTCATCTCAGGGAAGTTTCTACACAACTGAAAATATTTAACCTCAGAGTCGCACTCGCAGCTGAAAATGTGCAAGGCCTGACAGAGCTTTCCCCTGTTGATAAACACACACTTGTGTTTGGTTACGTTTTGTCATGATTTATTGCACAAACTCTATAAACAGGCAAGCTAATGACTGCAAAATATTACAAACACTGTCAGAATTGTGTAAGACCCAGCTCTTAAACACACAAACGGCTATGCACACACACACACACACACACACACACACACACACACACAGCAACGCTCCCATGTGCATTCACTCTTTCACATACACACACACATTGCTCCTCCCAGACACACACCATCACATGACGATCTAAAGTCAATGATGCTGTGCTGCCTGCAGCAAGCACAGGAAGATGGCAGAAGGGGAAACAAAAATCAATATATGAAACATAATGCAGCACATGCCACATTTATCATGTGCACGTATTTCTGACAGACCCCTCCACATTACCAAGGCACATTGACCAAAACATTTGCATGTCTGTTATTGGGTCATGGAGTATCACAATGTCAATATAAGCTATTAGCTTTGCAGGGCAGGCTGGTAGAGGATGGCTGAGATCACATGAGGTCACTGTCTGCCCCATACTGGTGCAGTCATTTGAGGATGAGCCTGTGCCTGGATGCAGTAATGGAGATGACTGATGAGGATGAGGTAGAAAATGATATGCTTCGGCCTTTACGTAGGTGTCAGGGTCAGTGTGCTGCTGTAGAGACAACGTATGTGAGTGGAGGTCAGATCAATGCCGACAGCAGTTCATGGATGCAAAGATTTACTGTTGAGCCTTGCAGAGAAGCTGAAGGTCTAATTTAACCAAACATATATAGTGGCCACACAGCGGCCTTCATGGCATTGTGCTTCCTAGGTCTTTATTTTTTAAGTCAGGGTTTTTTCAAGTTGCCATCCATTTGGAAACTGATTTATCTCTTAGCAAACTTGTTTTGCCGAGAGCAACAACATGCAGCAAATCATGACACTTGTTGAAAGCAGATGGGGGTCTTTGTGAGTTCCTGTCACTAGCAATGCCCTTGGAATTTGACAATGTAAGTCATTTTTTAAGATGTAGAAAATATTTTTTTGGCATTTGATTGATTGTCATTAGCAAAGAGGCGGACAGGAAACAATGTGGGAGAGGGAAGGAGACGTTCAGCAAAAAGCTCCAACTTTTCCCCACCAGTGCACTGCTAACCATCTGTATTTTGTCAGTGGTTGCACTTGAAAGTTTAGTCAATTGAACTCTTCCCTAATCACAGCCTCCTGAAATCTGTCAGAATGAACTGTACCATTCTATAATTTTCATCCACTGGTGCAATGACATTGTAACATTGGCAACATCTCTAAATATTACCCATCTTAATGAACTGTCAATGATAATAATGTGGAGCCTCGGGCTAACAGAAAATGTCCATAAATCTATATCAAGCACCGAAGATTGAAAAACGTGGAGACAGACACTCAGCAGTAATCGTTAATGCTGCTGCTGAGCATGATTCAAACTGGGTAAATGAAGGTAAGACTTTCATATGTTGAACCCAGTTCACCCTATCACATGTCAAAATCATCCTTAGGTCACTGAAGAAAAGTTCAGTTTCACAACACCTCAGTAGAGAAGAGATTAAATTCTGAGAATTAAAAGAAAAATGTGTCCGTTCGTCATAACAACGCGTGTTTCTTCAAGTGTTAATATAAATATGCCTGAGTGTTAATATACAAAAAGACACTGAAATAACAATGGAGAAGACGCACTAAACCAGAAGACAGGTTTAGAGAGGTTGAGAGAGGTTGTCTCATTGTGTGTGTGAGAGAGAGACTTCTCTTTAAGAGGCATTTACAAAGCAGAGAAAGACACATTTATTTTCAGCAAAATCACATTATTTTCCAAGGCAGCTGTGATACGAAGAAGTGTGAGAGTGTTTTTTGTATGAGTGTGTGTCTGTGTGTGTGCGAGCGTCCACGAGGGCTGAGGTAAGAGGCTGCTGTGCTGTGGAGTGAGACGGAGGGCATTAGTCAGATTTGACCAACAAAGAGGCTGTGAGCACACAGCCAGGGGATTAGACCAACACCACAGACTTTCATTAGTCTACAGAGAGGAAGGGGAAAAGAAAGAGCAACAGAAAGGTGGAGAGAGAGTCAGACACTGGATTACAAAGATAGTTGGAGACTTTCATGAGTCGAAGGGAGAAATGTACAGATGGAGGATGAGTGGTGAGATAAAGAGAAGTAAAGCGAGGCAGACACTGAGAACACTCCACCGCTGGATTAGTCCAATACCAGGGACTTTCATTAAATGGGATAAAGGGAGATGGATGGATGGAGTGTGAGAACAGGACAGTGAGGGAGTGAGGGCAAATAAAATAAGAGAAATAAAAAAAATATATATATATGCAAGCATGGGAGGAAGAAGGGGGGGGGGGGGGGGGGGGGGACATGCAAGAGTTGGAAAGGAAGTGAACGAGGAGTAAAGAGATTAGGTTTGAAATGGAATAAAACAGATGAGTGGACAGGGCGGAGACAAAACGCATGAAGGGAGGAAGATAGAGAGGGGGGGAAAAAACGAGAGAGGGGTGACAGACAGACAGTGAAAACAAAAGATATAAGGAAGAGTGGAAAAAAGAGGAAAGGAAACAGAAAGGGTGAGAAGACAGACGAAGAGGGAGGAGGAGGGAGAACAACAAGTAGCGAGGATTAGCTCCTCCACTGCACCCCCAACACACACACAGGGCCTGGGAAGAATGCTGCGGTGCCAAACTAATTAGCTACAAACTCGACTATAGCTCATGAACTGCAGCATCACCAGTGGAGACCCAGGCCCGGTCTCACTGGTGTGGATGCACTTCTTTCTGTGTGTGTGTGTGTGTGTGTGTGTCCATATCTTTAGTGTTTTTATGGCCACCAACGTGTGCTCTTGTGTGTGTGTGCATGTGCATGTGCTTACACTTCAATAAGACCATGACAAATTAAATGTCTCCACTCAGCAAGACAATCAATCAACTCCCGCGCGATTGCAGTTTATTTTTCCTCCAGTTTTGTCTGATTTGCATAACCCCCTCCCCTTAATCTCCGAGCTGACTTAAACATTCATTACATGCTTTATATTACTTTCTTGGCCTAATTTATATCGGCTGCGGCACTCGCTCATAAAAGACATGATTGCTTTTGATTAATCAATGGACTTTTAGGGACTACTGCAGTTTTTCAGAATCCGAAGTGTTAAAGACACTTGTTTTGGTCCAACCAACAGTCCAAAGCTCAACAGCATTCAAAGACCAACTGATCTAAGACAGATTGATGCAGCGATTGATCATTAACTTATCAGCACCAGCAGATTTTCTCGCTTGTTGATTAAGTCAGCTAAAGGCTAATTGCATTCCAGCTTCAACTGAAGAATTTTCCCACATCTGGATTAAAGAGGAGCCTTGTGGAGTTTCCTGGTAAACAAACACAAGTTGTCTTTAAATTCTGTGTTGCACTGTGTGTATCCTTGAGCTTTCACAAAGCTTGG
This sequence comes from Paralichthys olivaceus, assembly GCF_024713975.1. Lineage (NCBI taxonomy): Eukaryota > Metazoa > Chordata > Actinopteri > Pleuronectiformes > Paralichthyidae > Paralichthys > Paralichthys olivaceus. The sequence goes on along the minus strand of NC_091110.1, from coordinate 16,589,085 downwards.
GTACTTTCCATTCCCAGTAAATACTTCTGGAAAGTATTTTAAATACAAAACTTTTTTACATCCTTGTTCGCTAGCAGTCTTCTTCTTTGATGCATTGCAGTCTAACCTGACAAGTTACATCCACCTGTTCATCAGTGACTAAACAACATTGGTCGGATTTAAAACTCTATTACCTCCTCACAGACCCTTCTGGGCTTTATTCCAGCGATGCCCTGAAGAATCCAAAATGACTTTAATGTTTTGGATTGAGAGCGTTTGAAATATCTGTAGCTCATCAGAGAGAAGCATCTGGATCTGTGCACATGAACCAGGGAAACTTTGAGTTATGGACATTATAACGACAACATATCATTGAAACGTTCATATCCACAAACATTACTGCTATTGTTGGCTAATGGCGACAGCTGGCATCAGTCATAGCAATGCTCCATAGACGTCTTGTATAATCTTGTTTAGGCTAATGGCCCAACAGCTCATAACCACATCAGTATTAGTGGACTGTCAAACTGTAACATCGACATTTTAAATGAGCAGTTTAAAAACCATTGATATTAACCTTGACATTATTATTAGTATTGTGGAATTTCAAAGGTATTGTTTACTACCAAATTCATGGTATTGGTACATCCCTTCTTTAAGTTTGTGAATTTAACTATAGGTCACCTACCTCAAAATTGTACGAATGTTTACATTACTTTGCAAAGAGCAATTTCAAATACATTAATTTCCATAGTTCACAAACATTAATTTGCTCCCCTACATGTCTCCATTTGTGTTGGACGTTTTTCTGAATCTTACGATCTTAATCTTATCTTAAAGATTCGCAACTTCACCAAAAGTCGAGGGGAATCGGCGTGGTCACATCACTATGAGGACGTTTGCCTTGGAACAATTTATCTTGCTGGCTTTGCTTTGCATGCAGAGAAAGGATTGCAAGGTTTCAAGTAAACCCTGTTTTAATTTGACTCAGTGGGAAGTGACAGTCACCCACTGACAAGTCAAAATATTTCAAGCAGTAAAAAGGATAGAAATGCCTTTTTACTGCCTCTTCTTTTTTTGAATTGCACTGGCAGAAGTGTCAGTGAATCTCAGTGAAGCACTACGAATGAAAAACTAAACTTAATAGTAGGATGGCCTGATGTGTTCCTCTTGGTAAGTGTCTTTTACTAGTGTTTTTGTACAACATATGGTCTTCTACATACATACAAGAAGTTTCTATAACATATAGAATCTGATTCCAGTACTCTTCCGACACTTTACGAGGGAATATCCACTGTGAAGGACGGACATTAGTAACAGGGAAACATCTGTAACAATTGAATCATAACTTTAAAACATTTAATTGATGTTGACATTATTGTGTTCCTGTATGTCAGGAACAATCAGACTCAACGTAGCGACCCACCCTCAGAGGCACAGCGTTGATTGACCTTGACGAAAAGTCATCTGGTCCAGAGTAAAACTCGCCCTGACAATACACGCTTTGCTGAGATCTGCACTGAGCTGACAGCCCGACGGTGTCGACGCCAGAACAGATGTTGTCTTTTGTGATCAGCCATCAAAGAAAACAGTCCCTGTTTGTCATTGTATTGTTTGATTTCAATTAACTATTTAAAGAAACTGAAGAGTGACGAGAGCTTTATCTTGGGAACAAAGCAAACGAAATTAGAGCCTTTATGAACATAAAGAAGAAAAATCATATTTGTCAAATTGTATTCCCAAATTGCATATTGTTCCAGAATTGAGAGACACCAGGCAAATGAACCACTTGCCAACTAATATAATCAAGTTTCATTTTATTTTAAAATAGTTTCATTGTAGAACACATAGAACACTGGAGATCAGAAAATGTAACAGTGACTGTAATTACTCTGATTGTTTCCTCAAAGCACCATCGAGCAGCGAAACCCGTTTGGAATTAAGTTTGGAGTTTAGCGGCGCACCTTTCATCTTCTGTGCATGTTCTGTCGGGTTAATGTCGCACTTCACTTCTGTTCGACTGACGCTTTGAATGCACCACCAGATGTTGTCTTTGTCATAATGTGTTTTTAATCACCATTCCTGAAGTCAGATGCCAGCAGGCAGTTTCGAATCTGATTTGCATCACTTGTTTCCCCTCATCACTCTTTAACAGCTGAGAGGGATGCAGGCATCCATCACTCTTAACTAGCCGCGCTGTCAAACATCCGCAACCCCACAGACGCTCACTGTACGTGCAACAGGACCACGCAGGACATGACTTCGCCACGATCCGATCCCCATGTTGTAGACATGACAAGTCAATTACTTTAATTTTGAGATTTGTCACTCATTGAGGTTTTTTTTTTAACCAAAAATGGGGTATGACATGATGATAGACAGAAGTGAGATTGACTCCTGATTGGTCAAGAGGGTGTATCAGCGGGGCCTCCACATCATGGCTCGATTCCCCAATCACCCAGGCAGCTAATCTCTAGCTCACCAGATGGCAGCACCACAATCCAGGATGTTGTGGCATTATTTGGGAACAGTGGAATGAAGTGGAGTCCATCTTTGTATACAGACACTAATGTGGACAAATAAATGTCTTCACAATGACTAGTTACTGTAAGTGTGATGAATATAAGCATACACATAAACACCTTTTTCCTCAGATTGCATTATAGAGGCTGCTGCAGTATGTCCTTGATGTATTAGTATGTAAAGTATGTATCACTCTGTATTACATTTAGCTGTTAAGTGTTTCTGTTAAAGAGCCATCTCATGAGGCACACAAACCAAACAACATCCCCAACTCTCCTCATCCAGCTTCAGACAAACACCTCCGTCTGATGTCGGGAGGAGGGAAAGACAATGCATAGAAGCGCTGTAGAAATGTTATTATCAACACAATACCGTCAGTGTGTGTTGGCACAGAGAAAATACAGTCCATAAGAAATTAGATCACTGAGGGAGCCTTACAAATGTAAACAACCTCCCAGGAAATGGAGAGGCCTTCCAGGCATGGCATAAATCCTCAAACCAACGATGGGTATCTTGAGGAGTGACTAAGGAGGCACTTCTCTCTCCTCCTTCTCAACTTCAAATGTGACACTTCAATAACTTTTCCAGCCTAAAAACCATTCAACAGTCTTTCATTTTGTCGATAATGATGCCGCATCAAAAGATTGCAACTAAACTAAACCTGCTGTGTCTAATATTTACAAGGCCACTGCTTTTTATTGCAGGAAAAACAAATAATATCTTCAAACCACATCCATCAAAGGCCTCAAGCTTTAGAAGTGACTTTGGAAGGATAGAGCGAGTTTTATTATGAATGCATCAAGAGGATCCACTTAACCTTCATCAGAAGAGCTCTGTGTAGACAAATTAACTTAGCTTAACCTTTTATTTGTTGATGACATTCAAGACTATTTTGCTGCTGCGATAAAAATAGTGAGAGACGATTGTTTTGAGTGCAAGTGAGTGATTAATGAATTAATTCACAGGTAATTCTGTAAAAGGATTTTAGCTTTGGTACATATCTAATTTTTTGAATTTGAAATGTTTATGTTAGCAGGGTTTCCTCTTCTGTTTAAGTGCAACTAATAGAGATACCTAGAATAAAACTATTTCAGTTTTTTTGAAAATGCCAACATGCTGCTAATAACAGCTTGGAGATCCACTGAATATTCATCCTATAATTATTCTCCTCACCTTTTTACTCCTTTTTCCGCCAATAATTTCTTCCTTTCTCCTCTTTTTAGTCCAGCGCTCCTCTATTTAGTTTGCCCTCCTTTTGCTCCCCTCCCGTCCCTGCTAGTCTCTTCAAAGGTAGAGGCCGTCGGCACGATTTCAGCAGGAGAACCACACCACGATCAGAAATGTCAGCACCTCTGTCACACACACGTGTCAGCACTTGAAATACACACAAACACACACACACGTCATTAGGGGGGTCCACATGGCTCATATAAAAGCTTGTCCAGCAGGAAGGGAGCGCGGCACAGAGGAAGGTGAGTGGAGGGAGGAAAAAGAAAGTGTCGGGGCAAAGAAAGAAGAAGGGATGGAGAGAAGGTGAAGACAGAATTGCTGCAGCAAGTATAAGGAAGGAGGGAGGGAGAGGAGGAGTGACAGGAGGAATGAGAGGCGCTCAGAGGGTGAATTCTGAGGATTACCAGTCACCAGAGGGTTGTTCGAGCTACAGTGTGCCTGTGTGTGTGTGTGTGTGTGTGTATGTGTGTGTGTGTGTGTGTGTGTGTCACTTCCTCACCTCTGTGCCTGTCTTCACTGGAAAAGCGCCAACACCTTTTAACAAACATCGTGTCATAGCTTTCTGTCACTTCTCTGCTTTCCTTTCCTTTCCTCCTTCACCTGTATGTTTTGTCATCCTTCCCATCTTTGGTGCTTTCATTGTTATTTTAATTTCCCACATTTCCTCTGCACGACCCTAATTTTCACACTTCTCTAATTATTTTTGTTCAATTTTCACTCCTTTAGTCTTGGTACCTTTTTTAAATTTTTCCCAAAACTCCCATTTTCTTGATTGCTTCATATTTCATTTCCTATCCCTACTCTTCTAGATTCCTCCACCCCATCATTCACCCTATTTTCTGATTCCTCCTCACCCCCGTCGTTTATTTTTTTTTCCTGTTCTAAAGTCATGCACCAAGTACCATGAACGAGAGAATGGGAAGTGAAAAATAAAAGCCATTTGAGAGACAGACAGGAAGCGAAAGAGAAGTGAAGGGAATAGCAAAGAGAAGGAGGAAGGATGGATGATTTTTGGCAGATGGAGTTAATAGAGAGAGATGTGGTACCAGGAACGCAGACAGAAGAGTGCAGAGAACGCAGGGTTGCCAGATACAAGCAGACAGAGAGAGAAAGAGGAAGCTGAAATGGCCCAGAGAGGGAAGGAAGGATAATATAGAGAAAGAGACGAGGGAGACAAAAACTGTATGTAGGGGGCGTAGAGTGCAGATAACACAAAGGGCAGAAAATGCAAGAGGTTGAGGCAGACAGTGTGGGATTGCAGTGGGAGAGAAAAGGCGAAGAGAAGCTGAGAGAGGAGAGGAGTCTATACTCAGATCAATGGATGGCCTGTCCTCTGCTGCGTCTGCATTTCCTCTGGTTCATACAACAAGGCCCTCTCACTACATCCAGCAGAGAGAGAGAGAGAGAGAGAGAGAGAGAGAGAGAGTGTGTGTGCGAGGCCGAGTGTGTACATGTGTGCATGTTTGCGGTCGTGTGTAAGGGAGAGGATTTCATCCAGGACAAAAATGACCCCTCTGCACTCTGGGCTTTTCTTAATGTTGGAAGTCAACGGTCGGGCCTACGATGGAAATTTCAATCTGTGGCCTCTCGCACAGCCCCCTGGAAGTAAATCTACTCCGTATAGGGGAGCCTTTATTTATAGCAGTGTGAATGTCCATAGATTTTTTTATCTGCTGGATGTGAGTCAAAGTGTTTTGTGAATCAGAGACTACAGGCGGCGCTTCCTCGCCTCTCACCCCCTGCTTTGTGGGGCAGGCTTCAGCTCTCACTGGACGCTTGACGCATTAAAACAGATGGATGGAAGATGGAGTGATCATTTTAAGACTAATCAATTACACATTTATTTACAGGATGTCAAAAATAGTTACCCCAGATTCCGTATGTCTGATAGACAGATAGACAAAATCCAGTGATAGCGAATCAACAATTTTGTTAATTGACCAGCCATTTCAGAACTAATGGACAAATTGCTATATGGATGCATGACGGATGCACAGATGGAGATTAAGGCTTCTACTTTTCAGAGACTGGCTGCAAGGAGCGAGCACATACTCGGCGTGGTGTGGATGATCTGATGAGCAGCTGCGATCTCTGCACATTGTGGCAAACACTGCAACGAGAGGACGAATGCAGCGTCAGCGAGGCCTCAATAATGACACATCAGCGTCTCCTCTCATCCTGAATTAACTGTTGTTTGACAAGGTCTAGACAAAATGCCTAAAATCCAGCCTTGCAGACGCAAGGATTCACTGCTTTTATCTGTATTAAATCAATGTAAACTGAGATTTAAAGGGATTTCAAGAACACGCGGAGCTTTAATTGAAACTTACTGCTCATCTATATGTCATAAATTTGGTCAGGCCTGTTAGCGATTGTACAAGATTTCTGTTTATTTTTGGAGACAAGTGATTTGCCCAGAGACAGACAGCAGACTGCTCGTAGGTTGCAAGGGCACAATAACACGAGGCCACGCTTTAGACCTGTACAAGGGTATCAGCTCTCAGGGGTGTGTGTGCAAGTGAGAGAGTGCGTGTGTGTGTGTGTGTGAGAGAGAGAGAGCGGGGGAGATGGGATGAGACAGTGTGTGACGAGGCGTGTGCATGTGTGTCCTCCAGCAGCCATGATGCATTAGTGTAACCTGATCCCTCTCCTCCCCTGCGAGCCCTAACCTTGAGACAGACAGGGAAATGCAGGTTGCAGAGCCGCGTGCTGTTATAAATGAGGCTGTTGGTCTCCATCACTGAATCCGTCTAGAATTAGATAACTGGGAACGTGAGGTTGTTAATAATCCATTGTACTTGTAGCTTGTTGTCAGGAGGCAATTTGGGTAAATCCATGTTTTTGTTTTGTTATTCTTGTTTTTGTTGTAACCTGCCTTAAGGTGATCTATGTTGTGATTTGGCGCTGTGCAAATAATATTGAATAGACTTGAATGTCATGTTGTAAGAAATACTAAATTGGTTGTGGTATCCAAAATCCTAACAGCATGTTTCTGTTTTACTTGAACAGGAATGGACAATTAAATATTCACGATTTGGGGACTCCATTTATAAATAACGATTATCTCTATTAATGCCAGCATCAATTAACCTGCTTTCAGACAAGCATCGAACTTCTGACAATGTTCTGAAATTATCCATTATTGTTGTGAACGCATCTGGTTGGAGAATCTCCTGCTGCATTCTTCATATTAGAAATTAAAGCACAGCGAATACTATTGCAGTACAATGTCATGACCTTGCTGCATCTTCCTCCACACTAGGAGTAATATAGTATTTTTTTTTTCCTTACACCTTATCTTTAACTTTATTATCCTGCACTGATGAATATCTGAAAATCATTAAGTGAAACTCTGTACTAAAGCATAAAATCCTGCTTTTCCTGTCACACTACAAACTTTATGGGGGAGAGATGTTTCATTATATCCTTTAACTTCATTGTAAAAAACTGTTATGCCTCAGAGTCATTTCTTTCATTAAGGAACCTGGGCCATTACTGACCCAAGTATAACGAAGCCCACAATTGAAATTCTTCATCTCAAATACATTTAATAATAATGGGGTATTATTCCTCATCTTATTCCCCTACATTAAATAATACTATTCCCAGAGCCCATTAGGAAACTTAATCATCGGAGGCTGCGATCCACTGCGGAGAGATAATTACACTTGATGATATTCACAGATAATTCACAGATGATCACATGATTCGGCCTTTCTTTATTTCTCTGTAGTTTCACTTTCTGCAGCTTCTTCTGCAGCCTGTCACACCCACACGTCACTGTGATCTGTCAAACTTGAGTATTTTAAAATTACCAAGGGAGCCAGATGAAAAAAGTGTCAAATCAGAAAGAGAAGATAAAAGAAAAAGAGGTGAAATGGGAATTTTAATAAAAAAAAGACAGAAGGTATAAAAATAGACATCTGGATGGCAGAACAATAAATCATTTACATACATACCCGGGGTAAGGTCATCAAGGTTTAAATATTCATTATGGGAGTCAAGTCGAAGCTTTTATATCTTGTAGGATTCAATTTCACTTCTCTACTCATTCAAGGGTTATGTTTGTTGAATTATGCATCAAAATAAATGTTATAAATACACTGCGCTTTTTGTTGTTTCCTTCAGAAGGAGCTTTTGTGTGGCAACAGCGATGCCAGAGTTCGAGGTTTGAATTCCCAGCGGTGTCGCTCTTTGTAAAAATGCATGAACTCAGGTCACTGCGAGACACTCCGAGGAAAAAAACATAAAACATGTTCTGAGCTGCAGATAAATTCATGCTAGGTTAGATACTGCACACGGGGGAGAGAGAGGAAATGCATAGAAGTGCAGGTTGACATTTTACATCTGAGGCATTTATCCACCACATTGCACGTTGGCTGCACTCTGACCGGACACACGTTGTCCATTTCAGAGATCAAATCTGAGAAAGTTCGATTTCAGGACGGCTTTTCTCTCTAATTTCCCAATTAAACTCAACACCTCTGAGTTGTCATTTGCAGAGATCATCAAGTTGGAAATTCCTCCCCTATGGAAAAGTTTGAGCAGTTACCTGGGAAGAAACCAGAGTAAACACAAGGAGAACACACAAAGGCCATCAGGTTGGAACCCAGAACCTTCTTGTCGTGAGATGGTGGTGCTACCCACTGCACCACCCTAATTATTAATGGTGCCAATTAAACCACGGTTCATCTTTGGGGAAGCAAAACTGGTTGAAGTTGGTTGAAAGCCGAAGATTAAGGAATGAACAAAAAGGTTTTAGTCAAACAGAAACCAAACCCTTTTCTACCTGTTTCACTTCTATTTGCAGCAAATCTACATGTTGAGTTCTTCGTTGTATTGTTGCTGCATATTGTTTATTGCTCCTGATCTCCTGAAGAGGCCGAAACGTGAGGAGCACTTTGTCTAACATCATTTTATAGTGTCGGACATATTTTTAATACATGTTCACCTTTTATATTCTCCAGTCCTCTCACTGTCATCCTGCACTTGCTGCTTTCTTCACCTCCTCTCTCACTCAGTTTTTCATCTGCTCTTATTCTTTTTCCTCCCTGTACTTCCTGTTCCCTTCTGTCTGTTCATTTATCACCAGCCACATCTTCTCTCCCTCCCCATCTCCATCCCCATCTATCTCGCCTTCCTGTTCCTTTTCCACTGTCCATTCAGCCCCCCCTCCTCTTTTTTCTTGTTCTTCCTTCTTCTCTTCCTCTTCACTCATTTCTCTTTTTGTCTCTCTATTACCCCCCCACCTCCCTTCCACTCTCTGATGGGTGTCCTGTTCCCTCTCTCTCTGGGAGTAGCAGACCTCCTGACGGCTAAGTATTGATCCTCCCATCCCCTTTTCTCTCTCTCCATCTTACACAGACACACACACACACAGACACACACACACACATACATACATACACACACACACATGCATTAGGGTGACAAGATAAAAGGGTTTGTATGCCCCAAGGCAAACGCAGCTAAACATGAGACCAGGGGCTCTCAGCCTCCAGCTTATGTATCAAGAACAGAAATATTTAACAAACCCAAGGCTGCGAGCTCACTCCCATATCTCTAACTGTCCGAAAATTACCATTAGATTTATTTACGACAAGCTTATTTTTATCTGCACGTTAAGCTTGGCATGAAATAACATGAATCTTGTAGAATCGCTGCAGTCGAAAACATTCTTCTGCTGTTGCCTCAGAGAGCTCAGGGCAACCAGCATGCTTTAGTCTCTATGAGGGAAACATTTTCCGGATAATAATACTATTTATAATCTTTGCCTTGGGGGGAATACTTGACTCTAACTGGAAGAAGTTCCTTATTTTTCTGTAAAAAAGACAGTTCCAGCAAAGCTCTCTTAGAGGCACGTTTAGGGGCCAGTATAATATATGTAAACAAGTTGAAAATGAGAAAAAGGAAAGTTCGGGTCTGTGTTTGATCACTTCCATTTATCTCCATTGTATTCAAAGGAGGCTAGTTCTGTAGAGCTGAAGATGCAAACAGACACTTCACTTCCCCCATATGTAAATTCCATCAGAGCTATCGGTGTACAGGGTTGTAGCTAATTATGTAAACTATGAATTGTCTCCAAATCTTATCTCTGGAATCACATTGTAAAGTAACCTGCAGTTAATTGTAATGACAGTCATAAGAAATTCAGATTTTGCAGTTACATCTCGCTGCCACTTAGAGACAGAGCACAGTTGTATTGGTAAATATATCAAATACAATCGATACACAACAGAAAACAAATTCTGTGCAATGCAACTGGCAAATAGAATCAGTTTATAAAGCTTTCTCTTTTTCCAGTTGCCATGCTCAGAATTTATAGTGTGATGCTTTTGTCAACAGCACCTATCAGATGGGAATACAACCTCTAACTGTGGCAGCGTTAGTGTCCCATCCACTGCACCCCAAAGCTAATAAGGGGTTGTGAGGAATCGATACCTGGCACAAAAACAATGTGACTTTCAGCTGCCGTGGCCACATCAATCACTCTTATTACCATTAGCTCATCTCTCCAACTTGTACTTCTCTCGCCTGCTACCTCACATTCTCTCTCCACCCACGATGGTCGCCGGTTCCCCTCCCATCCTCCGCCGCTTCCCCTCTCCTCCATTCTCTGTCTCCCTGCCTCTCTCTCTCGCTCTCTCTCTCTCTCTCTCTCCCTGCCAGCTCAGCGGATGCCCCTTGTCACAGCTCCTATTTCAACCTTCTGAAGTTTCCTAATTGATCGCAATTAGAGCCGCTATAGAGAAAAGGGGTGGGGGTGTGGTGGGGGGGCAGACAAACGGAGATGGGGAGGGAAAGTGTATGCGTTTGTGTGTGTGTGTGTCTCACAGTGAGAGAGGGAGAGCGAGAGAGATTAAAATCAATGAGTCTGTTTTGAAAGTGGCTATATTAGCAACTGGACTACATTCGACCACAGACTGCTGAGGTAATAACACAAGAGACGGAGGGAGTGACAGAGAGACACAAAGAGACTGTGACTCACAGGAAGAGGCAAAAACAAAAGAGACTAATGATGGAGAGAGTTAAGTGAGGCTGGGTGAAAGATATTAAAACAGTGACTGGGAAAAGGGAACCTGTCCAACGCTGACACAAGTCTTCTTTTATTTTTTAAACAAATTGTAAATTACACCTATATATGTTCTCATGTTTTAAAGGAATAGTTCAACATACATCAACAATATTTGGAATCTACTGAAAAAAAACCCCACTACATGCTTATGTTTCCTCCAAGGTGCTTCAACGAGGATATTAAATGTTAGCAAATGCAGCTGTGATATCAAGGATAATAGTAAGTCATCTATTTGAGCTACAGCCAGAATTTTAATCAGAAAAATCTTGATTCTTAAGAAGAAGAGGAGGAAAAAAATCCAGAGTAAGAGATGTATTAAGGGTGAAAAGGCAGAGAAAACAGATATAGGGATAAGTTGGGATAAAATCAAATGAGGCAGACAGAGACTTTTTGCCAGAAATGTAGTTGCCAAGAGAGAGCGACAGATAGCAAGGGATTTGTAATAGAGAGATAGAGAGGCAGAATGACAAAGAGGAAGAATAACAATAGTGCCAAAGCCTCTTCCATCCTCCTTGCAAACGTCCCTGATCCCCTTTTTTCTCTCATTTAAATTCCTCTCCATTGTCATTGCAATCCGGGCCTAACCCCCCACAGCCTGGCAAATACACACTCATTGACACACACACAAACACTCATGGACATTACAACACACATGCGTTGACCTCCAGCAGCAACCACGGCCATCCCATGGAGCCGGGCTCACACATCTTCGCTAATCCCTATCAATGGGCACACACATGTACACACTCACAATGTTTGCTGTAAAGATAGGCTCGAGTTTCCCCAGACGGCAGATGTCAACGTGACCCTCGCCGTGCTAACATGGGTGCGGAATAGCAAGCATCTTGTCACCAAGCATCCAGTGTCTTGTCAGCAACACAAGGCCGGGCAGGCTGGTGCCTCGCTCACTTGTGCCTTGTCAACATGCATAGACGATACAGCTATAGCTTTAATTCGGTTCCTCGCCTTACCATCTCCTGGTCAGCAGGGCTTACAACCACAACACCCGGGCTTGTCAGCAGTAGTATCTCAGAGAGCAGACACACTGCTCTCAGTAGCATTAGCCTCTGATGTCTTCAAAGCTGTCCAACAGGAGCAGCAGGGCTAGGAAATAACGTCCTGTCAGCATGGGCAGGACATGGCTGGGTTAATAGAATTCCTTGGCTTATCACTCCCTTGTCAGCAATTCTAGGTCACGGAGATGGCACCCAGAGCTGATCTTAATATTGCCTTGTCAATGTGCACAGGCTAAATCTGGACTGCCAACAAAGCCCGGGATCACGCAAGAGAGAGTGAGACAGTGAAATGAAGCCTTGTCTGCAATTTCACCGGTGTTGTGTTATTCCTGGTATCATCACTCTCATGTCAACAATGCTAGAACAGAGATGGTAACTGCTGATTCCAGGACTGTTGTCTGGTCTTCGTCCAGGATCATAAGAACAAAATGTCCATTTTACCTCGAGAACATTATATGATATTAGCTTTTAATAAACATAAGTAAAAGCCCTCAAAGAAAACAAATGCCTTGGTCTAACTGTTTTAACTGTTGTATTGCCATAATATTACCCTTGTCTGGTGCTATTTTGCTTGTTTACAATCACTCTGGGATAACCATCTGAGTAATTGAATTATAGTTTTCTTACATTCACTCTGTAGCCTCCTCCACAAGTAATGAACTTTATTAAGAGCTGCTCTGGGCGAAATGAAAGAATATTGGATATTCCAAAAAGGAACAAAAACACATCCAGATGCTTGACATAATGAGTGAAACTAGAAGGGCTCTCAGGTTGTTTGAATCCATTAGGCCAGGCTCTTAACACACAGACACACACACTCAAGGCTAGAATGGCTGATACGAAAATGTATATACAAACAGACAAGGTATTGTGTAGACAAATCAGTCATGTTTTTATTTCCCCCTCAATCTTCCACTATTATTCAAAATATGACAATATAAAGAATTTGATACCGGTGACCTAAACAGAATTTTCAGAAATAACACCCATAGAATTTTCAGATTAAGATGTAAAATGTTTTAAAATCATTTGACGTATACCGGGTATTCAGAATATGTGTCTCAGCTTAATTATCGTTAATTATTTGCAAGGCTCAGGTAGAGATCCAGGCCCCAAAATTGAAAAAAAGCCCATATTTGTGGAGAGGAGGTGAAATAAACCAACCGCACCTGACAATCTGAAATGACTGAGTGATCTCAAAGTGAGCAAAGTCTCCCCATTGGCCTTTTCTCTTTCCAATTGAATTGGTGCAAACATCTTCTATTGGCAGAACCTTTTTGTGCTATCAGTTTTTTGGATAATCCTTCACCACTTTCCATGGATGACAGTCTTCAGTACAACTCTCTCTTCGTCTGCTCTGTTCAGCGAACGGCAGACAATTGGAGCAGCTGTTTGCCACTCAGATGAAGGCTAGGCACTAGAAGTAAGACAGAGGCGTACTCAGAGGAGCTGTATGTGTGAACTCAAATGACCAAATCAGTTCCACATGACATTAAACAGCAAACTTTCTTCTGCCAGCTCTCTGGTACATAGTCTGTGTAGTGTTCAAACAGATAAACAGCTGGTAGAAGCCAATACTGGGCAGAATGAGATTTTGACATGTCGCAGAAGAAAAGCAGCCAGAATAATTGAACTGAACTGTTTTCTGTACCACGTGTGCTTTTCCTATTATGACATGTTAAACAACCAATGAAAAACACATCGTCAACTTCACACATTGACCATAACACGTCTGTCAGATAGTAGGTTTACACGCCTTGATGAGACTGGACATTAAATGGAATTTGCCCGAACAGCTCCTGTGAACAGAGCCAATGTAATGTCCAATTTAGCCCATGAGTGGTTGTGTTGATGATGTTTCTGTCCAGCCTCATGCACACTTCGCCCCAGAACAACCAGTCAAGGTTATGTGCTGTAAGAGTCAGGAGAATCAAGTCTAGACATGCAGACCATCTTGTGTAGGCTACAACACTTCCCATCCCTTAAGAGAAGCAGCATGAGGCGGAACGCTTTTCTTGCAGAACCTCTTATTAATGTAGCCAAGCTTCACACATTAAATCAAATCCATGGGAAAATGGCAAATAACTCAGCTCCTTTATGCAGACCTCTGTGGAAGTGTATAAAATATGGTGCCAATAGTGTTGTTGCACATGCTGAACTCTTCACAGAGAGATGAATGCTCACATTAATAAATGTAGAGTCCAACATTTTTGCAATAACAATCAAAAGACAACAAATTCATAACAAATGCGAGAATAAAGAGATTATATATCATTGCTGGAGTAACCAGACTAGAAATAATCTACTGCTAACAGGTTTACATGTATCAGACCTTCTTGTCTCCAGAGTTTCTTTCTCCTGTGTTCCATCTTTCCAACTCATTTTATGTGTCTTGTGTTTCTGAATGTCAGCTCTTTGTTTATCATCATTATACAACATGATATATGCCTTTGCTGTGAGCCAAACGCCCCGATGGGAAAGGAAATAAATTCTTGAACTTGAACTCAATTACGGTTAAGGCGAAAAACAGAGTCGCAGAGTAATTGCGTTGCATTGCACCTGGCTGTCAGTGGTACCCTAAAGCGCCTGCAAGCTCGTGTCCCCGGTTCAAATCCCTGTGCCAGCATATAGGGGAAACATGGCTGAGGAGAGCAAATGAATAATGCTCCCCCGTTCCTCATTGACTGCAGTCAAGCTGCCCTTAAGCAAGGCCCGCAACCCCCAATTTCTCTGCTCCTGCTGCCGAGTGAGCAACAATTTGCATTTGGTAAATCTGTATGCAAACATCATCTGTCATTCATGTGTAAAAATAAATCTGTCTGCTTTCAACAGCAGCTTTTCCTTTTAAAGTTTAAATGAGTGGCATTAAACTTTATCCTCAGGTTCCTATGAGTGAATAAAAGTATGTACACATACTATTAATGTTCAAAGCATTGCGGCAGGCATGGACTTCCCTGTAGGTAACCTTATAGCCCTGAGCTGTCATGGATGCATGGCTGTGGCCTGCGTGGAATCTGGATATCTGTGCATGTGTCCACCCCGCCTGCGTATTTCCTGTACCAGTTTGTGTACGTGCATGTCTGTGTGTGCCTGTGTGCCGGTGAGCATAACGTCTGCCTGCCCGCATTTCCGAAGTTTCCCTATCCGACCGTCAACGTGTGTGTGTCGCTGGCATTTTCTGCACAGGGCAACTCTATCCGCCTCCATGGAGTCCTTTCAACGCCCGCCAACCACACACACAAACATACATCATGCATCCTATCGCTGACACACACATGTCACCACGGCAACCAGATACAGCCGAAGACATGGTACTGACAGAGAAGCAGAGACCACCGTTCTGGCAGGCCAAAGGTTTTCAACATGGGGAGAGTGCAGCTGCTGCGGTTGCTTGTTGAATCATGACATACATGTTTTCCAACAATATCCTCGAACTGAGACACAACAACTAAATGCAGTTCATTCAACCAAAGCTTTAACCTCATATACTGTCCGCCTCATTCCCACACATGCTTAACAGGTTCACAGTATTTCTCTTCACACATGTGGTTCCCATTGTCAGTTTGATTCCGTACAAAGGACCCGGTACGTAAACTATCATCTTGAAAAGTGGCGACGGGCAAAATTTCACGTGACGGCAGAGCAAATTTACAAGATGATGCAGATTCACTGTTGATGTGGTCGGGTGGGAAAACAAAGACTGAGAGCAACACTTCTATCTATTTATAAAGAGAGTGAAATTGGTTTCACGGACCCCTGGCTCGTAAAACTTACTCAGCACAAAATAGCAAAAGCACCACATAAAAGTCTAAATTCAACGAGATAAAAACAGTAGAGCAGAAAAACAAACAAAGTCCCAGTGTACTCAACCTACAGCAAAGGCATCTACAGTATATCTGATGGAAAAAAAGAAATAGATCTCACCTTGGACAGGACGAAATGTCAGAACAATCCTCCTCTTCACCCTGTAATAAAACAACATTGAGTCATTAATCTGATCTGGAGTCAGTCAAAAACAGATTTAGGTTTGCAAAAGCAAAAATTATTGTGCCTTTAAATTATTTAATTATTTGACTGAAAGTTCAAAGAACACTGATCCAATATTTAGGAAGTTTAAACTTTGAATTAGGGATGTATGAAGGGTTAATATAAGCAACCAAAGGACTGGAGAATGTAATAAAATCTTTATTTATTGCTTTCAAAGACTTTACTTGACTCCGATCATGCACAGAAAACACAAATAGTCCCATATTGCAAAATGTTTTATATAAAATTAGAGCAGTTGAAGCAAGAAACAACATGAATGTGTCCCAGCAGTACGTCATCAATGTCACCACTCTACCGCTCCTTTTTTAAATGGCATTCAATCAGTCAGTATTTAAACAGTAAATGAAAAATCTAAATATATGTATCCAGACCGCAGGGAGTTCAGCGAAGTCTTATCTACTCTGTGCACCAACTTCGCCTCCTTCCTCCAACGCTCCCTCTTTCCATCTGGTTTCCATTCTGTCCACCTGCCCATCAGTCTGCAGCGAGGGACAGGTGAGCCTATTACACGCTTCCCACAATGTCTGCTACACACTCACTCTCACACGTATACACACACTTACACACACATAAAGCCACACCAGCTCTACTTCATGGTAGCTTAGCGCGCCACGCACATCAGCCAGATCTGCTGCGCTGTAAAACGGCTGTTACCGCAGCCGCGTCACACTGCTGATTAAGTGGTCTAGTGTCGAATATGAGAGCTGCAAAGAAAAATGCCATCACCGGAGGATAGATGAAAATAGGGGAGAGGGGCATTATGGAATAAAGAAGGTCAAACCCTGAAATAGAGCTTTGAAAGGCAACAGACAAATTTAATTGGAAGTTAAAGTGTTAAGTGTAACTGAGTCAAAGACTAAAAAAGATTTAAATATTAACGAGACAGCATCTGTAAAACAAAGGAGTTACATTTTAATCTCTATTATTGACAATGAGATGGAGTAGATGGGGATTTTATTTCCCAACAGCAGAATATATTCACACCCCAAGACAACAACTGAATAAATGAGAGTCTGTGGGAAGTTAAACGAATCTCACAGCATAAAAAAAAAAAAATTGATTTAAACGCCTACACTTTACAGAAGTACCCCAAACTGAATGTAGTATACTTGATCTATGGGAGTATTAAAGCAGGGGTAGGGAACATTAAAAATATGATTTTCCAAAAGACAATTAGATAATTATGACATAATGAGTAATACAAATCTAGTCCACAGAAAATCCAGTATTTTTTTTTAACACTAAAGGGGGAAAAAAACTAAATCTAGAACACTAATATGTTCAAGTGTCTGGTTCTTTCTGACCGCAGTACATAAATGTTACATGTCAACGCTGACAAGCATCATGGCAGTTGCGGAACACCATGTTCTGTAAGAGAAATGGAAAAGGCCACAGGGTGGAGATGGAGTTGGTCGCCCACAAACAGCCATTTTGGTTGTTCAGTTCCAGGCTCCTCCAGTCCTCATGTTGAAGTATCCTTAGGTTATGTGACGTATGAGTGATAGAGAAGTTGTATATATAGAGATATAGAAGCACTGTGTGAATGTATGACCTGTGGTGTAAAGCGCTGTGAGTGGTCATTAAGATCAGAAAAGCTCTATATAAATTCAGTCCATTTGCAAAATAATAGAATAAAAGAAAAACCATTGTGCCTAGTTTGCAGGGTGACGAGTGGGTTAACTGATTTGACTAAAACCTCAATATTAGAACTTTCACAGTATGAAAAATAAAAATAGAAACTGCATTTATCGATTTATTTGTACACAACAGTTTGCTGACTCATTAGAAAAGGCTTATGTACTCTTGGAGCTTGGAGGTGATAATCAGTACACAGTGTCTCGTCCCTACGGCATAAGGTGAGGTCATTACAGCCAGAAAGGGTCTCAAGAGTGTTCCTTAATATGGATGACAGGAAAACACATTATGGCTGCTGTGCATCTTTTTAAATCCTCTTGTTATCACTGCAATTACTTGTAATGGGCTGGTTTCCCTTGTGCGCATTCCATAATAAAAAAATAAAGTTGAACTGCTAAGGCTACATATGTTTGCCTCCTTGTTTATGGTGCCTCAGTGGAACAGATTGACAGTTTCCAGTTGTCACGGCCCCCCCTCTTACATTTTACATTACATTCTGACTTCAGTATCACAGCTCGGACATGTTTAGGCTGTTTTCTATGTGTTGAGTTGAGTCAGTGCCTCTTGGTTTCTCTACATCCATCAGTGGCTGAAAGGCTATTTATTTATTTATTTATTTCCAGAAAAACTTGACTGGAGGCGAGAGGGGGAGAGGGAGAGAGGGGGAGAAGAGACGGACAAAAAAAGAAGTTGGCAGTGAGAGGGGTGAGTTTGTTTATTGTTGATGCTGTGCAGCAACATGGCAGAACATGCAATCGTGTGAGACATCGCCTTTTAGAAAACTGCTCGCTGTCTCTCTTCTCGTTTGTTCTTCCTCTTCCTGCCTCCACCTCATCTCACTCTTCCTCGCTCTCCCTTCCTCTCTCTCTCTCTCTGTGCCTCTCCCCAAACACACCTTTCTTTATTTTATTTTTTTCCCCCACTATTTTCTCCTTCTTCCAGACCTTGACACCAGCTGCACATTTCCAACTCAGCAGTTCCACAACTCTCCAGATGACGCAGTGGGATTTCACGCCAGCTAAGAACATACGAGTAATAATAACACTAAACTAAAAAGAGAAAACAACAACAACAAAACAACCAAGGAAATCAGCAAAAAACAAATCCCACAGGCCTCAGAGCAGATAGGGACCTTGACGGTATTAAGAAGGCCAAGAATAAATTTATTTATGTTGAGAGTGGAAGCAATATTATGCAAGAAAGAAAGACCAGGCGAGAATAAGAGGAAGAGCTAAATATACCGAGGCTACTACAGAGAGATGGATTAAAATAGATGTGAATGCAAACAGTGAGAGAAAACTCTGAGAGATAATTAGGCACTCAGCGTGTGTCTTTTCAACACCCCCGTAACAGCAGATCACCCCGATTCCACAGCAACAGATATGCAAACGCCAAACTTTTTAATAATGTTCGATCACAGCTCTATAACATCGCAGCGCGTCTGGCTTTTCCTTCTGAGTGGGCAGCCGAAGCCTGGTGAAATCTGAAATTCATGCCTGTACATCCTGATTCAGGGGATGTAAATGCTACAGGCAAGAGATCTGACATGGAAACAATTGCTGGCAGTCAGGGTTACATATGCACCGCATGAGCTGAACACCAGTACATTTTGTAGACTTTTGTTGCCGCCCAATGGAAAATGTTTTCAAACGATTTTAAATCCGGGCTGAGGTGTTAAACAAAAACCAATTGTTTGTCTCAAAGCCGGCATTTCCACCCTTTTTGATCTCGGGCCGACAAATGCTAAAGCAGACAACCTGGAGGGTCTTTAATTTACAACACAAAGGGACAGTCTTAATGGGTTTTGTGACAAACACTGGATTACTTTTGTAACCGAAGCACATGCACTAAAACTAAATACTAATCAGGATATATTTTTCCCTTTTTTTGGTCAATTTTAATTATTACATCCAGTTTTTGTTATCAAGCTTGCTCAGTAAGTGAGTTTGCCATGTCTACTGGCCATACATAATGCACTTAACAAACAGATGTCTTCACTGCATTGTGAGTTTATTGCAGGGATAAGGGATTACAGAGGAAAAAACAAAAAACGGGTTCACAGCAGCCACAAGCCAAAAGCTGGGATTGCATTTATTCATTTGTCTGTTTTCTGTTAGTCTGTGACTTCAGTACCAAGGAGCTTTTAGGAATGAGGTCGAATTGTATTCTCTACTTTTCTATAACACAATTCTGCACATCGTGTTTTTAGAATTTCTTTCAGTTTATTTTTTACCCGTCACTCTGCACCAGCGGACTTAACATGCTTCTTTCATTGCAGAACATGTCGTAACTGAAGACAGATATAGTTGATTCTACGCAGACAGACAAATACCTGCAATATTATTTCTTTGTCAAACAATTCTAAAGTTTGACGAGAGGCAAACGTGGGTGAATCTTAGGGTAAAAAAAAAAAAAAACACCTGGCACAAATAAAAAATAAAAATACAGACAGTGGATTAAAAGGTTACCCTGGCTGAGTTCCTACTATAAATCAATGGGCTAAAAGGAGACCTAGAAGCCACCGAACTGCACACTGCACAAAATCCAATGTGAATCCAACCAACAGTCCCCCAATTCTTCCCTTCTGCTCTGTTTGTCTGGCCGTTTGGTTGAAGCCAGGGCTATTATTAGCAGCCAAGGGGATCAGGTTAAGAAGATGAACGCTAAAAGAGCATGGAGAGACAAAAAACCTGCAAAAAACAGACCAACCTGCAGACCACGTTTACAAAGAAAGTGAAGGAGAAACTAAATGAGGTTTCACAGCTTAGCTTGAATCTACTGGGAGCGAAGGTGTCCAATGATCAATATAGCGATACATGTTTAGGAGTGTAGTTTAGTTTGAATGTCTCATTTATGTCTTTTAATAGAAGAGCATTCAGAGAGTGCATACCTCCCCCTGAGGCCCAACATTCCCCTAATGAAAGCAAATCCCCAAGATCTGCATCAAATTGCACGTAATCATAAATAATTAGTCCTTTTAGACTTAATCATAACTTCTTTGGCAAAGATAATAAGATAATGATGTGCTGATGCTGCTGACATTGAAATAAAAAAGATGCTACGAGGGGAAGGTAAGGTAGGAAAGGTCAAATGGTAATCAGGTAAAAACAAATGTGTCAGAAATCATGAAAAATTAAAGCTTCAATAGGTAAATACTCAAGAAAAGAGTGTGACGTTAGTCCCACCCTGACCCCATTTAATTGCTCAAACCGATCTTTCAAGATGCTGATTCATCATGGACAAAGACCCAACAGCAACCAAGGACAGACAAACTCAAATGAATAATAAAAACTTTTATTCTCTCTTTAAACCAGTCTCAATATGAGCATTTTGTGCCGGCTGATCAATGGTAGAGCTTTTAAAATCAACCTGAACCCACACAAAAAGAAGTCTGAACAAATAATGGTGGAAAAATCAATAAAAAATGTGACAGTGAGTGGGGAAGGATTGCACAGTGGAGATGTCAGAGGTCAAGCGAGCAAACTGGAGGCAGATAGTTCAGACTATAAGCCTCGTAATCTGCCTCATAACTGTCATCTGACATCACTGCAGCAGATGCTTTATCTTGGATCCTGTTCTTGCTGCCTATTCTAATGTAGTGGGTGGGGGTCTCTCTGTCAAACTGTAATGTAATGAAAACAGAAGGGATGGTGGGAGATGGTTTGGTTCAGTTACACTATATACGGAGGGGAAGGACTCCGCTACAGTTTGTACTGCCACGCACAGAGGCAGCAAAAGACAGAGGGTGAACAAAGTAATGTTAGGGTGTGTGTACGTGTTAATATGCAACCAGCTAAGTATGGAGCTTTTAAGTGACACTTAAGCAAATGCACCATAAGGCGAATATATAATGTGTTGATTTTTATGTTTATGGCCCCAGATGTTTTGCATACATTTGATGGTTTGCCTAGCGTACAGTCGGGACAACCTGTGCAACGACTGACCTGGTTCTAATTAAGTTGTTAAAGGCGAATGAGGCAGCTAACAGAGGCGGTTAAAGCCAAAATTGACTACATGTGCAAATCCTTCACTGGCAGTCGGTACAGTACAGAAGCACAGATGATGAATAATATCACAACATGAGATATTCAGACAATACAACACAGATTTTCCCGGTTAAAATGGCATCAATTAATTTCCTTTGTCGCATTAAGCTGTTAAAATATGTTATAGAAGTTGTTATTGTCTTAAATGCACTGGTTTCACATTAGTAGGCAACTCGTCCAGCTTCAGAATTGATATTGGGAAGGGAAGCATCAGTACATCATCAGGCTGCAGTTTACAGGCCAGGCTGCCAACTTTGTCGCTAAATTTACTGCTTCGCGCCCATTAAGCAATTCCAAAAAGCACCGTGTGACAAATCTAGCAACTTTCTGCACAGACCTCAGCTACTTTCCATAGAGGAGTTGCCAGTACTGCTGTGACTGCTGTGACTGCAGGAGCCTCTTCTGCACTGTACTGCAAATGATGTGGAGCAAGCTTGTTACAAAACGTCCAGAATTCATCTTATCAGCTCAGAGAGAGAGACAAACAAAGAATCTCAAAGAGAGAAAAAAAATAATGAACCCTAGAGCAAGTGAGAAGGACGAAGAGAGGAGAGTGAACCCCCAGAGGGACGTTCAGGAGATTCAAACTCCTCTCATCACTGCGTCCGCCTCTGTGCCACGAGATGTAAAGGCAGTCAAAGCAGAAGAGAGGCAGGAAGTGAGAGAGAGGAGAGAAAAAGGGGAAGAACAACGAGGGACGGTGGTTAAAACATTTAATTGTGTTCTCTCCTCTGGCAGACTGATAACAACTGTCTGACTTGTCTTGAGATGGGAGTGAAGGGTAGAGAGAGGAGAGGGGGAGGAGACATATAAGGCAACGTGGATTGAATGGGTTTATTTAATAGATTGGGGGCAGAGAGTTTGACGAAGATGGTCATATTTGGTGGGAGATGAAGTGGCGGGACTCAGAGGGACTAAATGTTTTTCTGTATTGCCTATGGTAGATTAAGCAAAGTGGGAAACCAGCTGTCTGACGTTAATGAGAAGGACTGAGGAAGGAGATAAAATTGTTTATGATGTGATTTCCAGAGTTTTATGACAATAAATTCTAAAATATCAGGGGGAAGATACGGTAGCTAATGTTTGACCAGCCGACAAATTGCATGTCGCCTATTGTTGCTGTGATGAGAGCAGGTGATCAGTTGAGCATTTTAAATTATGCAGGAGATGAAATAATCCATCACTGACTGTATTGTTCCTTAACTGTGCTTCAAGTTTTTAACACAACCATTTATTCCCTGTTGAGTTGAGACAAATAAATAAATCTCTATAATCTTAGGGGCCCTGTTTCTGTGGCAGTGCAAAGACTAGAGGAAGCAGCTCAGAGCATTTTGTAATTTCTTGACTTTGACATTTGCCCCCCCCCCCCATCAAAGTAGAATTTTGATAAATGCAAAAGGAGAGCGGAGGCGGATGGTTCAGTCAAATAAGGATTGAATGGATTGAAAGTCAAATAATTTTTGGGCTGTTTAAAATTTTGCTCTGACAATATTAATGTCAGAAACACATCAGACAAACCAGCCACACCGACACTAATAATAATATAATATATATAATAATGAACTCCTTAACTGCTTCATGGTGCAAGCTTTCGCTTTAGACTTTAAGATTTGATAAAACATGATAAACGGTAGAATTAAAACTCAAATATAGTCTTTTTATTTAGAATTTGCTTCTATCGTCATAAATCAATCAGTTAAAAACACCCACATCTTCAGCCTTTTGCTGCAGATTTGTGTGGCTGTGCGTTGACTTTGTGTTGCACTGCATCACAACATGATTTGTTGGGTTGCTGTCGCCATGCGTCACTGTGATTGGCACAGCTGTTTAAGAGAGATGAGACCAGTGATGTGACAAGCCAAGAGTGTACTCATTAATCAGCTCAGTATTCAGTTTCCATTCACCTTCACCCATCCTTTTTGCACTTTGCACTGCTGCACATATAGGTAGACTTAAACAAGGTGTGCAGGGTGATGCCCATACAGTACATGCAACAACTGCTCTGACCTTCTGCCAATAAAATAGGGCCTTACATGTAAAATGCCTGGTTTAATAACTTGTTCTTAAAAGCTTTGCAACTGACAGATGTAAATCACCACCCGAGTGAAATAGAATTCCGTGCACAGCGCGCCCCACAGCTCAGTTTGGCAGTCTAAAGAGTGACTAAAGAGTGTCAGCATCCCTAGGCAATGCAGGAGGAAGGAATACAGAGATAGAGAGGAGGTATGAGAAAAAAGAGGGGGAAATGACTGGCAGATTGATAAAAAGACTGTCATCTCTGCTGGGACGTGAATAAATGGATGATGGTGTGGTGGGGACGGTTCAGAAAGTGGAGAGGGGGAAGAGAGAAAATGAGTGAGGTGGTATATGCCAGAGTGAACCTCTCCTGGATGACTGCGAGTGGAGTCAGCGATAAAGAGAAACTAAAAAAATTGGAAGAGCAAGAAAGGGAGAGGGAAAGATTAAAAAATAAAATCCACAGAGTCACAGGCAAAGCGGTTATAAGCAGGATAGGATACGCTGTCAAACTTGGCCAAAGACGGCGGAGACTGATCGCCAGGCCATGTGGATGTGTACCAAGAGAGATCAAAAGGGGTGGAGGGAGAGAAAGAGAGGGATGAAGGGAGAACAAAGAGGCAAAACCGGACTAAAATGGGCTTAACTGCCGATCAAAAGGAAGGAGGGAGCAAAACGAGGGATAGAGACAGAGGGGAGGGAGGGCAGAGACTGAGGGAGCAAAATGGTGTGAAATTGACATGAAAATGAGGGGATGCTTGGGGAGAAGCCAGCCCGCTGCAACACCTGAGGTTTGCGCAGGTTTAGGTTGGGTTGGCTCTGCACGATAAGATAAGTGCCACCTTATCTGTGGCCGTCAGACTGTAAACACACCAACTGACATATACACACAGTTTTCTTTGGCCAGAGGAAAAGCAGACGTGGACAAAAACACTATTACAAGATTGGCAGATAGGTATTTGGGGCTGTTGTTGGAATTGACTCAGATTGTTATTTGAGTGTGTTGCCATCTGTGTGTTGTTTTGTGCTTATACTGTATGTGTGCACACTGTGCATGCAACAGGGGGCTTAACTCTGTGCATAGGGGTGGAAGAGCATCATTGAAACTGATCATGGGGTCCAATTATGAACTAATGGTCCATGCCCATCACACATAAGAGGAGAAAACAGCGTGATTCAAAAAGACTGTCCTGTGGTTCATGTTCATCCCCTCAAGCTGCCACACAAACTGACAATGAAACTTTATCCCTAAATGCCCCAAAGTCATTGTCAAAATTGTCTCTCCGTGGTACAATCTCTGTCTGTCTCCACTGTCCATTCACCTCGATGAGATTTATATTTAAAAACAGGAAATATGAAAATATTTTGGTCAGTGAGTGTGTGTGTGTTGGTGTTTTGTTTGGATACACAGTATGTGGGACATTCAGACGTATAATCGGGGAAACTGAATTAAATATTAATTTAAGACGACGACTACTATTACTACTATGAATAATAATCATTTAATAATATATGGTATAAGTAATGGTATCATTAGAGCCCAAGTTAAGCATAGAAATTGCTCATTCATTCACAAATTCCCTGTTAAAATATGTTTTATTTTGTGTGTCTATCTGTATCCATGTTCAATGTGGTTTCCTCTTGCATCGCCTTGGTGCAGTTTCTGTGTGTTGTTTGCCACACACTGTCTCCCACAGTGGGTTGTATATGTAATCAGTGTCTCAGGGAGGCAGACTGGTCTGCGGAGGGGGGTATATATAGTTCAGACTTAGTCCTTTGTGAGATGAAAAAGCTGAGAGGGTGTAATCAATGAAAGAGTGAGTGTCATAAAAGGAAAGAAAAAGGAGAATGAGAGAAAAGCTGGTGACAGTGTTTTGTATTGCATCACAATATTGAGGCGCTAAGTGCAGGATCGAGAGAAACTATAGAGATAACGACCAACAAAAATAAGCGACTAAAGCAGTAAATTAATCATCAGCTCGAAAACATAAACACTCAATGTTTTTTTTCTGTATTAAATGCAATTATGTCGTGACTCTTGATGAGGCAACGTTATGAATATAAGTGGAAAAGGCAACATGGATTTTCATCTCTTCCAATGAGCCTCTGTTTCCACCTGTTTGTATGTTTGTTTGTTTGAAGGATTATGCAAAAGAGCAGCGAACCAATCTGCAGCTAACTTGGTGGAGCGGTGGGGCTTTGAATGTTGGTTTGGATCCAGCCAGAGAGGAGGATCCAAGATTTGATTTTCCACTTTCTGTTGCATTTTTAAACATTTTTATCAGTTCCTCTGGATATGTTCAGTCGTTCATGTTTTTTTGTACATTGCTGTGACAAGTGTGAATCTTGATGGGATGAAATGTCGGAATCTACTGAATACACAAATTGACCCTCACGAAATCCCATATGCTGTTATATCTCCACAAACAGATGCATATGGCCCAGGAGGACAAACAATTACCAAATGTGTATATATATATGATCAATACCTAAAAGGAATCGGTAGCGTTTAGATTCATATTAAGAAAGGGATCAACATCATGAAGCAGCATCATTAATTTGGCGGACAGTCAGGGGCCAAGATTGGATTTTTATACTCAGGTTGCTCTGATGTGATGGTGCGAGATCCAGTCGGTCATCTACCGCCATAAATGTTAATTAACAGTCTTAGCTGCTGGACATTCATTTACTGCTATAGCCAAAAGGGAGGACTCATAAAAATTGGGTGCATGTGCATGCGAGTACGTCACGTGTGTATATATGTCCTTATATATGAGGTTCTGCATGTGTGTGTCCGCAGCGTCGTGTGTGACAATGTGTGAATGTCCGCGTGGTCCAAGGACAGACGGTGATGAAAACTGTCCCAAAGGCGCCTCTGTCCTTTCCTAATACGTCTAATAAGCCGTCAGCACAAACCATAACTAGCTAGTGACACCACGACAACATAATAAAGCTGTAGACGGACAAAGTCAGGTAAAAGTCACACCGTGGCCACATATTACAGGAGTGCACACACACACACACACACACACACACACACACACACACACACACACACACACAAGGTCTGGTGAATTACACTCCGACATCACAAAGAGCAATAAAAGACGTGGGAAAAGTAAAAACGACACTGTGGACTCGTATTACAGCTCAGTGTGGCCGGTGTAAGTCGAAGGTCAGGCTTTGTAACAAGGTAACACTATGACCTCACAGCACGGCTATAAACGACCATAATAAGGCGAGTCATTGTGTGATGTCACGGTGAATCGTTTGAAGACCACAGTGAGTCGGAAGAATCGCAATGACGCCGTAAAAATCACTCTACATTTCATAGCTGGGTATCAGGCAGCCAAAGTAAAGTCTCCATCACTTTCAGTTCATTTCTGTGCTGAAAAGGTAAAAGGTGTTTAGTGATGCCTCAATGCATCAGACTCAGACATCTGACCAGAGGTGACAGGATAAAGGCAGATTTTCAGTTCGTAGAGAGTCAGAGTTGGCCCCAATTGGCTCCATATATTAAACATAGAGTGTCTGCCCGATTGGTCAAACAGTACTTTAGATCCAAAAGTTCAAGATGGCAGCGATTGTATCTTTGATATTTAAGCTCTCCTGCCACAGAAGCCCTCATATTTAAAAAAAAAAAAAAAAAGTCCTGGTCTCGTTTGGTGAATCTGGTGAAATCTTATTAATGAAGATGGAACCCAATGAAGAACCCCACCACTGTTCGCCCTGCCTGTGGAAAACCCAGCTAATGGAGATGAGCCATAACTCTCTCTTTCCATCTCACTGTCGACGCCTCCCCTCTCCCTTTCTCCCTCATGCCCCATCAATCAATCTATTTATCCGTTCTTCCTCATCCACCCGCTCCCCCCTTATCTATCCAAATGTATTGTAGGACACCACCATTTCAGGCCAGGGTAGTATTCCTGACCATGAAGATGTTTTACAGCACCCCCCACCGCCACAATCAACCCCACCCTCCCTCACTCTTGAACCTCACCTTCCCTAAACAGATAGGAGAAAAGCCCCCGTGTTGGAGTCACGGTTCAGTGGTTTCTAATTATGTGTTCACTGTAGGAGGCTGGTCAGAATATTTCATATAGACCCAGGAGAGCGCGAGAGATAAAAGAGACAGGGAGGGGAGGAAAGATAGAGAGGCATGAGAGAGAGACAGAGGGAGATAGAGAGAGGAAGGAGAAAAGCAACACACGCTGCACAGTGCATAAATACAACAGATTTATTGTTTGTGTTGTCCAGGGATGACATTAGACAAGCATTAGGCAGAGAGTCAGAGGAGGAGAGGGAGAAAGGGCAAGTAAGAAAATGTCAGGGTTTGTAAGAAAATAAGATGAATTCAACAATTACATTTCTATGATATATTTAAATGCACGTCATCCATCAAAAGGGTGGCATGATGGTGCCCTGGTTAGCGCTGTCTGGGTCGCCCAGGGTGTTTCCATGCATCTATGTGGGTTTTCTGCAGGTATGCAGACTTCCTGCCACTGTTCAAAGACATGCAGCTCGGTTAACAGGCACCTTATATTGGCCATAGGTTGAATGTGAGCCTGTGAGCATGAATGGTTGTGTGTATGTCAGCTTTAGGGCAGAATGTCCAGGTTGTATCCCTCCGCTCGCTCAGGGATTGATCTACTGGATGAATGGATTCTAAAATGAGATTGAATATTTACGGTGCTCTCAAAACACATGTCCCAGCGTAGGCGATGGTTAAGAGTTTAGTTCCGCATCCGATTCACTTGTGCTACACCTTGAGGGGATGAATAACGAGCCAATAAAGCAATGAAAACACTTTAATCACACGTGTTGCTCATTAACGTTTTCCTGCACATTCAAAGCATCTCCTCCAATGGCTCGTATCCCACAGGAAAACAAATGCCTCCCAGCGTTACATTAGTGCAAGCTGCAGCTGATAGTATAAAGGTAAAGTGAACTTTTAGCAGCTGGAAAAGCCGCACTGCACATCTTTAAAGTCCAGTTTGATTTGTAACAAAGTGTCATATCTGTTTGCAAACTATTCTTTTGTGACGCATTGGATGGTGCGAAAGCGCTAATGATAGCGTCGTCCATTTTGAACTCTTTGGCCTCTCCGTTCCCTCAAGATGGCTCCCTGTTGATCAGCTCGACAAATCTGCAAATAAAGGTTTGCCTGATTTGAACTCAGCCAATCCACTCACTGCACTGATTGTATTGCATATGATTTATTTTTTATTTTACCGTGTTAAATGCTGGTGTGACCACGAATTAAAACTTAATTAGCCATGGCAATCTAGACCTAATACCATGAAGAAATGTTCCTGAACATTCAAAAACCTACACATTTGCATACATTAGCCCTGCATAACCCCTGAAGCGTTTTCACCGCACAATAAAAGGTTAAAACGTCCTCAGACGTTGCCTTTTTAGTGATTATAGAATAATTAGGAGGACTCCTTGACCTTGCACATACACCCTCAGTATGACACGCACACGCACATGCACATGTCGGCTCTTCTCAGAGCTTTTAAATGACTGGTGTCATTAATGTTGGTGTGCGGTTGCCAGCTGTAATATTTCCTGTGGTCATTAGACCATCTGGTGGCCTGACTCGTATCTCTATCCGTCTCTCTCTTCTGTCGCTGCCTGTTTGTGTATACATGCTCAGTCCAGTCTATTTCCCTCCAAAACATCCCTCAGTAGCGTTTCTCTATCTTTACCTCTCTTCGTACCTCTTTCAGCCGCACCTTCCCTCTTGAATTCACACGATATGTGTGCCATACTGATTCTTTGAAATTATTTTCACTTCCACTTATCCTTTCGCACCCCATCCATGCCTCTTGCCCCTGGCCACTTCATCCACGTCTCTGTAATGGCAACCCGCTGATGTATGCAGCCATTTCTGCACTTCAGTATGTTAATTTAAGAGATCTTGTGTCTCATCTATGGAGGGGGGTCAACATCCCTTGAATTATAACTTCATCATTGCTGTTATTGCGACATCTTGGCGAATTTAACAGCACTAGTTCACCTAACACTGCTAAGATATATTTGCATAAAGCTAGTTTTCTAAACTTTTTCAATTAGATTGGATAAATGTAAATTTAACAGAAATGTACATTTTTGTACTAAGCCGCAAAACATTTACAGATAGACATGGTAGCTTTCTTGTGACGTGACCCCCAATAGAATAAAGTTTTGTATTGTGTGACTGCTACCTCATCATTTACAATGTAAAACATGGTTGTTTGCATTTATGCTGTTAACAGAAGATGAATACTGCAGAATAAACGCTCGCCTCATGTCTCCGCTAAAAACTAAAGCTAAAGTATCATCAAAAAAACATAAAAACACTGATGTGATCTGTTGTAATGGAGCCGTCCCATTTAATGCACAGTTCCATGAGCAAGGGTCTCCATTAACTCATGTGCAAACATCAATTCACAGGCAGTATCAGCCATATGTTAGTAACATGACAGCCCAGTCCATAGCAATCCACAAACCCACAATCTGTATGGATATGCACAATCGCACAGAAATGGCTGTTATCGCTCTGCCTCAATCCCTGAATTGCTCTCTATGCTTTTTATGTTTCGATTGATCAATAAAACCTCCACAAATTTTAACTCTCTTCCAGCAGCACATTTAAAAAGCTTGATGTGCCAAATGCAATCTGAAATTCACTTTAACGTGCAGACCGAGTTACCAAGTTTTAACACGTACACATTTTTACCCATTTCACATTCTGTAAATGGAATTCTGCTCTTCTATCTACCTGTGGTCCACCACACACATAAAGGCAAAATCTGAATTTTTCATTTTCACAGTTTCATTTTGCTGATTGAATTGTCTTTTTAAATTACTTGCTTCTCTTGGTCTTGAGATGGAATGATCTCTTGTGCTCTCTCGCTAACAGGTTAGCGGTGAAGAAGGTTCAACAATAGAATGCAGCGTTTATTTCATTATTGGTGCTTTAGCATTTCTTTGACTATCCTGAATATACTATAATTAAAGAGGTCTTAAGCTTGCTACTGATGTGATAGTCAAAAGTCAAAAGAATAACTATAATAAAATAATCTTGCTCTAGCGAGTGCTTTCATAATGTGGAGACTTCTCTGTCAAGGAGGCGGCAGATTGTTCTGGTTCTCATGTCGATCCAAAATAGAAAAGAAAATGACTGAACCATTACCATAGGAAGACCAAACATGTTTGTCTCTGTAACACTGTGTGGGGCAGTTCTTCCCTTTTTATCCCTTAAATCTTCTGCAGACAAGAGTGGGTGTAATCTCCGTCCCCTCTGAGACAGCAGTGAATATCACATCTGTCTGCTATTGTCAGGTTCAAATACAACAAGGGTGGCCTTTTTGTATTTTCTCTTTCACCAGGAGGGCTAAGAAAGAGGCAGCCGCTGAGTCCAATAGAAATCCATGGATACTTAAAAGCCACCAGATGAATGTTCGTACAAATTGGCTTTATTATCAATAAATTAGCTTGAAAACAAATCAGATTTTTAGATTAAATCTGATCTAAAATGTAGATTTGTTTTATTCCATTGCAGTGCACATTCAATCAAAATTTAACAGTATAATTGAAAAATTTTATTTATACCTAAGGAAACAAAGTTCTATCACAAGACACTGTGGTTCTGTGAAGTCTATTTCTGCGCAATGAAAGTCATCAGTGAGCCAGTCATGCCACAGTGTCATGACTTAACCCATATTTATTTGATTCATGGGAAAGTCAACTGAGCACAATGGATATTTTTTTGGCGGCATACTTCGTGTTCATTGGTTTTAAGACACTGACAAATGAAAACCCTGCAAAGGCAACTCTGTGCTAAGAGAATACATGTACATGCATACATGCATTTTTTAAAAAGTCATGAAAGTATCCAAGATCGGTTCTCAGCCTTTAATATTTTACTGTTGTCCAAATTCTAATAATCTATCTTGCAATTAAGTGTCAAAACTGAATTGCACATAGTGACCAGACTTTCAATGATTTCAACTCAAAAAAAGACACATCATCTGCCCTTAGAGGTATATTTACAGTCTTAAATATTCATAGGGTATTATTCTTTTGTGCCTCGCAACTCTACACCTCCAAGAAGACAGTATCCAGACCTCTTTCTGTTCCTCTTAGAAGAACAAAGCCAGGACACTTCATAATAAAACTGTCATTGCCTCATGGCAGAGAGTGCACTGCTTTTGAAGGGAATTGGAGGAGCTGATTTGATTGGCCACTGACTGATGCCAGCCTCCCACACACACACACTGATAATATTGTTCTCCTGAATACACAAATGTGTAATGTACAGATCCCCATTTGTCCCATGTAGATCTTGTTCTTTTTAAATGAGATTAGGGGGATAGTAAGGAGTCAATAAACATGTATTGTACAGTCTATTGTGTCGTTGGAAATCTATTTAAAAACCTGGTTAACATCTTGTAGCACAGGATGAAGCTCAAAAGAGGAGAGTGCCACGATCATCCCAATCCGTGCTGATGTGGGGAAGCTGAGAGCAACGCACAGGCATTTGCATTCAAAATGAGACGGTCTCTTCGCCACTTCCTTGACCAATAAATCGCCATAATGGAGGTTTCTGCATTTGAGGAGCCGTGATGCAAAATCCAGTTTAGAAGTTTAACTACTAGAGCGATGTTGAGTTGGAGCTCCACAGAATCTCGGGGCACAATGTAAGCACAGTCTGTGAATGCTGCTGCGGGCGGGGACTGTGGAGCTGGTGTATGTTTCTGAGGTAATGTGTGTGTGCTCCATTGTGGAAATCATATTCCTAATGGGGGTGTCACAGCCCCGTGAGAATCCCTTATGCCAGTCTTCTGAACATAAAGCCTTCTAAAAGCCTCTTGCACATGAAAAACAATTGGAAGAGCTAAGTTGAGCGCAGCCCCGAGCATGGTGTTTTTGTCCCAGTAATATTTATAATTCCCCCCCTGACAGAGGTTATCTGTTGTGTGTGTGCGTGTGTGTGTGTGTGTGTGTGTGTGTGTGTGTGTGTGTGTGTGTGTGTGTGTGTGTGAGAGAGAGTATACACATACATTATGTTTAAACAGCGCTACCACTCACTGTACATCAAAATGTAATTGCTGGAGCCTCGGGTGCTGTCCAATATGAACAATGTCAACCAACTAGACGCAGTGTGGCAGATTTTTTTTTTATTTCAAAGGTCTGTTCTTTTTCCTGCTGCAAGTTTGACCCATTTCTTCCGGGGCAGCTATTTTTATATTTTCTTCGTTTTGCTATTGCTTATTATACAAATTACCTTAAAATGGCAGTATTCATCTCAGGGCGCTTTCACCCCTACAATGTTTGGTCTGGACCCTCATACTTCTCAGTTTAGTCTGAACCAAAATAACAGCCGTGAAAGGGGCCTCGAGCCCCAGTCTGGACCAATGGACCAAAATTATGTCCAAACAAAAGAGGTGGTCTCGTCTATGCACTTTAGTCAAAACGTTAGAGGAGAAAAACGCCAATTTGACAACAAGTCTTCAAACCAATCAATGTCCAGTATAGATATAGACGGAGCCCATGTAGAAAATGCAGACACTACGTACATAGGTCACACAAAAGTGCACTGCTAACCAAATCTATCCAAAAGAAATGAATTGACTCAGATCATAGAATTCTTGAGGGTAAAAACACCCTAAGATCGGTTTGTCTCATAGTGAAGCTGAAGCTGTCGTCATTTGTTGTGACCAGGGATTGTGAGGTAGAGGATGGAGATGGAACTTTGTTGAGCAGGAATGATGTGGTGATCATTTCAAGATTTGAAGTTCATGCTTAGTCAATTAAACTGCTGCCCATGAGCCTCACTCATAGCCATTTATCAGTGAAATGAAGTCGCAGCAAAAGGATCTCTGACTCAGCAGAAAGTTTGTTCATATGCTCTGGTATAAAGACTTTAGCACATAAGAGTTGGGATTATTTTGAAACTAATTAGCACCCCTCCAGCCAGTCAGAACAGGGTGCACGCTGAGGCCATGGTGCTATTTAGGAAACATCGCTGAGGGGATATACAGTTCTTGACTGTGAATATGATGCAAAGAGTTGCAGCCATGTACCAGTTTGTGTGTTCAAAGTATTCACAGTTGCAACAAATCATGTGACAACAGTGCAACACATGAAATCCCACAGATACAGATCAGAAGCTTCAGCTAATGTTGACGTCAAACATCAGAATGGGGGGAGCAAAATTATCTTCGTGAATTTGACACAATTTACCATCTTCTCACGGCAACTTTCAACATCATAAGGCACCATGTCACAAAGCAATGTGGTGCAACGGGAGATTTGCAGCCCGAATGTGCAAACCAGAAGGAATTATGTGATGCAATCATGTCAACATGGGCCCAAGTTAATGGCACAAATCATGGGGTCTGTTTTCAAGAAAGGAGGTTCTACCCACCTCAAAGAATGGTGTTCCTAATAAAGTGTTGAGGGAGTGTATTTATCACAGATTATGAACCGTTTCTGTTAGAAGATCTCTGTGGAAGCAATCAACTGGGACCCACCAATCATAGCCTGAGCAGGTGGATATGCATACAGCTAGGTCTTAATTCCCTGTATCGAGAATTTAAGTGGGAAAATTTGACACAAAAACTCACCATGTAACCGTAACCTGACTTCCTGACACACCCACAGACTCAGACACACACACACACACACACACACACACACACAAACACATAGCACATGCTGTGTAACTACCATCTAAAAGCTTTCCAGTCTTGACAACTTCAATTTTCTGATTATTATAACATAATCACGGCAGTTAATAGGCATTCTCATATTTCATTTAGGTTTTTATGGAAAAAAATGCTAGTTTGAGGCCATATTACTTCTAAGTAGGCAATTAAAACAAATTGCTCCTAGTAACAGAGAAATATGGCCGCTTAAGATAAGTTCCATATGGACGTTTTTTTCCTACATTTCTGTCTGTTTGAGCTACCAGTCGATGGATTAATGCTGTAGTGGAAGGTCGTGAATTATATCACAGACACACACATTTAAATGGAAATGCCAGTGAGATACACTCATGCGAGTGTACAGTCATATATTCTATGACAAAACTCTCATTACAACAAAGTAGTAAGGACAGATGCTAACACACACGCTCGCTCTTTCACACGTACACTCGCAACTCGTCAAGTTGAGCATAACCGAAGGGCTTGAATATGGATTTCACACTTGAGCTAAACCTCCTTAACTTTCCTCAACAATATGGACGCCTCAAGCAATGTCAGCTCCCCCACTGCCACTACAAACATTCACTCATTCAGATAATGTTCTGCCTCTGGTTTAAAACCTCATTAAAGAACAGTGTTTGTGGAGGAAAGTCTGCAGAATATTTGAATGTCTTTCATGTATCTGCTTAAATGGACTGAGACGGGATACTACATGTTTTGTTATTACAAGCTGCGTTCACTTCCACTGCGTTACAAGTGCGGACCAACAGTGTCAATGGATCTTTGTCTGCAGGAGAATGTTCCTTATTTAACAGCAGTGATATTTAGCCAAACAGAAAAGCCAAGCAGCGTAAGGTGCATCATGTGTGTGTAAATAATGCAATAAAAAGAGAGAAATTCTTACTTCTTTGAAACCTTGAACAAGACTCTACGTCTTCCCCAACGAGTGGATGCAACATTGCTGGCTTACATGTTGCATGGCTCTTTCTTTCTTTTTTCCTTGCTTGCATGAACTCCCATGCAATCCGATACTTCCCAGAGTCTGAGAGACAGAATATGTGGGACCATATAATGTCCATGACCAATAATGCATCAGGAATGTGTTGCGAGGAAATCGAGGAATTTGTCATGGGGAGGGAAAACTGGGCGCGCGGCAGGAAATTGAGCGACTGTTCAACATGCCTTCACAGTGAAATCGAATCTACTTCTAAAGCATGCACGCGCATTCACATGTGCAAACACATTCTGGCTCTCTCTCTGTCAAACTCATATGCGGACTCTACTTACAAATTGTGTAATCAGTGTCATGAGCAATGCCTAATCACAATCTGGGCAATCAGAAGTAAGCAGATTTATTTTATTTAATTGTCGGCCAAAATTAAACTCCATCATATATGCACAGTATGGCAGTAGTAGTTAATTTCACCACCCTTTGTCTATTTCCATCTGTAGATTGAAATTAAAATGCATATATTTTAAAGTATTTTTATTCCAAATGAGTATATTCTCATACTCTGAGCCCCAGGACTCATACACAAACTTTCCAGTTGTATTCCTAAATCCTCTTTTAAGTTAGTGTTTGTTCATTTATCATTCATAGCTTGAATTATAGAATATTTTCTTCCTAAGAACATTTAGAGATTTTTTTTTTTTTCATGGCTAATGAATTTTTCATTTATAGAGCAAATAAATCATAGAGCATAGAAGTGTTTGTCTTTAATGTGTTGACAAAATTAAACAAGAATTAAGAACCTGGCTTTATCCTATCGGCTAATCAGGACATATTTAATATTTCGATAAAGCCTCATTTGCACTTTTGCAAGACAAAACATTTATGAATGCAAGTAATCAACTGGTGATATCTATTACACCGTTCACCTGTAGTGTCTTGTGTAACACTGAGGTGGATGGGACTAGTTCTGGTTGCGCCCATCAGCACTGGCACCACTGCAGGAGGCTGCTGAGAGCAATGAGAGCCACAGATGAAGCATGTAAAGGTTGCATCTGGAGGGAGACATGGCAGAAGGCTAGCATGACTGCAGCCTCTGGGCTTTCTGGTCCCATTGGTTTTCAAATGAGTCTTCCCCGGAAAAAAAAGACGACATAATGAATGCAGCAGTGGCAGAAATCCCCTTCAGGGTTTTGGGTATGATTTTGAATTGTTTAATGTCATGAAGTTTATGTAAATATGGTAAATTGAGGTATTGATTACCATGTGTCAAGAAGTTTATGTAGCAAATATGCCCTGACTATGCAATAAAGGCTGCTTCTAAAAATAAGGCATAAAACAATAAGCGGGAAATAAGCAGACGGGATCCAATCAACAATCTGTGAAGGAGCCATAAATAAGTACCAACAACAAGATGGCAAGCTCTGACGCCACGCTGAAAAAGCAAAACGACAATAGGAACACGATGGCAGGAAGTAGTGGGGTGATAGTGATGCCCACAAAATGACAAGGGAAATAAAAACAAATTAAAATACCTATCCCTAATGAGCGGGATCGCAGAGAAACAGATGGTGTGTTCAGCTGGTGTTTGGAGCGGGGGTTTTATCCACCAGGCATCGATTTGTTGGCCGTAGAACTGTGGGGCTTCAGGCAGCCAGTTTACATGCTCTGTCCAGTTCTGCATTTGCCAGGGCTGCTTCCATATTTACAACGTTGGGCTTCTGGAGACGGGTCGATGCGAGCGATTGTCGGCGCTCCTCCACGGTGACCTCTGTGGTAATTTTATGGGTGCTGTGATTGCGAAAAAAAACCCATTCCGATCTGTATTTCTGGAACAGCATGTAATGCTGAAGTTATGTAAAAGGCTCCAATCACACAGATTAAAACTGTCACAATGAGCAGACATAAGACACACACATGCTCAGGATGGCACATAAATACGCAGTGTAACACAACATATGGTAGATGCAATTAAAGAATACACACAAACACACAAATGGAACCTGAAGTCATTTACAGCGAGGGAGGTTATTCTCCTTTTTTTCTTTTTTTCAATCCCTTCTGATAAGGGGCTATTTTCTGCTCTGGCTCCATGTCAAAGATAAGTCAGCGTTATCTCTCTCTTTCTCGCTCTATCTCATGCACATACACACACACACAACAAACACACACACACAGACAGACAGATATACACATAGAAATGGAGAGTAGTCACATTCAACCTGGGGGGAAAATCCTGGGAAAAGAATGATATCCTAACCCTGACAGACCAGCGGGTGTCTCTCTCCCAATGTGCATCTGTCTGACATTATGTGTCACTGCATGTGACTCCGCTGTGAACGCATGTGTCTGCATGTACAGTAGCGTTTGTGAAAAAGTGTTTGTTTACAGTGACATCTGTTGTTGTCACCACATTTAGTTCACGCATGTGCTGTATTTTTGTGTTTGCCTGTGTGCTCTCTGATATTATGTGTCTGTGTGTGTCTGATATGTCTCCTTAGCCACAGGTGCAGAGAGATGCTGACACGGCTTACAGAGAGACACAGTGCAGGGGAATGAGTTTATTTATCGGTCTCTGTCTAGTTCTCACACACACACACACGCACACACGCTGGAACTCATAAAGACAAACAGAAATGACACAGTGCTACACAGACACACAAACACTTGTACGGAGAAGAACATGCCCGCAAACAGACAAGATTCCTGCACACAATAACGCACATCTGGGATGAGTATGGGACCTCAGGCACCTCGCCAAGGTAAATAGAGGAAATTGCCAGCCTTGACATTTTTGGGTGCTGAGCGAGGCTTCTCAAGGTGACAGCTTTCGCTGGGTGTTAGTGGGAGATGAGGATTGGTGCTGCTTAACAATCAACGCCCTGTCAATTGGTGTCTGTGTGTGTTTGTGTGTGTGTGAACAGGAACATGCATGTGTGATAGTTCACTATGTGTTTAGGTGAGTGTTTGCAATAGTGTCACTGTCCTCCGATTGCATCTGTTAACATATGTTGTTCTATGTATGGTTTTCTCTATAGACTAAAAACTTGCTTTTTGTGCTTCGTTAAATACAAAAGCCTGTTAAAGAGGGGGGGAAAAAAAGTGTTTTGTTTAATATGATTTGCTTGAGATGAGTTCCTAATTGTGATAAAGGGATTTGGTGCCATGAAGGAAGTGATAAATCAATGATTTGTAAGCGCAAAACAAGTTTTAGGATTGGGCAACGGCAGAATTATGAATGCAACTGATGTGTTTATGATGCAAGACAAATTAACTTTTCAATGAAATTAACATTTCAGAGAGCAGTGAGGCCTTCAATCTTCAAAGATGCACATTTCCTGACTGTTTTATCTGAGAGTGATGGCGTTCGATTGGATTCTAAAATTCGGGTCAACTTACAAATTTGACCCTGTGCGTCTTAAATGATCGGCACACACCCGTTCTCATTCAGTTTCCCCTGGTTTCTGGGGAATTAGGTGCTGAGCTGTGCGTGTGCATTTTCACATCATTGCAATATTCATGAAAAACACGATGCAGGTTGTTTTTCACACGAAACACAGATGAAGTTAGAGCTATGAGCTGAACAAAGACTTCTGTGCAACACAAAATAACACAAACAAGACTCATATTGAATACAATAGATTTGAAATGCAATTTTCTCATCCTGCCACAACAATCTAACAGCATTTGTCTGTAGACAGACAAATAGTCAGCTGACTGACGTACGGCACCAAGTCGATGCCTCCCTCATTTTATGTTCACCATTTTGCAGACGTCAGTATTTTTGAGCTCATCATCTGTGACAGACGGGATCATTGGCCATTTCACCAATTTTCTTTGTTTCATTTGTGCCATAAAGACATCAGGAGATGCTTATTTTCACTCATGAAATTATTTCCTCAATCTGACGGCTGCTGCATATGTTGCAGCAGCCGTCAGAAACGTCTGCTGAAAAAACACTTTGATAGCCATACAACACTGAGGCTACAAGCCACCCATAATGGGACCTCTATATATCTTGGAATGAACGAATATGTAATTATTTAGTGCTGAAATATAAGAGAAGACACACTTATCAAAGCTAAGGTATATAAATGCTACACAGGGTTATGTTAGGGTGTATATGAAATCCTCTCTTTCCAAAGCAATAAAGAAATCACATCACATTATAGCTCAGTCCTTCTTTGTCCCCATTCAGTAGTTTTCTCTTTAATTAATTCAATACAGTAATAATGTTTATTTCTCTGTAAGCGTATGTGGCATGTGGATATGACTC
Source organism: Paralichthys olivaceus (assembly GCF_024713975.1). Classification (NCBI taxonomy): domain Eukaryota; kingdom Metazoa; phylum Chordata; class Actinopteri; order Pleuronectiformes; family Paralichthyidae; genus Paralichthys; species Paralichthys olivaceus. The sequence continues at coordinate 16,549,596 of NC_091110.1, read as the reverse complement.
ATTATGTTTTCTATACATGGTTATGTAAATAACCCCCAATCCATTCACTACACGTCCTTTATGCCCAAGTGTTTATGAGCCAGTGTACATGATGCTCTTTCCTGTCACCTTGACTCCCTTTGTGTAAAGCAGAATACAAAAACATGAAGAGATGAATGATTGTAATTGATGCAATGTATAAATTCCATCGCTTATTTTTTCGCTTATCGATGTGCAAACGCAAACAATGTTCCCTACCCTAGAATAACTGGTGAACATATCACCGCCATTATCCCCCTCATAACCTGACAATACTTCTTCCCACCGAATTACAGCGTTTGGAGCCATGACGACCAGTGCAAACAACCAGCCTCACATTCCCTGACAGCATTCCACCCATAGTTGCTCCGATCAGATTCAGTTGTCAGGTTCAATAAGAGAGCCAGTCACTTCAGTTAATCAAGGCCTCTCCCCGAGGTTTTGCATCAGGCTGTGATGGTGGCATATAGCTGTTGTGTTTGTGTGTTGTGTAATTTAGCTGTATGCAATACCACCTACAGCTCTCATTCATTCTGTGTGTGTCCTAATATAAAACACTCAGCTGGCTAGCGGTGGGTTGGAAACATTTTATATAATGTAAACAAACAACTCAACAAAATATTTAACCAAAGTTTAGTTGTCTTTAGACATTTTTAATGAGGAATTGTTATATTTTCAAGTTGCTGCTTGAAAACGAAGGACCTAAAAGCATTTTGACCACAGGCACATTCAGCAAATCCTAATTCTGTTATCCTTATAAATAGAAGCTTAAAATGATAAATAGAGGAAAACATCTTAATCTAATTACAACAAAACACTCAAGTGCCGTCCCTGAGGTGTAGGGTATTACACAGTTAGCCACAGCACCTGCCTAGATAACCATTACAGTCCGGTAAACACAGACTTTTCAGATCATCGCTGATACTTTCTAACATTACTAAACCGGACTTAAATCAGCATTAAAACATATTTTGAGGTATCTCTGGTTTTCCAGCTGTTAGGCACTTAGCCATTATTTACACACAGCTAATCCCCCAGTGGACCTCCATGATGGAGCAAGGCAGAGTTGCTAGGCAATTTGTGATGTGACTGCAAAGTTTCTATTAGAGGGGCACAGAGGGACCGACGGTTCTGTATAATATATTAAGACAGAGAGTGAGACTACCAACCACTGTAGTACTGGGGTCAGGGTCACTTGTGTAGGGATTCCCCTCTCTCATAATTTCTCTCTGTTTTTTGTTTTTTTTTCCTATCCTGTGTATTGACCCCTCCCTTATTTTCTTCTTGCTAAATCTGAAGAAAAGGTAACCAGCTCCTGCACCCCCCCACCTTCCCTCCACACAATGTTTCTTTGATTCACCCTAAATTTTTTCTCCCCCATTTCTTTCCAGCTCCCTTCTCCCCGTCTCTTTCGGCCTACCCCCCCCCCTCGTCCCTGCCTATGTACTCCCTTTCCCTCCCTCCGTGTGCAGTAGCTACCCAATAAAGGATGTTGTTAATATCATTAGGCAGACTTCCTCTCCGGCCCAGCGCCCGGCCTACTCCCTTTCAGCCATAATCAAGCGTGCACACCAACTATCAAAGGAGACATTGCTAATAAACTACCACAGTGGAGCGGAAAAAAACACACACACTCCTGCAATACTGTTGGCTTCGAACGGTGAAATAAATGTGTTTGTGTGCATGTTGAATCTGAGGGCAAGGGTGGCGTGGCAGGCAATGGCGGTTGGGGTGCGGGTAACCCAGACAACGCTAATAAAGCATACTCCAAGGGCTAGCACAGTCTAATGCAAATCCACCACTTAAGTATACTAAATTAATTGGGGTTGAGGGACATGTACACAAGCGGACGTTGCTAATAAAAGTGCGCTCTGGGAGGAGGCAAATACCGTCAGTTTAGTTGGTTTAAATGGGAAAAAGAAGGGGGGTAGGGGGGCAAGTGTGGCTTCTTGTTGCACTGCAGTCATTTGCTGTAAATTATCCCTAAAACGGGAGGGCATACCGTCAGCTGCATGGCTTGAAAATGTTCTCTCCCGACAGCTGAATGATACAGTGTGCATAAATCACCAGTAAAATCTGGTCTGAAGGGAATATGTGATGCAATACTGCAAGTAAGGAGCGCTAGGTTTTAAAAAGGGGAGAAAGAGGGGTGGGAGGGCAGAGACAGGAGTTGGCTAATAGAGTACACTGCACGCACACACACACACAAAAAAAACATTCTAATACAGGCACAGGCAATTATCTGTTTAAACGCAAGTAGGAGGTGTCACGTACACACATTCATTATCCTTTTAATTGTAAAGACACAGTTGAGACAGCCCCATTTGTATTGAGTCACATTTTAACAGCAATTTGCCTCCATTCTTTGAGCCCCCCGATAAATAGAGAGGACTTTACTCTTGTTTTCTAAATCAAAAATCAAAATGCTCATTATTCTGTTTACCAGTTGGCTGAGTGGAATAGGAATTTCTTCTGAGCGTTGAACTATAATTCCAGTTTATTAAATCTTGGCTCTGGTTTCTGCAGAATTGGCAATTTGCCCTCTCCAAACTAATTGCCCAGAGCTGGGAGAAGGGGAGAGTGTCAGGTTGGGGAAGAAATGTGATCAGTGTAACAATCATGCAGATTTTAAATAAACCCCTGAGGTGATGGAGGTGATGTGAAAGACTAAACTATTACCTCCAATAATGGAGGTTATGTTTTTGTTTGTCTGTTAGTTAGCAGGATTAAGCATTACAGGGACACAGATTTAAGTGTATTTCTCAAAGAGCCCTTCTAGTTCCGCATGACGCTGCTATTACAGACCACCTTATTCTTTCTTTTGGCATTTCAGTTCAGCGTTTTTTCACATTCGTCTCCAAGTGTTTTAAAGTTGAACTGTTAGCTTGTTTACAACCTGTGTGACAGCTCATTTCTTACAATATTAACTTAGCCAATTGAAACAATGACCAAAACTATCAAAATAAGTTTCATAAACCAGAAATATAATAACATCATATAATATATATAATTGAAAATCAGTCAACCATGCAGAGGGACTATACTTGCAGCATTAATGCATGAAAATGGGACAGTGAATTCTGGCAAAAACAATCATAACATACATTTCTAGAGACACACTGTCAGTCAAGGGAACAGGAAGTTCATTAGCATGCATTCGCACTACTGATGAAGGAAATAGTCCCTGAAAACAAAATTTCAGAACTACAGTAAGTACGTGAGTATCAGGATAATGATGGAGAAGAATCTGCCACCACAGAGCACTGCAACCTGATTTTGACACAATTAAGTCAAGCCTCTCTGCATTTGAACAACCGTGAGGATCTTTCATTGTTATGTGGCCGCCACTGAGCTCCACCGTCATGCTTTATTTATCCCTTTCCCTCTGCACTGTAATGGAAACATAAAAGGGTGCATTGATTAGTGTTTAAGGATCAGGCTTTAATAGATTAAAAGCCTCCAGCTCTGAGAGAGGCACTCACTCATACACGCTTGTGCATAAAGGCAAGTGTACGTCGTGTACACGCCCAAAAGCAAACCTATGGACGGATATGGAAAGACTTGGACATGAGTAACAGACGTGTACAGGCACCGGCTTCTCACACTTGAGTGGAAACAGACATTATTAAAAGACATAAGGACACACACAAAAACACACACCTATAGTTAGCAGCGCCAGAAACAGAGCACTAAGGCTTGTGATAGCCTCTATGCAATTGTTAGATAATATATATGAAATCAATATCTTGCAGAATGTACAGGATGTAGATATCTGCATGTCATTATCATGCAGAGAAAAAAAAAAGTGCCCTAATGTTCATTTTCCAATTGATGGAAAATTCATGCATTTTTAACGCGGTGCATTATTAATAATACGGCACCATCCCAGAGCCGCTTTCTACACAGGGACGATGTCAGGTCTCAGATTTAGTTTGAAACAAGAAGTAAACATGCAAATGAATGAGGACGGCAGGGTGACAAGTTTCCATATGGCTTGTGAAGGAAAAATCTGGTTTTCAGGTTATTTGGTAAAAAATATTTTCCGAAGTGTGACTGCAACCACATTTGAAACACTTCCCCTCATGTATATTATATTTTTGAGCTGTTAAAAATAGTATTATTGCTGTGGACAAACTTGTCCTCCTTCAGTGTTCTAGTCTTTCTTGGACTCCTCCATTTCATTTCAAGTCCTTCATCTTCGTGTGGCCCCGACTCCCAACCTGTTCAACACGTCCCTTTTCGTTTTCTCTAATTTTATCACCTCTTCTTCTTCATCTCTGACCTCAATCAATAGAGGCCACAATGGTGTTGAGCTCCCTCCTGCTCAGCATCTTCCTTTTCTTGTCACTCCATCCATTTCACCAGTAACACTGATTACAGTTGTACATTTTCGTCGACTTTCCCTCTTTCTAATTTCCCCCCGTCACCTACAAACCTCGTCCGTTTGCTGTCACACTCAACGAGGTCTACTCACACCTCTCATTGCCACTTTCTTTCTGGTCCCAATCACGCCTGATGGTATCCTGTTGTAAAACTGCACCACGATTGAATCTCCTTTGTTTGTCCCCTTTTTCCTCCCACAATCACTCTTGTTGCTAGCCTCCCCCTAACCTCTCAAGTCTTCTTTACAGTCATCTTGTCTCTTTCAATCTCTCCCTCAAGAATTCACAGCCTCTTCTGTAAGCTCTTCCTTGTCTCCTGTATTCCCTCATGCCGTCTCAGGTGAGAACATCCTTTCTCTTTGTTAGACTCAAGTGTTCTTGGCACTTCTGTTGACCTCCCAGTGTCTCCTCTCCCACAAGAACTGACCACAGTCTTGCCTGCTGTTAGTGATACCTGACCTCTCTTCTTTAGTCAACAGCTCTCCTCGCACGCACATGCTGTAAACACTGATTTAAACACGCATCCCCAAACCCCAATTCATCTTGTCTTAAAGTACAAAACACAGCTGAATGGTTTAAACTGGTAATTATGCAATGACTACGTGGGATTTTTCTTTTCCTGTGTCATTTCTATTTCCATTTGCTTGGGTCCAGAATTGTTATAGCGGTTGAGATATATTCATGAAAAAAATATATCAAAAATATGAAATCTGTTTGTTTGTGGCTGGCATAGTTCATCTTATTGCAGTCACACTTCCACATGGGTGCAAGAAGGTGCAGAGTCTGTGCCACTATAATCAATGGGTATCAAAAACGTGACGACAATGGCAACTAAGTCTCTAGTTCAGGGTTGGGAATAAACAGATGAGCAGCTCTTTGTGCAGCAGCAGTGGTACAGCTTCAGAGTTTTGTGGACTAAGTCCTGTAGCCGGTCTTCATTTGCCGCAGCTCAACTATTGCAGGTCAATTTTACAGTTTCTGGAATAAAGCTTGTTTGGAACAGGCACTGAACTAGTAAAAAAAATGCCGTTTAAATAAAAGTGGTGGCTATTTTTTTATTTAAAGGACATCCAGGATCAAAGATTATCACTGAGCTTTTCCTTTAAATGATTAATGTATAGATCAAACTATACGTGCCTGCTCATTGCAGCAGTACAGCCGTGCACATATGCATTTCTTCAAAAGAGATTGCAGGCGTATAACTGGTGACAGCAGATATAGTGGGCAGGCTTATTCTGCATTTACATTCTTATAACTGCTCAGGACTCAAAAATGCAATGAAAGTTATTAGTAGCTTTTGATCAATGGCCACAAACCCATGGCCAAGCAGATGAAACGCTTCTACAGATGGCAGATAGATGCAGTTGATTCAACCAATTTGAAAGGTGCTATACTGTGTTTTTATTAACATGGTAGTGAGATATAAACAGGCTTTATTTGCTTTTATCTGGTGTTACCTCTGGTGTTAAGCTAATTTGCCAATATCACCATTTCCAGAATGTAAAGGATCAAACACGTAGCAGGTTAGTCTACGGTACTGAACGCTAAACAAAGGATGGATGAAAAACTAATTGCATATCTACAGCTCAGAGATGTGCTTAATGACTCACTCACAAGTTTCATCATGTATTCCTGCACTGGTTACATACTGTACTATATTGCACTGTTGCCTGGAGGCATATTTACTCTGCTCTGCTTGTCCTCAAGATGCATTTAAATATACAATGTGCTCCTGTCTGAGGAAATCAGGTTGAATGCAAGCACTTAATGTGTTTGCAGCACACATGTCGTGTAGCATGTCGGTCTTAAGATGGACATTATTTTAAGGGGGTACACTTTGAGACAGCTCAGCGCGGCACAAAGGACTGTTTGCAGAAGTTTGCCTTGTGATCTAGCAGAAAGGTTTGCAGAGGCGTGCCAACAAGTGCACAACTGTGTGTCAAGATTTATCTGAATGTGCAGCCCATTGCTGAGGAGGGGGATCATTTGAATGCATTCAAACCAATTGTGTGTCATTTCAAATTAGTTTTTTTATTTCGGGAAAATGTGACAGGCCTAGAGGGAATTTTGGACTTAGTGTGTGTGTGTGTGTGTGTGTGTGTGTGTGTGTGTGTGTGTGTGTGTGTGTAGATGGGTAGGAAGGCGGTGGGTTGGGGCGCACAGTCATTAACTGTATTCTCAGTTTCCCTCCTTTCATCCCTTGTTAGCTTTGATCAGAAAGTTAGGAGTCAAAATCTTCTATCGGGTGCGCTGCAAGAATGCTACAAGGGCCGAGTGAAGAAAATACAGCAGAGCCTCACGCATATACGCACACAAACTGACAAGCACACTGACCCACTGGCACACGCAAGAGTTGATGGATGAAAAAACAAACTGACAGACCCTGACTCAGAGGCTCACAAAAAAGCAGGCAAGCAGAAGCAAATAGAGCAAAAAGGCAGCACAAATATTGAAGTTTGGAAAAATATCACTTTACAAACACGGAGAATCAACCACAGAAAGGACAGTGGTTTCTTTACACGCATTTCACAACCTTCTATAATCTAAAGGTCCTGATCTAAAGTTGGAGGGCATGTTATGAGCTTTGGCATTAGAGAGTGGTTTAATATCTTCATGTTCTCACCATATTAAAAATGTACAAAGAAAGCACATGAGTCGTTTTGGATTACCGAAATAATTACACACCCAAGTCCCCCTCTGAGCCAGATCTTCCAGCTCGGGGTGCAGAGAGGAAACAGTCGTAAAACTTGGATCTCTGAGATGTATGTGAAGCAGCTTAATTGGAGCCAAATCTTAACAAAATCTTGTCATGTTTTCAAACCCTCAGGTGCATTTAGATAAAAGCACACAGCAAGCGGCATATCTAACTAAAGAGAGGCAGAGGGTAGTCGGGGAGAGTGTGGGAGCGCTGGCTTTTTCATGTCTTTGCTGCCTTTTGGAAACTTGTTGAGTACAAAGCTCGTACCCGCATTTGTTCCAAACAGAGGCACAACACGCTTACCAAAATCTACCATTCATTTCTTCCCTTACAACTCGAGATTCTCAATTTTCCTCTATTCTCTCACTCTTATCAGATCCAAATCCCTTTGACGCCCTTTTTTAAAATCCAATGAGGTTCAGCTTTGAACTTTTACTACTTTATTTTTACTTTCTATTGCTTTTCTTTGGTTGAGAAGAAGATTTCACAAGTTCAAACAATGCATCTGTCCATTGATCAAATCTGTTCTTCTTTCTGCCACCAAAAAGAAAGTTTCAGGACTCTAATCTCCCTCCAGAAAAACGTTTGTTTTCAAGGTGACTAACTCTCCATACCTCTCTACCTCACAGCCCCCTCACACACATCTCAACACCGGCTTCCAATTTGTTGGCTTTGTGTATGTTACAGCAGTGAGATTCGCGGCCCCTGCGCTGCTCTGATCAGACCCGCACTCGGACATCTGTCGGAGGATGTTTACCCAGGCAGTAAGTATGTTAGGGGAAATATTATCCTAGTTTTACCTTACCTTTCTTCTGTCTGAAGCATAAACACCAGCATTGCAAGGAGGGGATGGGAGAGGAGAGGAGGAAAAAAAAAAGGCGTGTAGAGGAGGTAAGACAGAGTGGACCTAGGGGAGTAACAGTGCGTTCACACATATGGATAAAAGTAGTTGGCGGTATCTGGCCAGTCATGAATCAGCTGTATCGCGGGTGTATTTAATCTCTGATACGTGCACACACCAATAATGTCAGTGCTTTGTTTCCACAAGCTCGTTTTTATATCCTGGTCACTTGAAGACAGGTCATAGAGAATTATATTTTTAAGATCTTTTGCATAATGTAGCAGTCAACAACTCTGAGCTTCTGTTTCCACTGAAATCGAGATGAATGTCACTGGCTGCCCCCCCGACTGTGTGTGAGGATATTTGCATGAGCCTCTAAACTTCTCCCTGTAGTGCAGCCGGGTGCTTTTGAGTCTGTCGAGCTGAGCGAGGGGAGGGAGGCACAGGGTGTCAAAGCCACGACTCATTCACAATGACAGCAGCCGACGCTGTCCCAGCTTTTATGAATCCCTGTGTGTGAACAGCCCTTAAGAGCAGGAGTAAAAGAGGGGTGAAGAAGTAAAGGAATTGTGAGGAGAGGAGGAGCAATGGAAGAAAGAAAAGTTAATGGATTAGAGAAGATATAACGTGTAAGAAAGAGTTTAAAGGAAAGAATGAGAGGAGGCCGAGAAATCAGTAAAGGGATGGAAAGGATAGAGGGAAAGTAAAGGAGGAAGAACAGAAAAGAAAGGAAGTACAGAAGTATATAAAAACATGTTTTTGTTTAAACTTGACAAAAACACCTTTAATCACTGCTCATAAGCCTGTTGGTAGAATTTACATCCCAGTTCTTTGAAGAACTTTTTAAAATGTTGATGACTAAGAAATTAAAGGTTTAAGAGATTCTGTAACTGAGACTGTCAGCCACTCACAAACATATGACGAACTGCGACTTTAAAAACATTTTCGCTGGCTAAAACTGAAGGAAAAAAATGAAATTCACGATGCATTTTATCGGTAACACATCTTCAAAACAACTAAATCAATGACAAACACACACTACAGAGGGAGATGAGTACATATGTTGCATCTGGTCTTGATGGGTTAATAAGAGGCAATTTTAGGAATTTTTCACTTATCAAGCTTAAAACTGCAACTTTTTTTTCCAGCTCTACTGAGAAATTCCTTTTACATTTTTTTTCCCCAATGGAGGAATCAAACTTCCAATTTCAGGGTCGATGTCTGAAAAGTCGAGGCAGCTTTTTATAGTCTAAAAATCAATATACGTAGACTTTACGTGAATGTTTGTCTGCTTGGCATAAAGGGATACACAGATGCTTACCATACACACACACAAAGAGTTTTTTTTCTCATCATCTCTCTGACACACTCCTTCTCTGTCTCCTTCACACACACACAGGCCTCTTCCCGTGTGGTGTTGTTTCCAGTCTAAAACCAAACCATGTGTGGGAGCTATCCTGTGCCGGGCTACACTGTATATGCCCTGCATGGTTGGTCGGTCCCTTCCACTAGAAAAAAAGCAACAGCACTGTGAAGACATGTACAGCCTCAATTTCTTCAGCTTTGAGCTTCTCTGTCTGCTTCTGACAGCCGCTGTCTTTGCTCTTGTCTGCATTTCTTCACCTTTTCCTTGTTTTGTTAATCATTACTATACCTACTACACCCCTTCGCCTTCTTGCCTGTACCATTCATATTTAAACACGTTTCTCCATCTGTCTGCCTGGCATGTGCTATAGCTATAGCTGCCTTTTCCTCCCTTGAACTCTTTCTGTCAGTCTTTCTACTTGCACCCCCTTTCCCAACCCACCCCCCTCAACCTCCCATCTCTCCCACCCGTTCCACCACCAACTAGGCATGAAAACGGTGCTCCATTAGGAGTGCCTGGGCTAAGCCCGGTCTGACACACACTGCTTTGATCAGCCGTGAGCTGGGCTAAACACCCCGCTAAACTCCCCCGTCTGAGAAGGCGGGGTGTTGAGGGAGAGAGAAAAGTAGCGAGGGATGGGACTGAGAAGGATCAAAACAGAGGAATGAGAGGGAGATGCAGACACAATAAAGGGAAAACACACAGACTGAGGAGAGGAGCTCAATTTCCCAAGCTGTCCACTAGTATATTTCTCTCCACCACTCTTGTCTTTTGCTATATTTTCCTTCACATCTCTTTTTTATAAGTTACCCATCTCCCCCTCACACCTCCACTCTCCTTTTCCCTTGACAACTTCCAGGAGGTCTCTACAAAACACAAGCAACGTCTGCAGGTGCACTCCTCACATAAGCCGAAACACGCGCACGTGGAAACGCAATCAGATCAGATGTCTGACTATGGAGAAGTCTCAGAGCAAATCTTTGCAGCATCTTTCTCAGAGGAAAACAGTCTTGTTGTTGAATAAATCTTGTGCCCACTCAAACACACACGCACAGAAAAGTTGTCTGCGAGAAAAAAGTTAGAGAGAGAAAGAGAGAGGGGAGAGATATATGGAGACAGTAAGAAAACAAAAAGAGCCAGAGCTTTGCACATTCATGCAGGCAGATACGAAACCAGCAGCAGCAAAAGGACAAAAAGCTCCCGTCTTTTTCTCCCAAGGAGTGAAGAGAAAAGGGATTTCCGCTCAGTGCTAATCAATCAGGCTGTGATAATGGCTCCCATGCCTAGCTGTCGACTGGAGGGGTCAAGGCATCCCGTGACCCAGCGCCCAGGGCCCAGGGGCCAAAGCCCCTCTCAGAATAGCACCCCAGGACGGACTCCCCTGGCTAATTGTCCAAGCCAGTGTCAGCCTTTTCAGTGCCCCCCCCTCCTCCCTCCTCTCCTTCCACTTTCTCCTTCATTCCTCTCTCTTTCTTCTCCCCTTTCCCTCCCCTCCTTCCCTCTTCACAACTCTGCGATTCTCTCCCTTTCTACGCAACTGAGCAATCTCCACCAGCATGTACCAGCAAGGGGTTTGTGAGGTGGTGGTGGTGCAGATAGAGTTTGAAGCTGGATTAAATAAAGAGTGTGTAGAGCTTAGGAGACACACACAAACAGAGGGGGTATATGCAAACAGGGAGAAAAGTTAATGAGAAGACGTGACAGAGATGAGGAGGGACAGTGGAGTGGATGTCAGATAGAAGAGATCAGTAGCGGCACCGACAGCACGCAGGGAGGGAAATGGGAGGCGAGGCAGGAGGACAAGAGAGGGACAGGCAGAGAAGAGGCAGCGAGACTCTCTGTCCTCTTCCCCCACGACACATCACTCATATTGCTGCAACAGAGTACTGTGACGGGTCCATCATCTCCCATCTGCATATCAATACATTTCTTTAAATCACAGCCGGAGCAGCGTGCGTCTCAGGGAGTCCGCTAAGCATCCGCTCGGCCGTCCTCCACAATGCAGCCAGCATACAAAACACAAAAGGACAGGGTGGACATGGGACACACACACACGGACACACACACACACGCACAGAAAAGAGTCCAGAGCAATCCCCACTCCAGCTCCGTGCAGTTGCATTCCTCTCATTCCAAGCGCACGCTGCTAATTAACAGCATTAGATCCCACAGACAGAGGGACAGATTGATGGAGAGGTATTCCGATGTTGCACTAGCACCACATCACTATCCTCTGTCACCTCTCCTTTGCTTCTGACTATTCCTTCTTTCTCTTTTTTTGTCACAGTCACTCAATCCCTTCCATCCAACTCTCTTTCCCTGTCAGGTCCTGGTCTGGCAGCACTGAAGAAGAGCAAAGTCCATAAAATGCAATAAAAAAAAAAAAATGAAAATAAAATGAATGAAAATCAAAAGGCTACTCACTGTGAACCTCCTCTTTTTCTGTATTTCAGTTTTTTCCTGATATTTCACTTCTTATCCTCTTCTCCACTGTAGCAAAGGGGAGTGTGTCTATCCCAGCGTGTGTGGTGTGTCAGTCCGATAGAGGACAGTTGCCGTCTGCGTGCATGAGCATGTGTGTGTGTGCATGAAAGAGAGAGGGGAGAGAGAGAGAGAGAGAACGTGTGCGTCTGTCTCTGCGTCTCGCACTGCTCTGAGAGAGCAAGCCGAGGCTGTTTTAAACAGGCTGCTCTCCCCATGTGACCAGCCCAGCCACAGGCAGGAATACATTACAAAGAAACACACACACACACACTCACACACTCTCTCTCTCTCTCTGTCTGTCTGTTGCTCTCTCTCTCCCTCTCTCACCCATCCACACACCGTGTCCATAGTGCACCCCCTAGCCACCGCTCAGGGTAGTGGAGGGAACAGCCCACACACCATAGATGTGTGCGCGCTCACACACACAACACACACACAACACACACACAACACACACACAACACACACACAACACACACACAACACACACACAACACACCACACACATTTACAAACAGTAAAAACTAGAGGAGGCTACTTAGACGCATGTGTGCAAGATATATACACACACACAAACACACACCGTCATACCGTATAAACACTAATACTTAGAGAGGATGTTTGTGTGTCAGGTTCGGTCACAGTGGCCAAACAATATGCAGCAAACATTTGATTTTATGAGTTAAAACAATTAACTTAAAGCCTTGTTTATGATTAACTGAAAGGATTTGATAATCAAAAGCACATATAACATATTAAGCTGTAAAATGGCAACGCACTGCAGTCATTATTTAACATTTACTGAGGATTAAAAACACAATAAAGCCCAAAGGCAGAGTAAAGATGCAAACTGTGACTGTGAGGCTGTCGACTGCAAGACACTGTCACACCAAGAGAGCTTGAGCTTACATTGATTCTGTTGGATGCAATTAGACATTAAAAAAAAAGCATGGGTTCGGACAGAAATGTAAAACACAAGACAGACTCTAATGTGCATTGTATTGATGCCTATAACCAAATGTAAGGAGCAACCAAGTGAACACAAATTCATAGAGAAAACGAAAAAATAATAGATCTAATGCAATTAGAGACGATTCGTCCAATTAAATATTTTGTTCAATGTTTTTGACAGTTCCCTATCTGGTGTGGTGGTGGTGCTTCACACCTGGAAGCATTGACCTTTTCAGTAATGGAAACCTTTTAAACCTGACCTTCTGTTGCAGGGCTGATACAATTGCATTACAGCTATTACATCTTGAAGAACAACAATGGGAAACACCACAGATGAAGTGCATCAAGTGAAATATATAGCAGTAGCTCAGAAGAAGTACATTTTCAAAATGCCACAGCCATATATTATTCAAAGCCATCGCAAGATATGATGGTGTGAGTTGAGGGGATGACAAATTGTCTCTTGAGAGAAAAGATTCCTGGGAAATAAATCCGACAGTTCGCCAAGACCACACATCATATCATTCTTCATAACTAATGCAGCCAGTGCAGCATTCAGACTTCTTGCATACCAATGGATGGTTGATCAGCTCCTGACACATTTATCATGTAATGTCCAGGAACATTCAGGATCACGTCGCTGCTCTGGAGAGCCTCGGACTGAAATGAATGGCTACTCAAAGTCATTTATTATCACAATAATGCCCAAGAGGATATTTTCTATGATTACGAGCACAATTCAAAAAGCAAGTTAAACACATCAAGGCCTGAGGTGTGACTGTGCCAGAGCCCATACAAAGATATCTGACTTGGCTTTTTCTCACATAGCCAAGTCTGGCTGTACTCATTATTACTTTATAGGGGAACAAAACACTGCTGCATGGTCTGCTGCAACTTTTTTTTACCCTGAAACTTCTTCTCAACCACTACAGTACCTGAGATATGGGCATGCAAACATTTTGCAATCAGACATGCAAAGAAACCTGAGCAGTCATACAACCACACAGGTTAAAAACAAACCCAGGCCGCTCTAAGGATAAGCAGTACAAATAATTGATGGACTCTCTAAGGGTTCTTAAGGGTTGCAAGGGGGCTGTCACCAATCCCATGTGATATTGGGCGAGAGGTGGGGTACTTATTATTAATATCACTAACCATAATTGCATTTGAATGTATCTAGTCCACACATGTTGCTTTTTTTAATATATATATATATCTTGTTCTTAATTAGGTCCCCTTTTTTTTTTTTGAAGACATGTGCAGACTGGGACTGGAATCTATGACTCATATTTTTTTTTTTTTTTTTTTTTACATTAGTTAGGATTGGCCCATTTCAGCTTTATCATTGTTACGGGTTCATGCATGTGCTTTCAGGAGCTCAAGTACGTGGAACTTGTCCATATGATGAGGGGTGTGAATGTTTAATGTAGGATCATTATTCAGTGATGCAATAATCACCATTTTAAAACTCAAAGTAGCTGAATGCTCAACTTCAATAACCCATTTACCTTTCTTCAGGATGCAAATTATGTGCTTTTTTGCTGCATGTTTATATAATCAATCTCAATAAAAACAATTCCCTGATGTGTTCACACTCCTTGAAATATTCCTTTAGATAAATTAACTCACTTTGCAACTCACAATTATGTTGAAATCCATTGCATGAGTGTGCCCTTGGCTTTTGAAAATTATTTATCTATTAATCATGTGATGTTGGCTGATTGCAAACACTTGGCTTTTGTCCACGTGTGGCATCATACCACTAATTTTGATCAAGTACAAATGTGAGTCTTACTTGTGTAGCTGCAGAAAGCAAAAGCACAATTTTCTAGATAAAGAGTATGGAGGATTCGCCTGAACAAAACAGATGCAGACATAATCTCTTGCAAACAAACCTTTACAAAAGATAAGACAACTTATCAGCAAAAACAAAACAGATAATAACGCTAACATGGTAACTGTTACATGGACTCTTTGGACAAGCCAATGACAGGAGTACTGAGGTTTAATAAAATACTACACAACAATTTTAGTTTCTTGTTTTTATATTGTGCAATTATACAATTTCCATATGTTCCTCCCTTGTATGCAAATTCCTGCATTGCCATGCCATTTATTTTTCGCCTTAGTGATTTCATGACTGTGTTACATTTAATGTTGCATGTTACATGTATTATGTTGTCGACCATTTCCGGTTGTAAGCACAGTCACAGCAGCAGCTTGGTGCAGGCTCAGCTGTGGCTACACAGGCTCCATCTCCATCACTGCAGGTGAACTAATAACTACGACCAGCAGAGCTAGTTTATCAGCTCCAGTCTCTACACTGTTATTAGGCTGCGATCAGCTGCTGCCAAGGCTGATTGAGACGAGCTGTGATTGTGACTACATGGCATGATGCCATCACTGATATTGTGGCTGTGCTCTGGCTGTTATGAA
Source organism: Paralichthys olivaceus (assembly GCF_024713975.1). NCBI lineage: Eukaryota > Metazoa > Chordata > Actinopteri > Pleuronectiformes > Paralichthyidae > Paralichthys > Paralichthys olivaceus. Next base: position 16,534,420 of record NC_091110.1, on the reverse strand, counting down.
ACACATTAGTTGATAATGTGTTTTGACGCTACATGCTTGTTGCATGTGTGCAGTGGCTGTGCTGGCTGTTATATTGGAAGTACCGTCCTCCTGCACTCCTGTTTTCTATGACACTATCATACCTGATGGGAGCAGTGCAAGTTCAGATCCCTGGAGAATTCATCCTTGCAGGATGTTAATATAATAAAAAGCAGTAATGAGTAATAACTGTAATTACTGTACAGCGACAGTGGTGTTACTATAGCTTTATATATTCAACCATTAATGTAGTTCCCTGATATGACTTCAATTTATCACAATGACCTTCATGGCAATTAGTAATTACTGACACAAAAGCACCAAATTATGTAAATCTCCCTGACAGAAATACACTTGTTTCTAAGCTATGTAATGGCATAATGACATTCTGCCTCAGCTTTAATAAGATCGCATTAAAACAAAGACTTTTGCCATTAATCACTTACTTTTATCAAGATGTCTTACTTTTAATATGAAATGGTAGCCCAATTTAATTTAGATGCTAAATAAATTCCAAAGTTCAGAGGACTCTCCTTAAAGGAACTCAGTTGATGATAGAAATTCCATCACATTTAATAAACATCTTTATCGTTGAATCATTAATGTCAAATGATTGGATTGAATCTATAAAGTCTTTTTGCCTATATTTTTGCATGCAGTTGGACACAGTTCCCTGTAATCCGAGGAGCTGTTGTACAGGCAGTGATTGGAAGAAGACAGGATAACACTTGGAGCAGTTGCCATCACCGACCCCCCCAGGGGGAGGAGATAGCCCCCCAATTACCACCATGATAGACAGCTGGTGACAGAAGATGAGAAAGAAATGGATAGGTGAGCCAATGGGGATAGAGGCAGAAGCCGGGCGCCATGCTAAGTGTAATTTAAGGTATACGCTAGAAAACAGACAATAACAACAACTCTCTGTTCCCACACCTCTAGATTTGCTTTTTGCGGAAAGTTCCCTTATAGTAGTTTGTGAAATATTCTGGTAACACAAAGAAACATGTTACACAAAACACACTGGGTGACAGTGAATATAATGCAGGAGTATATCTCAGTGAGAATTTTGCTCCTTTTGATCCCAGGCATGAAATTACAGCTTGGAAAGTGGATTGATTGACTGATTTCAAATGCTCTCTACAGTGAACGTCAACAGATTATCATAGGGTCCCACCTAACGGACAAACACCTTCGCTCAATTTCCAAAGTATCCACAGCTCAGTGCTGATGCAAGGACTGATGGAAGGTATCAAATGAAACTTGCCACCGTTAGAATCAATTTAGGCAAGTAGGTCAGATATTCTCTAAAGAGCCATCTCCTAATACAAGGAAGCCGTCCATGTGTTATATTTGGGTGTGTTAAGCGGGTTAAATGTTGTTATATTGCCCTTGTTAAATGGATTTTTCTCATTTTCAGGCATTGCTGTTGGCACCTTGGCCTCATTATTGCTTTTTTTGGGCCAAACTTTTACTGGCTCTAGTGGTATAGAGGGGAAAAAAGTGAATTCGTTGGGGAAGAACTGCAGTTTAGATACTTACATGTATGAAGTATGAAAGTATAGTATCTGCAAAACAACTGTTTCCTTCAATCCCATATCAACTCTGTCCTCTCTCTGACCATGAACTCCTCTGAGCCAAAGAAAAATAAAGTATCACTTTGTCATTAGCACCACAGTAATTAAAGCCGACCCTCACATGCTCAGGTTCATCTTTCTTTTTACTTGCCAGGAATAACTTCTTAGAACAAAGTATAGAAATACTTTCCCCTGGGATTGCACAGAGCAAAAGGCTTTGGTCTGAGCAAGGGCATCAATGCAGAGCAGCGAACACTTATTATCCACAATATAAGGGTCAACAACTTCTTGAAATGTTGAAAATCCCCAAATTGGGTAAAAAATAAATTAAATTATAAAATCATAATATTATTTATAAGCTGCTGTGGAGACTTTTATTTTGGACCCCAGTAGGAGTAGCTGTTACCAAGGCAACATTCAATAGGGATTCGAATAAATAAGTGCAACACCACTTTGTTATTCTCACTGAGAACACATTACATAGGTTTCGGCACATTAATAAAAGCAACTCGAGTTGAAGAAGAGGAAGAATTCGTCAGTGACATTGTTGAAGGGCAAATGGATAGCAGGGAAAATATTCAATGCATACTAGAAATACAACATACTGTATTTTTTCCCCATTACCCAACACAGTACATAATGAGAATAACAATGCCATTTGGACTTCATGGGAAACAGTAAAACATGATATGAAACAAGCTTAAAATTAAAAATATACAGTTGTGTGACATACCACAATTTTCCATGTTTATGTGGCTGCAAATTCAAACCCTGAAATAGAGTTTTTACAAGCATGGTGATATTTTCAGAAAATGTTTCATGACTAGAGGAGATGACACTAAAACATCTCACTGCAGTCTCCGCAGGACTGCAGATAATGTGAGCATTTGCATAGGGTCAGCTGCAGCAGGATTAAATACTCAATGCAGCAGAGTGGCTGATCAAGACTTGATGAGGCCACAAGAATCCTCTGTGAATATAGGAAGTGGTACAATTTGTTCTGACTTTCAAAAACTTTGCAATTAATGATTTTTTTTAAAAAGGAAAAAAAAAGAAAAACTCATTTTCTGGAGCTGCCAGTTCAGGATTAATAAATATGTTTAACCACTTTGATTATTTTGATCTCTGTCATCTGATTCCACATTAGACTCATGTGAAGCTTATTATGACTGACTTCAGGTTCAATATTCAGTTTTTAACAGACATTGGTGTTTTTGGTCCATTAACGTTACCAGTACACAGTCTGCAGATGGGCACTTTTGGTGTTGTAATTCCTTGCTCAGCCACAAGAGACCTGATCCCCACAGTGTTCATGTAATGGGCATTATATGTTTGCAGCAGTTTTTACACACTGGTCAAAACTGCAGCCTTTGCAGCACTGCAAACAAAATGCTCTAGCTATCATTTCAATGTGAGAGGTACTGCAGCCAAGATCATTTATAACCCGGTCACCTGTGGATTTACTGGGAGATATTGACCCGTTCTTGTCGGCATCTGTGAAAAGAACTTGCTTTGATAGGTATTATTGATTATTCTGTTGATATCATCTTCCCTTCTGAGGGATCATAGCAGTTTATTTCATTGATAGGTGACCCCTTACGATGGCATGATGGTGACTGATGAACAAAGTCTGCTTTAGGAGGTTTGGGTGGGTGGTTGTTTTTACATCCACAAAATAAAACCAACAACCGCCAGGAGTTTCACACTTGAGTCACCTTTTTGTTTCCCTGTTTATCCAAAACCATTCCACAAACATAACCACAAGTTTTTTATTGAAATCATGACAAAGGTCCTGTCACCAGAACATGCCTAAAACGAGCCAAGCTTAACCGAGTGTTTATTATTGTTAAGTATGACGAAGGTTTCAGGAGATGCTTCAATGGAGTGTAGAAGACGAAAGGGGCCTAAGGCGTCGCTATGTCAGGGCGTCTGAGGCCACAGCCCTGAATGTTTTATGAATAGCCCTGGATCTAAGACAAAAAAATAACATGCTCTTGTTGATTAAAAAAAACAAGTAGATGTTGATTCCTCTGTTTCATTCAAGCAGCTGATCTACACAGAGGCACAAGTAAAACTGGAGGAGATGGAGGAAGAGTCAGGATGTGAGCGTTCCTCTGCCTCATCTACAAGTGAAGAAGAGGGCTCTTTAGCTGGCTTAGTGGTTTTCAAACATTGAGGTTCAGCTTTGTAAATCATCATGAATAAGACAATAAGGACGGGGAATTTGAAAGGGCAACAAGAGCAGAAAGAGGAAGGGACATGTTTATGATGCCATGGAAAATAAATAGAATTTCCATCAACTGCAATATAGCAAGTAAAAAAATAGACTGTTAGGTGTTAGATCTACTTTGTTCAATTTTATTCCCTTTCACAGAGTATGCATTGCGCTTTTGTTGGCCACTCTTACCCAGGGTGACACAGTACATAGAGGAAGGTCAGAAGATGATTCATCACATATTTGCGTGAAAGAAGTATCCCTAGGAATCAAGGCTAAGTACAGAGGCCAAATAAATACAGGAAAGTACAAAATATCTCTGCGAGAATGCAATCTGATGTTCTTGGATACAGATGAGAGGACACAACTAGTGTTAGACTAGATGAGCCAATGTTTAAAAATATGTTGTGAACATTTTGACTTTGTTGGCTTATACTGCACCTTTCTGAAAGGACAGCTCGGAATTAGTGATAGTTATACAACCCCTTAACTTCTTAACATATGGCTCATCTACCAAGACTGCCTGATTATTGATGCTAAAAAAAAGTAAGATTCAGGATTCACTTGTAACATCAACTGCTTCGAAACTAAATTTGGGATGACAGTATCACCATTGTCATAGCAACCTCCACACACCAAGATAGTTTGAAACAATCACAGGAAAACAGTCAGGTCAGGTGAAGGGATTAATAAAGTCCTGCTCCCTAGTGATTAACTGTGTTGACAGAGTTTTCAAAAGGGCAGTCGCCATCCAGCAAGTTGCTTAAGTTGCAATCCTTATTTTAGTGATAATAACCAGTAAATTCTAAACAATGTCAGCAACAAAGTGAACACGTTTCTTCTCTGGATGATATATACAAGCTGAATTTAGGGCTAATAATGGACTTGTCAAATAAATGTCATCCTAATAGGTTTATGCTCAAATTAAATGGAAAATTCACATTCACAGAATGTGCTGAACAAAGTCCCCGGGACTATTGCAAAGAATTCTTGAGTTTGTAATTCAATACCGTGAATTACAGGTCATGAGTTTATTCTCTGCCATACACTAATCCTTTTAAATCCCATCCAGAGATAACAGAGTACAGTGAGTGTTTGAAGCAAAACTGATTCAGTGATTTTCTAAAAGGTTTTAATTATCAGCAGATGCCAAACTCTGCCTCAGGACTGCGTTCTCATTGAATATAATCACCTTAATCAAAGCATTGTGAATATGTGTTACAATACATGGACATTTTTGCCAAGAAATTGGCTTATTAAGTGTAATTGTTGGAGAGGAAAGAAATTATCACAGAGATTACAAAAATTAATCAGGCGAAAATTACCACTGGCCTGGAAGAAAAAGATATAATTACATTTGTAAAATTGCCGTCATTGAATCTCATTGAGCAAAAATATTTATTTTATCGTAATCCTCAGGTTTAACAACGTCCAAATGGCAGCGCATCAACGATCTAGACAGATATAGTGCAGTTCAGTTACCACTGGCAACTTCAGCTGTTTAAAAAAAGTACCATACAGATAATATCTGCTCTAACAACCCAGATACTAAACCCTTCATCTAGATTGAGGCACATTCAAAATGCTTCTGGTTTGAATTAAATCCAAACTTTTTTAATGAAATAGATCAAACGTATTTGCTCCCAGGTGCATACAGGGAGGAAATCAATGCAAGAGGTAAGACAAGGAAAAAGGAAATGGACAAGGCAAAAATAATAAAGACAAATTTTAAATGGAACAGTGCTGGAGAAAAGCTACAAACTCAACATAATAACCTCAAAGCAACCCTTATAACTAAACTGAATGATTTTAAGAATGTGTAAAACATTGTTTTTTTTCCCACCATGACAAATATAGTTTCAAGTGGACAGTCCAGAACTTGACCACATTTGCCTTTTTGAGGAAAATCTTTCAAATTGCATTCAATACTTTTGCAGGATTGGAACTTTGCTAATAGGAAGACGTACAACTCATTCCTCAAAGCAGAGACTAAAAGAAGGTGAGAACACACGTGGCTAAAATACATTCTGTCACTGTGTTCCCAGGTCTATTGAGCTAACCCTACAGGAGAAGCCAGTTAGGATGCCATCGCTTACCGACAAAACTTTGATAAGACTCGAATAAATTACATTTTACAAGGGCAATTATTTGAATGGAGTTGAGTAATTCCATGTGACCACCAACTGACGGGGTGTGTGGTTTCATCACATCACGAGGGGATTAATGTCCATCTTTTGTTGCCCTCCTGAAGGGTTTCAACACACTTACATCATCTTTTGCTAAATATTAAATTTCCCTGCTCTGTGTGTGTGTGTGTGTGTGTGTGTGTGTGTGTGTGTGTGTGTGTGTGTGTGTGTGTGTACAAGGGGCATATTTGTGCATAGGTAACCCTGTTTACGTGTCTTTTCTTTGACAATGTGTGTGAGATAAGGAGCGTGTGCGAGCAAGAGATTGAACATGTGTGTATTCAGATTTTCTTTGGAGGGCTAGAACTAGACAGTGCGAGTGTGTGGGTGTGTGTATGTGTGTGAAAGACAGAGAGAGACAAGGGAGTGTATGATAAATATTCAGTGTTTATCAGCATGTTGGCTGAGGTCAGGGAGATAGATTCCTCCTCACTGGGAGACTGCAACAGCATTGCACTTGATTCCCTGAATCATAAGCAGCATCTGGCCCACAAGCCTCCATCAGCGCTAAGCTAATATTTATTTGCGCTGATAAGACGTTCACAAAATGTCATTGTTCGCCATGCAGGGTATTATGTTTGCCTGTTGGTCTGTTTGCCCTCCTAAAATTGGAACGCTTTAGCAGTGATATCGCTGCAGGTTGTGTTGGTGTCATTATGTCAAACGCCTGCTCGCATCTTCCTGTCGACTTAGCTACAAGTTAGCACACAATGGCGATGCGGGGAAAAGGGATGCATGACATATATAACAACAGATATTTCACTTGTTTTTTTTAAGTTTTGAGTAGTTTAGATTGGGTTTATCATTATTTAGATATTTCAGAGCTTGTTTACTAGTTTTTTGCAGGAGTTGCTGCAGTTTGTACTTTGAGTGTCAAGACTAATCTGATCTATAATGGGACAACTGATTAATTTCCACCTGTAGAATTTAAATGAAAATACTCTGCTAAATCTGTCTTTGTGTTTCATTCTGCTCTTATGATTTTATTTCTCTGTCAGTGAAACTGGGCCAGGTTACATTCGTCATTAGGGAGCTGTAATAAAACATGAGTTTTCCTTTTACATAACCAAAAACTAATGTTCTTGCAATGTGGCGTGCTTGACATTTCCCTTGGTTAATAAATACATTGAATGCACCTAACATAGACTGACATCATAGCTCTTGAATCTGAGAAAAATAGACTTTCTTGTTCAATCTTGCTATTTTTGCCTCCCTTCTCTTTTACAATGTCATCATCCCCCCCTCTCTTCTTTTTTCCAGTTTTCTGTCTCTCCCACCTCTTCTCTTTATCGCCTTCACCCTTATCATCTTTCCCACCCTTTCTGTTCCCTCTGTTGCTCCCTGCTGACTTGTCTAATGAGAAGATTGGCAAAACATAAAACAGAGAGTTACCTGACCAACTACATGTTCATATAGTCAAATATATATATCTGAGGCTGAGGGCTTATTAGAGGTACAGTGAGAAGAGGAGGAAACTGACTCAAAAGGTACAAAGAATGACAGGAACTCCTAACACTTAAAATGTATCATCATTTAGGATTACCAGGATGCAAATCAAGATATTTACAATAAAGTCGAGAGCTGTAGGGAGGTATGGTCACACAAGTGCCAGCATTGGTGAGCTTCTTTAGTTCAGGGTTACATCACATCTGAGGTCCTCTCATCAGGGCTGTTTGGTTGTACTTTGCTTCAGGCTGAAAAGGAGACTGTGACTTTGAGGTTTTGGTTTCTGAACCTTGGAACTCACTCCCTTTGGAACCTACAGATCTGTGGACACTGAACACCCACAAAACTGGACACCCACAAAACCCAACTCAACACCAATCCTTTCAAATCTCTCTTTGTTTTTGCCTTATACAGGGTTGTGTCTACTACAGAAAGTTGCTGTACAAATCAATTCTACTTACTAGAGTGGTGAAGAAGTAGTTATTTCACAGTATAGCATTAGTCAGAGCTAATTGTTAATCATTTAAATGCAGTAGTATGGAATCATTACTCTGTTTCGGCCAGTACGAAAAGTCCAGGTATCAGAATTATGATCAGGAATGGAAAAAATGGTATCAGAATATCTCTACTAAAATTCATTGTTGTATTTGTTAGGACCAGTTTGATTTTTGTGTGTCCGGATAGAAGTGAGCTTACACATTGTGACTCTGCAAAGGCCTTTGACCGATAATGTGATTGATAGTGCATTGCATTGAATATGCATGAAGGTTAGGATTGCCCTCAGTCTAACCTGAATCCTGTAGTTGTAGCCTGTCGTCCAAACCTCAACCTTTCACCTTGTAACATGATCCCAACATTAACACTAAAGCCAACTCTTAACCTTCAATAAGCCGTTTCGAACAGAAAAGACCAAAACTACAAAAAGCCATCACTTTCCAAAAATATCCTCACTCTCAAGGTCCAAACCCAAAGATGGTCCTGATAAATTTAGAAAAGTATTTCCACCTATTCCAAGACCCCAAAATGAATATTAAGTTAATTAGCCTGACTGAACCTGAACATGTTGAGCAGTCAACATTAGTTCCGTTCACTCTTGCTGGACCTGATTCTGACAATTTAAGCTGCTGCTATCAGTCTGTTCCACGATTCTGATCTTAACCACTCACAAAAGATCACAGAGCAACGATCAGGGTGAGGAGTGGGAATGAAAGTGACACCATTCTCCCTATTCCAGGTCAGTGAACCATCAAACTCATTTTGAAGCTGATGCTATTTTAAGGAAATATTCATGGTGAGCTGATGAAGCAGCCTTCTTTTAGTTAAATACACATATTTGCTATGAGATGACGCAACGTGTTTTCCAGTTGTGGCTCTTTCTGCCTGTTCATCTCACATTTCTCCTGACAACCACATGCAGGGATGTTCTTAATTTGACACCAGTCTAATCATCAGCCTGTTAAATATTAGCTGGATTATAATCGGTCTGGACTGTGGTGCTGTTTTTTAAACCATCACATGCAGCAGTGCTGGACTCAGACCCAAAAGTCATCAGTCAAACCCATTACCCAGAGGATTTACATGCAGTCTTGTTGCCTCTACACTGACAGCACCAGTCAGATACATCACAACTGGGCGTTTGAAAGCTGCCAGCAATGCAGTACAGTCAAAGGCTTATCAGTGAGTTAAAATCCTCATGCAAGACATTCAAAAAGTTCACATCGCATGACACTGCTGTGCACTTTGGCAGCAAATCAGACCCCCTGCTGTGTGTCTTGTAAATTAGGAAGGCACTAACAGGGCAGATAGCTTTGACTCAAGTCAGTGAAATGGGATGTGAGTGACAGAAACCCTGAGGATGTAGTTAATTACGTCTCAAGCTGACTAACTAACGGAACATTTTTGTCTACAAAGATCTGTTTGATGACTAAGATGATTAGTGCCAATCACAGCACAGGCAGCCACACATTCTTAAAACGGTGATGATTCTGCAATGCCATCACTTATGCAAGATCATTTTACCAGCACTACTTTTAGTTCTACTTTTACGACACAGAAAGTCTATTTATTCAACCCAACACTAAATCTTCTTGACCACCTGTCGAGGAGCAGGACGATCTGTCCTGTTTTTTTTTTAAATTGGATGCCAAATTATCTGCAGAATGTTTTCTGTTCTGATATGTGATGTGTTTATTTTCTGTAGATGTCAAATATACAATGACTTAATGGATATATTTATGTAGTGACGGGGGTTAGCAGTTTTTCATTTAAATAGCCATTTCAGTTTTCATAACATGCTTTATAGGTTTTACTCACAATATCCCATTAACCTCTGCGATAGGCAGATAAATAAGTTGTGCAAACAGAGTTGTGGCCGATGCTTGAAGACAACACTGATTTGCATTTATAGCTTTGAAGAGTTTGTGAATTTTTCAAGTTTTATAATTGAAACACAGTCCTTCTATAGGCCGAGCCATTCCCAGGGCATTGGCTGAGTTTTCCAAAGTCCTGTACAAAACAAACACTAAGATAAAAACAGGAAATACACAAAGATTGGAAGTATTAAAAACTACAAAGCGGGAAAAACAATGGTCCCATGAGGACTAGAGCAAGTGTTTCACCACTTCTTCAGGCTTTGAGTGGTACATAAATACACAGCACTCCATTTTAAACTGTGGACGGACTCAGGGTGGACTCAGACGGTGGGCGCCATGACACAAAATGTCGGAACAATTTACCTTTCTTAAGGTCCAGTCTTAAACAAATGAACATGTCAGCTCTCTCACCTGTCAGCTTGCTCGTTAGACTCGCTGGTCCTCATCGTGTTTCCCGCTGTAGATGAAAACTTGTCCTCATCGTTTGTTCCTTTCACTTCTAAAACCCGCATCAACCCGCATCATCCCGCAACATCCCTCCCCCTCCCCCACCCTCTTCTTCTGACCGCCGCCAAGCCGTTAATTATCATCAGGTGTGTCTGCAGCGCGTGCCTGCCACACCCTGCACGCGCCCTGACAAGTGCTCAGCCGGAAGGAACCACTGTCTCCTCATCCCAGGTAGATTGTGTTTACTGGCTGGACTTTTGTTTAGTTCTGTGTGTGTGTGTGTGTGTGTGTGTGTGTGTGTGTGTGTGTGTGTGTGTGTGTGTGTGTGTGTGTGTGTGTGTGTGTGCAGTCTGGATCTTAATGTCTGAGCATATATGCCCTAGAGGTCCCACCCCTCATTTGGACTAAACCATTATGATGGATGATGTCACGATGTCATGTAAATTGCAGTGAAGTATGAGGAGCCAGCAACCAGATATTCCAACAGGTATTCAAGGTAATTCTTCTTTCTGAAGTCCAAGTGTTAGTTTATTGTGACATCATCTAAACTTTAAAACACTTAAAGACATAATAGAAACTATATCAGAGCCAGATAAGCTCTTATTGCAGACATGACTGCTGCAAACAATAATGCAGCTCCTCTAAAATGCTTCTCAAATAAATATAAGCAAATGAAATTCAGTGAGAGACAGTTATATCATCATCGCTTATAGAAAAATGATGATGCAGCCGTATTTGGTTGGGAAAAAAAGGATTTGCTCTGCAACAAGGATTCTGCTGGGAGAACTAATCCCCAATTAACCACATACATAAACATTAGATGTGAGTAAATTCAACAATACTGAGGATAAGGAGGAGGATGTGAAGGGGGAGGGACAGATGATGCTGGCATGAAGGAGCCTGGTCACAGTCGCTGCTCTGATGTGATTGGATGTTTCTGGTGAGCTAATGAAAAGTGCAACCTCAGCAAACTGTCAACTCTCAAACAGGATTATAATATAGTTTAATGCAAGGATAATTAAGGATACAAAGCAAATGGCAGATTAAAACAGAAGCTTTTTAATTTGCCATCTGTTTGCAAAGTCACACCTCTGTGACAAAAACCTATAATATACTGAATTCAATTTATAAATAAAAAATATGTGCAGCAAATTATGTTTTGCTGTACATATTCATACACCTTCTTACCCGACTGCAAAAGGGAAGCTTGTGTTTTGTTTTGTCAAAGTTTCAAAGTTTGATCTTTGCTTCACTGCGGCCCAGTGGATTATTTTTTATTATAGTGCTGCATTTCATTTCCCTCTGCACTGTTTTTCACCTTGTACAGTCATTGGAGGAAATGCTGTAGACCCATTTTGCCAGAAAATGAACCTGCATTGAAAAATAAGTGAATTCTGAGGAATCTACTCACATATTCCACGTAGAGCAGAGGTAATAACTGTTGCTGAGAGGCTAAATAGATTAGGTATGTGTTAAGTCAGATGGTCAAACTCATTTGGGTTCAACTATAATCACAGATATTACTTGGTGATGCAACCAATATAGGAACAGTTTCTTCAATAGGACAACAAGGGGGACTTTGTGCACTTTGCTAAATCCCGACTTGCAGGAAACCAATGCGCGCATGAATTTAAAGCATCTTTCAAATTGAACTTGTGACACAATCTCATCGATTTGCTATTTAGTTTGTCCTCAGGATCCTCTCCGCACCTAATTATTCCCGTGTTTCAGGAGGGAACTCAAAGTGCAGTTCTATTCTGAACTGGCAATCTAATGAGGAGCGTCTTCGCCATCTCCATCTTCACTGCCTTTAAACCATTGAAGATTAAAACCTCTTATTTGCCCTAAATACTCAATATGTCTCCATAAAAGAGGCCCATTGAAGTTGAAGCAAAGCAGGGAACAAGATTAGTCCGGCGTGTGTCGCCTGCCGTGTGTTCTGTTTGTCGGCTTCAATTATCCACAACACTCTGCCTTAATCCTTATTGCAATTAAAATTCCAATTAGAATTGGAAAAACATATCCAGACACAGAGAGGCAGGAAGAGGGCTCAGTAAATATTAACCTTCCACAGTCTTAACACTCCGAGACACAGTAGGAGGACGTCAACTAAAAATTCTGTGTACAATAGCTGAGGGAGTCTTGGAATTTAAAACACTCCATGCATATGCGACAGCCATTAGCGGAATAATGTTGGATAAATAATGGCACATTGATTTCACAAATGAAGTAATTGGATAAGGATGATTGCATTAGCATATTTAAATAGGAAAGCCATCACTGCAAATTTCATTTTTGTCTCATTATCTGGCATCGATAACTAACTGATATAGAAACAGTGAATATATAAAACCATTTTTGGGATTTGGCTTTTGTTTTCTTTGCTCAGCATAAAAACTGGGGTTTTGATAAAATATAGAAATATGGCTATGACACAATCAGTGTAAATATATATATATATATATATATATATATATATTCATATGAGTCAAATAGTGCAGTATAGTGAGTATATACATATACATATCATTTGTTTGAAATGAGACTTTATTGGTCTTATGTCACTGTTCATTTGACCTAACAATGACTTTTAACCAAAACTCCAGCAAAAAACTGTTTCTTACAATCTCATTAAATCTGCAAACCGCAAATCAAGAACTCACATTATAAAGCTATGAGCAAAACACAACAGCACAGTGCTATAAGCTGACAAAATCAAAGCCCATCTACTTCAAAGCCCTTGTGTTCTTATAAACTTTCATAGTTTGGGGCCTAAGACAAGTGTCTGTTTTCTATATTTATCCCAGATGAATATCAGTTTGCCATTTTCTCTAAGCCAGCACCACAGTCCAATATCCTGCTGTGTGTTAAGGGACGTATCAGAGGCTAAGAGAACACAGAAGTTCTTTTGAGAGAAAGAAATGTTAGACATATATTGCTCACACACACATAACAAGCCTTACAAACACACATGAAGACACACAATGAGATACACTTGAGAAATGCAGATGAAACGCTCAAGAGAAAAAAACAGCGCCCTTTTATTCAAGAAAAGTAGGGTTATAAAAAAAGGTGGGAAAGATTTTCAGCAAAATGTAGAAAAAGCCCAGAGTCAACCACAAGTTCAGAGCTTCACACATGCCAGGGTGAGAACTTGGCTGCTGGGGGAATGTGTCAAAGCGAGGCCCCTGTCTGAGGAGATTTAGGCCTCAGCCAGAGATGAAACGAAGCCTAACCTCAACACAGAGCCTTGCGGTCTTCTGCCTCATTCTGCATGTGTGTGTGGATGTGTGTGTGTTAACACATTTGTCCCTGCATGTCTCTGAGACACTATAATAGTGTGTGCGTGCATGTGTGAGTCCATGTTCATATTCTGGATTCTTTCATGTATGTATATGTGTGTGTGTGTGCGTGCGTGTCTCACCACACTTTCCTCGCTCAGATCACTCAGCCTCGGTTCTATGGTACAGATTTCATTAGCAGCCCTCTGGCTTCCCCTCCGCCATCTGAATCTAATCCTTTGGCTTCCTTTGACATGCATCTGACTAATGAACGTCAATATTTTGGTTAGAGCGACCAGGATGTAAAGACAGAGGGTCTTGGTTAGGGTGAGAAGAGTGAAAAGAGTGATGAAAGGCGTGTGTGTGTGTGTGTGAATGGATTTTTCAAACTCCCCGTCCTAATAATCAACACAAGCTTGAAGAACGAGGACTTTGTGCCATTTGTGTGGTCTTGAAGGTTTTAGGTTCCACAAGTGTTTTAAAGGTTTAAGTTAAAAACAAATTACCAGCGGTTTATCAAATAAATGTCAGTGATGGAAGAAGAAAAAAACAAGCTCCATATGGACTCAGGCGGCTCCTCGACATCCGGCCGCGTGGATCTATTTGCGCTGGCAGTTTTTTGGCAGCGTTATGCCGTCATGTACCTGAAATAGTCCTGCCTGAGGTGATACTGCAGCGTTCGAATGTATGTTTGTGTGAGGGGCTTCAGGTAAAGCGAGAAGAGACTCTTGACACTTGTAAGTGAGAGAAGACGGAGGAAGTGTGTGCCTGTCCTCTCTTTCCCTTTTTTACTTCTCTTCGCCCCTGAGAAGATGAGCTGAGTTCATATGCTCCCTTTCAGCCACTTCTTCACAATCACTCAGTTACACACTTTCCACACCTGGGAGCTACCGAGTACAACACACAGTATTATACTGTTGGCTCTGAATGGCTCCACTCGGAGTATTTAGGGATTAAGCACTTCCCTCAAGAGCAGCTCAGTGGTTAGAATGAAGGAAGAAAAGTATTTCGCTCCCCCTTATTCCCAGATTCCCTCAGACACCCGGGGGGATTAGAAACACTGACCATCTTTTCAATAAGCCAGTTTCTCACCTTTTTTCCTTCTCTTTCCTCTCAATGCATACTCCCACCATCCCTGTGTGTCTAAGGGAGGCAGAGAGCATGGGTAAAGACAGAGACGCAGTAATTACAAACACAAATGTTTCCCTGGAAGAGCAGTTCAGACTAAATTTACACAAAAGTAAATATATTCAGTGTGCCTGGGCAGAACCAGGATCACACACATGAAGGTGAAACATCCTGCACTAATAAATAATGTCATTAAATTAATTTCCCAGGACGTCATGGTTACAGCCTCACTGGGATTTTGGGCATGTTTGTATTTCCAGACGGTGAGTTTGGTTTGGGTTTGGGCCTAAATCTAAATGTGGATGTTTCGCACTTGGAAAAGGAGATTCACACTTCACAAGACAAACCTTCAGTCTCGTTCAGACCTCTCTGTAACATGGACTTTAGTGATGTGATGCATGGATTTCCATTGTGACCATTGTGACCTTGCCAAAGCATCTTTCTTAGGACAAGGTAAACTTTAAACAGATTTTTAGTTGATATGCTCTCATTTGTTTGCAGGATTTCACAAAAACTACTGGACAAATTTGCCATGAAACATGGTAGAAGGGTGTTGTGTGGGTCAGGGAGGAACCAATAAAGAGATTCCTTAGAGAATAATTGATGGATCTTGACAAGAAGTCAGACATGTTTAGAAATGTTGTGTGGAGTGTCTAGTGCATTCTAGTTGATCTTAAATTGTATTCTTCTAGCTGTATTGAATAAATAAGTGTTGTGACTCGTGTAGAATAATTGCAAAATTGTAAAACCCAAAAGCTTGTGAAAAAACTGTGGGGCATGTTTGGGTTACGGGTCATGCATCTGCAGAAAGATGTTGCATAAAGTTACCCAACATCATCCCAGAGTTTTGAGAGGTTGCAAGTAATGTCATCATCTTGTAGTGAAAACAACCTCTAGGTTGGTTTTAGGAAGCTGCTGAAAATGTCTTCCTCCTGAAATAACTGTGTACTCACAGCATGTAAGTCGAACTTGAAATCACCTGGATTTACAGACAGATGCTACCGAGAAAGACAGTTACACACATGTAGAAGAAGGAGATGAATTAATGGGGATACAGAGGAGTAAAACTGACTTAAGGAGCAGAAAGGACGGTAGAAGGAAGAACATATGAAATAAAATGAAGGACACTGATGAAGAGAGGACACAGAAAACTGAAAAATAAGAATGGGCAAAGAAAAGAGCGACGGACATGAAAAATGCACGTCTGTGTTTTAAGTGTGTGCATGTGTGTGCGTCACATCCCATTCTTAGCGGGCCTTCAATCAAGATGTGATTTACAAGCCCGGGTTTCTCTGACCACATTTTACTGCCTACAGGCCTGTGAGCGGTGGCTTTTATTTGGCAGGGGCTTAAACCCTAAGAGTAACAAGTTGGGGTTTTTTATTTGGCCGTGGTTTCAAACTGCCATGGGTGTCTTTCGGTTTTCCCAACCGCAGAATGAGAGAGGGAGGGGAGACAGGGGGTGGATAAGGAGGAAAGAGCGGGTAAATCTGAGCAGCGGGAGGAAGAGGAGGAGAACAGAGGTGTGAAGTTGAAGATGGTGGTAGAAGAAAATAACCAGACTGGGTACGGTGATGGGATCTCAGCCCAGATATTCTGATTTGTCACGTTATTCGATGTGCTCTGACATTTTATCCTCTCTTGTATTTCAGTTAAAACCTATTCTGGATAAGGTTAGAAACAGACATGGTGGTTATGGGTAAATGTGGGAGTTGATTGTCCACCAGCACCAGATGAGCACAGACCTTCTATCGCACAATAAACACAACATTCTTCTGAGCTCATTGTGATATAGTTTTTACTGTGAGTCAACAAGTTCAATAAAACCAAGCTGTATGGTCCCAGAGAGCGAACTGAATATCCTCAGCTTGCACATTTATTTTTATATGGTTATCTACTCCTCTGTCTGCAGTCGGCCTGGATGAAAGTAGGCTTCACTCCACTTGCTACTAATCTTTGACTCAACCTTAACTTAACTACACTTTTATTTCCCCACATGAGCCACTAGTCTCTGAAAATCAGACTGAACCTAATCTCTATCACTTGTATGTGAGAATACAAATGTCCAAAACTGATAAAAACAAAAAGATGAAAAAAAGGTGCCACACAAGTAGAAGACACAGCCAAAGATGTCCATTTTGAAAGACGAGATTAGAGAGATTTTAGGACCGATAAAGGCCGACACCGAATAACATGTGATCTTTGCAGCAGAATTAATGCCTCCTGCCTCCTGCATGCTGCACCTCCTGCATGCTGCACCACCCTTCGCTTGAGGTCTCGGGAGGTTTTCATGTCAATGTGAACAGAGAATCTCCTCCTGCGTTCTTCGCATGTGAAAGGAAAACTCTGGGGAAACTCCAGACCCCATTGTCCTGACATTTTCCAGAGTTCATGTCTGAAATGTGATATCATGTGCAGAGGTTGGACATCAATCCTCAATTCACTTGGTATCATACACATTATATCGGAAAACTTCTAAAATATTGCATTTGCGTTCACTGTTATATTTTCATTATATATATATATATATATATATATACTGTATCATCCAGTAAGCAAAAAAATAAAAAATAAGTGATTGAACTTGATCATCTGTATTTGAATAAGGACAAGTAAAGGACAAGTAAATATATTTTCCACATAAGCCCTCAGGGAATCAATGTAAGTCAACACAATGTCCTCCAGAGTGAAATAGAAAGTTACTGTGTGTGTGTGTGTGTCTGTCAACAAGGCAGATAAAAGACAAAGAGGGAGGAAGATAGAAATGTGGATGTGTGGACATGCATCTTCAGAGTGTGACAGCACGCTGACAGACATCTGCACTCCCCACACTGATGGTTCTCTAAAAACCTTGCATGCATCTGCCTCAGTAGCTCGGACAGATGTGGACAGATGTTGACCAACAGATTACAAGCTATGTCGCTCACTGGGCTGAAGTATAATAACTATCAAAATTGGTGAGTTGGATTCCAGAGCAAAGAGATGCTCTTCTACGGCCGATTTGGTTGAGAAGGTAAGTCTGAAAGTAACAGAGATAGAGAGAGAGCTCTCTGTTGGAGGCGTTGTGTTGTGGTTGGGTGGATCCCCTGGGTGATGCTGCTCATCTCCAACTCCACCCACCAACTTCCATTACCCAACGTAAGTGAAGGCCTGCTATACAACAGGGTTTTTATAAATGGAAACATGGATAAATGGAGGACAGCATCACAAACTGTCAAGGTTATGGACAGAAACATAAAGTAAAAACCCACTGGATTCGCTGGATTGCTTGTGTGTGTCTCTTTTTAAACCTTCAGGGTAGTTTCACTGTGAACAAAACCCTTATTCAGACCAACGCCCTGTTCACACTTACTGTATTTTCTGATGTAACTAAACTGGCACATGATAGCAGTTCATTTCCTGATGATTTCTAACTTGTGTTGGGGCCTTTCAATGTGTTAAACGCTGGCAAAATCCATTGGCGCAGCAGTCATGTAGTTATCTGCACATCGAGTCAGTCCTGAAAATCAAAATGGGCCTAATAGGTCGGCCACCTTCCCGACTCCCTCACGTCTTTATGAGTCACCCCACAACTCTTTCATGTTTTTGAAATTTGGCAGCAAGTGACAACATCAGCTTTGAGGTTACGTTCAAAATTACATGTCACCTCCTCTGTCTATGAGTCTGTTAGTGTGAAGGGGCGGGAACGCAGTTTGAAATGTTCGTCAGAAAGCCGCCTTCTGAGCTGAAGGAGTTTGAGGTTGATGCTCTTTCATCCAAAAACCTCAGGAATCACACCAGCAACCTCCTGGAAGCAAGCATGGGTCTTTAACCTTTAGATTTACATACAGAAAGCTTTAGTTGTGTGCAGCACATCACCCTGGTGGAGAGGCATTTGCTTTTATTGCACTTTGAAAAATCTGCATCAGTAACTCCACCACTGACTTTACAAACTTAATAAAAGCAACATCACTAATGCAAGGTCACACTCAACTTTGGTCATCTCATACCAAACTCCACTTTCCCTGTAGAACTCCACTCCTTATTCAAGCTAATGGAAAGTTTCTTTTAGACTCTTACATACTTCATATCCACTTCACCCCTGGCTTTTCCAGTCTCTGCTATATCTTCCACAGCAAACGATGCATAAGGAAGGAAAAATCCCTACAAGCCAGTCGGTTGTTTTTCTCCCTTCCACTGTTTGCATTGGTCACTTGTAATAGATCACAATTTGCCATTTTGCTGTGCAGTCTGTCTGCTGTGGGATCTGACGGAATTTCTGAAATGCAAATAAAGAAACTCAGCATGGACCACGAGGGGGTACACGCTTTACTTCCTTCACCTCTTTCATCTCTGCTTCCTGGTTCCTCTCACTCTTTGTATTACTTGGATTCCCTATTGACCGCCCCCTCCTTACAAATACAGTATATTGCTGTTTAACAGAAATAATGGTACATCCTGTGCAAACCAAGCATATGTCTGCATGGATTTGAAACCAGAGTCATGCTACGATGCTGCAATCTCTGATTATTTGTCTTTCTATGGTGCTGTCAGAATGATGGATCAAATATTGCGGGAGGTGGTCTTTACTTTGGAAGCAAAATGTTTTCATTGGTGTCTAATAAGCGTCCATCTCCCAGGGCTGCACATTACAACCCCACAATTTCCTCAAAAAGCCTCCAGATTCGTCTTCCCTGACGAATTATAACATAATTGAGTTTTAAAAAGCAGCTTAAAACGTGCTGAGCAGGGACGATGTTGTAAGGACATTATTTTCAGCAGAGATTCACAGAGTATGTGCAGGAATAGTTGAAAACATAAAGCGCTTTCTAGACAGATAAAAGCATATATATATATTCTAAGGAAATAGTAAATCTCTGATTTGAAGTATGATTTATGTTTACCCTACTTTCTGAATGCTAAAGTCAAGCACACACAATATGTTCTTTTATAAATGTTTACCCACAGGATTCAGTTCCCCGAAATGTCTGCAAATCACGACTGCTGCAGAGGCAGCAACACTGTCTGTCTGTTTGAACAAAGTGCTCACCTCTTCGCTGAATCTTTTCCAGGGAGCGCTTTCATCATTCGACAAAAAAGCTGATTCTGTCATGATGAAAAATTCATTTGAATATGCTTGAGGTACATGTAATTTATCGTGCCAGACACCAAGACCTCTTAAAAAACCGAGCATATTCCTTGAAGGTTGAGTGAAAATGTAGTCCACTTTTTATTCTCTCTGTCAGTCACTATTAAATATTTATCTGATGCCTGTCGAGTTGAAAGCTTGTCTTTCATTAAGGCGTTTTGTTATTAGCGATATTTGTGATTGTCTTATTTAACTCCTCTCTCCTCTGTCCTGAATCTTTTCACAGCCGCAAGAAGCAAAAAGAAAAAATAGTTGGCCAGTAGCAGATACATAAAACATATTTTCTTTTCTGGCTCATGATTTTGAATTAATTTATTGTGAAAAGTGTGACTGAGAGAAGAGATGTGGCTTTTTGAAATCCTCCGTTAGGTTCTACCACAAGTGTGACCCAAAAAGAAGAATTAAAATTCAGTCTTCAATCCAGTTAGTAAGTGGAAAAGAAGAAAATGCCTCCTTCTGTGTAAACCAAACACCAACGGCTATATTTAGTATGTTTAATAAGATTAGCCACATTTTTTGAGATGGACACACATAACAAAATCAATATTTTTCATAATTTAATTAGATGACAAACCAGTTTTTCTTTGAAAAATGCAGAATACCAACTAATAAGACATCATGTAACATGTTAAATATCTGATATCTGATGGATATATGTATCTCTCACCTGAACCCTGAAACCAAGGTTAAGCCCTCAAACAGACCTTTAAAGTTGTGCCAGAAATTGAGGAGCAGCCAAAATTTCCTCACTTCGTTATTTCATAAAGTTTAAGTTGCATTTTGTATTTTGGTAAAGCTTACATCCAGAATGTGGTTCACTTCAGCTTGGATCTCTACTTTTGTTGTTTTCTCTTTTGACTCCTGCTGTGCACCAACTGTCCGGGTGGATCGTTGTATCTTATTTGGCTGCCACAGCACAGAATAAAAGTTTACACCACTTTCCACGTTTGCTTGTTTGTGATGAAAAACTTTCAAACCTAGAGACAGATTAAGAGTCTTCCAACTGAAAAAAGATCAAAAATGACAAATGACGTTATAAAAGTGGGCAGAAATGCCAGCTTGTCCTTTGGTACAGACAAAAATATTTTAACTAGAAGATGGTTTCTCATGAAATTCAGCACAGACAGGAAATTAATCTTCCAGACTTCAGTGACCTTAAACAACAATTGATTATTCATTTGTTTTAAATTTACATTCATCAATTAAAGAACTTAAATGTAAAATGAGCTTCCTTGTGTGTCTTCAATTAACCCAGTACTTCAATGAATTTAATTTGGGGTAAAATGGGTCTCAGTAACAAACAGCTCCCGATATTAGCTTTAATTGGAAAAATACAACACCACTCCTAATTATGAGACAGAATTAAATGCAAAGGGAAATAGATTTTCTTTCTTTTTATTAAAAAAGGAAACCAGACGGATGGGTGGACACACAAATGGGTGTCAGACAGAGGGTAACAGGGGTGAATTTGAGAGGCAGTTATAAGAAAGACAGAGTCTGGCACATGTAGACAAAAACAATGCCCTCCAGATGGACGAGCCGAGTGAGAGCTGCCCCTTTTTAAGGAGGAGGATGATACAGAGGTGGTCTGACAATTTGAGGACTGATCTTTTTCAAGAGAAATAGGAAGAGAGAGGATAAAGAAACATTATTCCTGCTGCCTACACTGTACTGAGGCTAAAAGTAACAGAGCAGTCGTAGGTGTTTATGTAATGTGGAGAAAAACAAAACCAAAGAGCATGAATCTGCACAGTGGAACTGTATATATTTAGATGTAAAACATACATGACTATTAGTCTTGACCCACATTAAATTCACATTGTCCTATTGACCTTGTCAGCAAGTTTTAAAACAATAGAGAGTATTGAAAAATAAAGTTACACGACAGCCAGACTCTGACCAGACTCCCGATTGAGTGTGTGTATATTGTACATCTGAGGTACAGCAGGGTGAAGCTCACCTCACAAAATCCCTTTGATCTCTTTTGATCTCATTGCAATCCCCACTGTATTCCCAACGCCCCCAAAGGACGGACAGGGATTTATACACAGTGGCTTCAGAAAATATCCAGACCACTTCCAATTTCCACACCTTATTCAGCTGTTTATTTATCAACAGTCAATAACCCATAATGATAAAAGTGTTCAGCTCTTTATTGACGCAGTCCAACATGTGGTCAAATGTATCTTGTTGGCTTAAGTTTTTCTTGAATTGTATTCAACTTCTTTTAATTGCGAGAACAGAACATACATCCAAGACATCTCTGGCCAAAATTCTGTTGTGCAAACATTGAAGAGACTTACCCAAGAAGAGTGAAAGCTGTTAAGTTTAAATGAAGCGTCTGAACTTTTAAATTAGCAACTTTTCAATTTGTAATTATGGGTTATTGAGAGTAGATTGATGGGCAGAGAATGTTGAACATATGATTGTATCTGAAACATGAAGGGTAATACACTGAATACTTTCTGAATCTGGTGTAGATGTAAACAAGATGAGCTTGAATCAACCAACCAAATGTTGGACGCAGTGGAATATCTTGACGCCTTGTGTTTCTGGAGATAATATTTCGCATCTGTGAGCTCAAAAGACTTCTGCTCCTGGATTTATGCAGTAATGACTATGGATGCAGCTTCTGTTTTCAGACATTTCCTGTTTTTTTAAATAGTTAGTTGAACTTGTTTCATATGCTTTTCCACATGAGCATATCTCCCTCAGGCCCAGATTTATGGGATGGGAGCAGATGACCCCTTTGAACTTGATCAACTCCTCAGTTGAGAGATGACTGAATGCGTTTAGGAGTAAAACCACACTGAGCACAATGCGCACATTTGTTTCCGCTCGCATAGCCTGAAAAAAAAAAGATGTGTCTGGAAGCCAAAGGGGATGAATCAATTTTTAACCAGTCTTTCCTGGTAACTGGGAGGTCTTCTGTGGAGCACGAGGGGATTTTGAATTCATCAGGGGGGATTGTGGCTGCATCTCACATATTCCAAGATTGAACATTTAACAAATTGGGGATTAATGTGACAGATGCTGTAAAATGTGGTCTTTGCACTTTTGACTCAGGAGACTGTTTTTGTTTGTCATGGATCATGCTTTCATTATCATTCTAGCATAATAGCCTTCATGTTGTGCGTGACTAAATATTGCGCTTTATTCAAATACTGTTGTACAACCTGGACAAAGGATCAGAGACAGTTGGTTTAGGGTTGCTGGGTAATAATGTCCAACAGGTGTCTGACAAGCGTGATTTCCAAAATGTTTCATCAAAAATAAAACTAAATGAAACTGAACTGTTTTTTAATGTTTGGATTTTAATATTTTTATAAGGATATTTTTTCTCCACAAAGATGGGTTGTAAATGTAAAGAGAACCATCATTGATTGAAATTGAAAAATCCATCTCAAACACCGAGTTGGCCTCACATATTTACTACCTTTGTGTCCCATATCCGTCGTCCTCAATTCAGCAGGACTCAAAGAGCCAGAGGCAACAGCTCCTCTCGTGAGCAGATGGCAGAACAATACTTCGTATGGGGAAAACAAAAAGAATGTGATCTGATATTTGTTGCTCCACACAGATGACTTCATCATGTAGGAAAGGGTGTTCAATGTTAATTAAATGAAATAGAAACAGACTCCAAATCCAGAGACAGAGACAATGTGGGTGTATGCAGTTTTTCCTTGTGTTTGGACTTTGTGTATTTGAATTTCTGAACTTGTGATCTGTGTGTAGTTGTTTGTTTGCAACATTTTTTTGTTTCCTGTTTTATTTTGAAACTTCTTTCCTTGTGTCTGACTTTCTTACTTTACTTCCTGTCTCACTTTACTTCCTGTTTTACTTCACTTTACTTATTGGCTTACTTACTTTACTTCCTGTCTTATTTACTTTACTTCCTGTCTTACTTTACTTCACTTCCTGTCTTACTTCCTGTCTCACCTACTCCACACTCTCCTGTCACTTTGAGTTGTCCCTCATGGACTCACCTCTTGCTTCTGTTGACTTGTGGATCTTCTGTGATGTTTCGCTGCCGTCAGAGACTGTAAGTTCATTATTTGTGTTGTCTTCTTAATTCATCTTCATCAGTCTTTAAAACCTGACAACATGGACGTGCAGTCTGTCTGCCAACGTGCCAATCCATCCACTAGATGCTGAAAATATTTGACTGAATCAGTGAAAACCTTGTCCTGCTGGTGGCGCTAAAGAAAGTCAGAGGATCACCAAACAACACCCTGGTTAAGATATACAGTTCATTTGACCAAATGTCACTACAATCCAGGAGTTGTTAAGATATTTCAAATATGTATTATATATTACAATAATTAAATCAGACTATCAACAAAGTCAGTGGGATACATCTTCTTATGGAAGCGTATTGTCATGAAAACAGAAAATGATCTCGTTATTTCAGAAAGCAAAGCAGAATTTTTTTTTTTTCTGAAGTGATTGCATAAGCCTCTGTGTCCTCTCGAGCCAAGATGTCTTACAGACATTCCATGGCAGTATTTTAAGTAGAAGTTGGGATATTTGAATCTGGACCAAATTACCACAGGACAGATATTTCCTCTTAAGTCAAAAACAATAGATGAAATGTCTCTGTTGCATTTTTATCTCACCCTCCAACATTTGCATCTGAGCTGCATCTAGTAGTACCGTCACAACAAGATTCTGATGATCCACTCAGACATGAGTGGACTGTGCGTCACTCTCTGAAATGGATTGCCACCTCCTCAGAGACGCATTAATACAGAGTCCATATCTTATTCATGCAGTGTTTCAATTCTTACTGTGAATGCATTAGTCCATTCAGTTCTTCAGCATATAGCTCACCGTCACACTCAATCAACTAATCCATTCATAAATGCGTTCATGTTTTTCACCTTTCGTCATTTAGTTAGCTGCTTTTCCACGTACTGAACTCCATCCATCCATCCAAGTAATTACCTCTGAGGTTGTGTTGTATTTCTAATAATCTTAATACCAAACTGAGTGACCTGTCCAGGTTGTACTCAGCCCCTCGTCCCAGGACCTTCGGTGGTAATGATAATCGATGGATTGATTGAGGGATAATAAACGTCATTTAAACGGCACATTTCATCATGCAGTTACAAAGTGCTTTACATCGTTGGAACAGGATTCAAAGATTACAGGACTAAGACAAATAGGACAAATAATACAGCAGAAAATAATGAGACAAACAGGAAATTCCTGTAATAAAATGGTACATAAGGACTATTGAATTGCTGTTTTAATAATAATAAAAGAAGAGGGAGTTCCAAAGCAGAGGACTGGATTTACAGCATATTTGTTTGTTTTCTTGTGTTGTATTTGCAGCATGTTGGTCTTATATGGTTTTGCATTGATAAAGATGTGTTTAAAGATTTATTGCATTGAGCCTTTTGGGCAACTGTTCACATTTAAGACCAAAGTGTATGCAGAATACAGGTGAGATCATATGAGGAAATGAGATTAAATAAGGGATTAAATGATATTTGACTAGTTCCGGCCAGTCACGCTCTCCTGTGCTTGTAGTAACTCCACCTTCACTGAGCGTCTCCACCCCCAAGAGCTTTGGCGGAGTTGCGTAATGGCCGAGGGAAGAAGACTTGACAGCTCCAGAGTGTCACTGTGACTATTAAGTGGGGCTTTGCTGGAAAAGGAGCAGCGTGTGTGTTCCGCCGGCTTCCTTTGAACGAATGAAAGGTTAAAAAGGATTTTCTCCTCGGACAGTTTTTCATTCTGAGGGTGATTTCTGTAAATGACAGCAGTTTCCACTCGGAGGCCCATCATTAGAAGTGGCTCCCTAGCGCCAGCCTTTGGTTCGGTTCAAAGGTCAAGCCACCTGAAGCTCGCTCGTTTGGCTCCCTGCGGTTCAGATTTGTCCTTTTCACACATGTGTGTCATTACACATCGCTCGGCCTCAAAACACATTCCTGGCCACATGTAAGCTGGATTAGATTTAGAGCTGTGAAGTGGCCTTTTTCTCAGAGAAGGAAAAAAATAAATGTTTTAAAATGTTAGCTGTGTTGTGCTTGGAAACCAGTGCCATATGTTTATGGCTCCACTTTTAACTTTTAATACTCAGTTGTGTTGCTAGGGAGGAGTTGGGCGGAATCTAAGTAAAATCGACAAACAACAACAAAGCAGACATTTGGACGTTTGTATGATTTAGTGTGAGAATGCTTGTGATACAGGAAAGGAAGCAGAGGCACTTCTAGAAAAAATTAAATCCAGACCTAAACATACATTCATTGGATCTTTATGAAAATGTTTTGGGTATTTACGGCTTAAAGGGCTGTAAATACTGCGTGATGTCACATGGGAATAAACATAAAACTATGGTACTATACTCTAGCTACTAATACTCTTACGACTCAAAACGGGCAAGTGATGAGAAAGAGCAGAAAAGGTATTTGTAGATCTGAGCATTCAGCATCGATTCTGAGGGTCCAGCTCGACCCATTAGCCTCTGACCATTCGTTAGATTTCTGAGCTGATGCTTCAGTGGCATTTCAGACCAGCAGGTTCAACAGGTCCAGTTCCACAGGTGCTGAGAGCTTTGGTAAGATTGTTATTCTGCCTGACCACTGAAAGATGAAGGTATTTTATTTGTTTCTTGGTTTATTTGTCAGCAGGAGAACTACTGAATGGATTTCCTCCGAACTTGAACTGGAAGTGTGGGACATTGTTTTGGCACCAGATTCAGACAAAGTGACAAATTGAGGTAATTTCACTTTAACATTTTCATAAATGTCTGGGGAATAATTCATGCTCTTGATGGGGAAAAATAGCAAGTAAGCATATTAAGGCGACTGATATCTCTGTGTGCAATGTGGTGCGGCTTGATTGAATTTAAAGGGTCTGTTGGGCCTGGGAGGAGGAAAATAGTAAATTGACAGTGTTTACTAAGTGCTCCTCCAGTGTTAACAACCACTCAGAGACTCACATTTACCCATTTGCATGCACATTCACACACTATTTCTAAACACAGAAAAACTGTACCCCTCTGGTGTCAGTATCTTGCCCAAGGACACTTTATAAGGGATCAAACCGCCGGCCTTCTTGTTAGTGGACGACCCTCTCTTCCTCCTGAGCTCTACTGAGTATGAGCTAATTAAAGTGGTTTTGAATGATGTCTTAGAAACTCTAGACTCTGCAGTTTATATAAAATGAAATTATAGAATGAGAGTTGGCAGGAATCTCAGATTTTTAATTAATAATAAATATTTGAATGTTTGATGCTAAAGCAAGAAAACGTCACATATGTTTGTAGCTCAATCACACAAAAAATTCATTTCCAAATTTATGTCTAGAGCTGATTAATTCCACTTCCAGCCCTCGTGCCTGCTGGACTCAGACCTTGTCAGCAGATGGAAAGTGGAAGATTACAAATTGTGATATCTGGATTAGGTTTGTGATAAGTTGCTTTCCTCTGGGGGGCGAGCCTGGTGTCGTAAATATCACCAAGATCAAAGAAATTAACGCAGCGTTTTTGTGAGTGGAAATATGACGCCAGCATTAGTCCTATCGTGTGAGCCAGTGAGTGAATCAGCTCCGAGTGCACTGCAGCGTCTTAAATAATCAAAGGGAAAACATTGAAAGTCGTAATGATTCTGCAGTTTGAAGAATGTCAGTTTAGAAAATCACTGATTTGAAAATCAAACATTTTACCTGCCACATGCAGCAACCTCTACTTTCAGCTTGAGTTTGCCTTCCATTCTTTCTCTTTCACTACATCGCATATATCTCAACCTCCACTGAGTTTCCCCTCACTGTAAAAGAACACACAGAGCAGCTGCCAATGCCAACGTGTGTCCACTAATAACTGGCTGCTGTCGGCCAAACGTCCCTCATTTCTTTATTTATCAGCGAGGAAACGTTGGCGTTTTTTTGTGCTGATGCTGCGTTCGTTGCTATTTTGTGATACGGCGAGTAATCACTATGTTTAAACTGGTCAGCTGGAGAAGGCTGTGGTTACTGTTTCCTGTGTAAATGCAGGAAGCTTAAATTCTTCCACAAATCTCCTCTTGCTGTTTTATGTCTCAGCATTGATTTAAGGTCTCATATTTTACACTTTTCCTGTGTTTTATTAGAAGTTTTGATTTCCATAAGGAGATATATTTGTGGTTTTTAAGCACCGACAATCATCCCAAAGTAGTTTTATATTTTCTCTCCCAGGCTTTTCTCCAGAGCGAAAACAGCTTAGTCAATAGGCAATCAGGAGAAAGGCTCCCTTGCTTAATAGAGATCAAATAAAAATAGAGAAGATATTTAAGGTGAATACTCAGAAACCAAATTGATGGGTGGATGGTGAGTCATGTTGGACGTATTTGAGGGAGGTGACTGAACCTAAGGGACCGCGAGACCTTTGAACAGCTCCACAATTCAGAGCAGCCCAAAATGTCGCCCTATATGCATCACTCCTACAAGTATAGTAAGTCAAAAGAGCCAGGGAAAGATTTGACGGGTGTTTGTGCCACGGCAGCGGATTCAAACATCTTCCAGCAGCAGTAACACGAGGACTTGGAAGGGACAGTGAGGATAAGTGATGCTTTTCATGGACTACAGGGTGCAGGGAATGTGGCCGCTGTTCAAGAACAGGGATTGAAGTGTAAAATTGTTCTTTTGTTTTATTTAAAAGAGGCTGCACTAGATTCCCAGAGGTTGGAATAAAATGACATGGCTCAAAGCTGAAAACCATGAAACCGTGTAATGCCAATAAATAGGCTCTTATTTCTATATAATTCACTTGGAATTCATTTCACTGATATACAAATTTTATTGGCTTTGTCTTTCTTACAAAAGCATTTCAAGATCTTTCTTAAATAATCTGTATATAAGCATTATTATTATTTGTAATAATATGGTCGAATGCATGTTTTAAATTGAACATGCTATTTCTTGCAGAGATATCCTCCGTAACAAAAAAAGCATATGTTAATTTAATGATTTATTTTGCTTGCATATTTCTGTGTTTTCTTGCTTTCTTGTCTTGCACTGAAAACTAAACACAACATTGTCCAGAGAGAGAGAGAGAGAGAGAGAGAGGGACAGAAAATGAGGGAGAAGAAGGAAAGTCATCCAATTTTCATTTGTTGGCCGCTGCAGCCAAAACTCTCATTTACTGTATAAACTCCCGGCTGCCAAGAGCTCACGTCCAAATCAAATAGCACAGCACAGCAGACACTAAAAACGCTTCCACTGTCGGACTCTTCGGCCAATTCATATTTAGTCTAAACTGAGCACAGATGGGGGAAGGATTTTTTTTCCCTAGCTCTCCTCATGCTGGTTTGTGTGAATGGGGGGAAAGAGGGTTTGCATTTGAAAGGGACACATGGTGATGAAAATGTTCTTGTGATTGTTCTTATTGAGTCATGAATATCATTTGAGATCGAGAGGAAGCAGTTGCGTTGGTGAAAGAGAGAGAAAGCAGTGAGGGAGATGTGGGAGGAATGCTTTGGTTTGGTGTGTGTTGCAGCGAGGGAGTCTGCACACTCTCAACTTCATGTCCACAGGGAGAGTCACTCTGGGGCTGTGTAATACGCTTTATATGCATCTCATCAGACTAAAATCAAAATGAAAATACTTTATTTGTCACAGAATGTCTTGTCTGCCATCCAGCACACGGTTTAAAGGCATTATGTCGTTTAAAATGGTGTTTTTCCATTTTCAGTTCCAGTCTGAAGACAGAAAATAATGCAGATAAGAGAAGAAGAATAAGATACATTTCTGTGTGTTCTCAGATTTGAACTGGGACTCTTGAGTTTGCTTTTAGAAAATACTTCATACGTGCACTTTGGTGAATATTGCATTTGGTTATAGGTATGGTAGATGAATTTATATCCTGACTGTTGAGATGACACTGGCATCGGGCCACACTGGTAGACCATTCACTGAAACATATCTATCTCACTCCAAATTACTGGAGTTAATCTAACGTCTGTCACAAAAAAAGCAGAGTGAGCAAGAGGAATAATGAAAATTGAAAGATTGAACCCAGTCTTTAAACCGACCGACCCAGAGTATCCGACGTCTCCTATCAGCCTGAACGAGCTCAACTCACAAGATTTCTCGGGCTCACAAGGTTCCCACATAATGGATTGAACATTAAATTTCTTTTTAATTCCATCCCATTCACCTGGGGGAGCCCTCCCAGATAAAATGTCTCTTTTTTCAAAAGCGATCTGCAGCCGTCCAAGTCAGCATCCCATAATTACAAAAAAGAACATATGCAGTTTTCAATTAAAGATCATTATTTTAAATCCTGTCAGATATTGGAGCACAAGTTTTCGATTATCGTTATTAGCACCATCTTCTAAAATGAATAAGTACTTTATTGAACCCTTTGTGGTATTTAAGTTACCAGCCAAATTATTTTACACTGAAATAATGATTGTCAGACTAAAGAGGATATGAGGTAATAAGCTCAACTGAAGTAATAAAAGGTTAATTCAATTTTTTCCTCCACTGCAACGGAGTATTAGGGCCATGTTGAAGAATTAAAGTTGTAATATGATGGAAAAGCCCTAATTGTGTTAAGTAATTATTTGAGGCTGCATGTTATTTCACAGAGATGGATATTAGAGAACAGCCTGTTGCCTGCATCAAAGTACAGTTTGTGGAACAGTTTTTTTGATAATTTCCAACAATACTGTGAAAATAGTGATCACAATAATTCTGGTCACTTTAATGCACATTTTCCTACTTTCAATTCTAATTAAAACATGCAGGGAGCACGGGCTGCTCAGATTTGCTTTGCAACAATTAGAATCCACAAAACCAGTGTCTTTAAAAATACATCTGTAAAATGTTGAATCATCAGAATAGAATAGAACCCGAGGGGAAGATAGAGTTTAGGAATAATATCAAGAAGATGAACATGATAATTCCAGGGTGAGGTAACACCTCAACCTAAACTGTGTTGCAAAATATTTTCTTATTTGCTTCCAAATGTTAGAATTTTTCAAGAGAGCCTGGTTCAACATGAAATTCATTCATGCCACTTGCATATCTTTCATTCATTATGTAGCTGTGCAACAGGGAAGAGGGAGAATCATTCATTCAGTCATTAACTTTACACCAGGTCATGTAATTTGCACTTAGCAGACTTTCAAATCCACAAAGACTCTCATATCTTGTGTATCAGAACTACAATATGCAACCGCTGCCGTTACACTGACATGCATTACATCGTGTCATCTCTGTGCGTGACCTTCTTGATGGATTTCCATTTTCCCACCACAGGTTAATCAATCACCTTTAGGTTTGAGTGGGAGCGCCGCTAAAGACTGGTTTCATGCTACAAAGCAAACAGGGAGGTGATAGCAGTGGCAGTGTGGGGAAGGGGACTCATAAATCACACAGCGACGCTAAATGTGTTTCTGAGAGAGCCCATTAGAAAACACAAATGAATATGCATGGGAATTGATTTGGGGTGTGTGCGTGCATGCATGTGTGTGTTTTCGTGTGTGTGTGTCTGTGTGCGTTTGTTGGCTCCTTTAATGATCAGGGTCATCATGTTGTTGTTTTGAATGTTGGAAAAGAGAAACTCACCAGAGAGGCTGTTTGAAAGAAGCACATGAGGAAGAATTTAGGTCTTTTACTTTACAAGACAACTAATAGTAAGTAAACATGTGATATATAGACCCAAAGAAATATCATGTAATACATAAATGGAGTAGAAATGGTATGTAGAATGTAAACAGAATATATAGTCAGAACTGTTAAATGTAAAAAGTATATATTTCACTCCAATTTCCACTGGAGAAGTATATAAGTATATAAGTAAGTATATAAGTATAGCAAGCAGTGGAAATACTCTTGTACCTCAGATTTGTACTTGGGTACAGTGGTCCAGCTCGTGCAGTTCAAATTCTGTGTCATATACAGGTTAAATAAAGAAGAGTGTAGCTTTATCTCTGTGGAGGTAATACTCATTTGCCTGTACACACACACACACACACACACACACACACACACACACACACACACACACACACACACACACACACACACACACACACACACAGTGTCCACACTAACACACTCTGCTTCCCTTCCGCTCTCTCCCTGTCACACTCCGTATCCCACCATCCTCTATCTCCCTCCTCCCCTCTCCAGCCAGCAAACCCAGCAAATGTTTAAATTACACGACCAAGTAAGCAAGATTAATTAAAATGATAATCTACGGGGCGAATATATTTCACAGCTAGCCAGGCGGCGGTTTGAAATTGTTGTGCGGGGTTCTAATGTCGGAGTGGAGTGTTGACCTATCCATTCTGCTTTGGTGAAACAGTCATTAGCCAAATTAAGAACACGCAGACAATGAAATCCCCAACTATATGCAAAACAAACAAAAACCTTCAGCGCTATAATAAACTTCATTAATGTAATGTATGGTAATGAGAGAGAAAAAAGTAATGTTTGATTTATCTGAGCTGGGAAAGTTAAATAATGTATATTACTTTTTAAACGAGGTATTTGGAGCGCTAACATCTGTGCCAATAGGGTGCTGATATAAATGATTTACCTTCAAGGCTTAAAAAAGAGTAAACAGTCATAATTTCTTTAATCCTGCTGTTTTATGAGGCACATTACACCACATGGAACAAATTCCACTTTTTAGATAATTTAATCCTGCAT
Organism: Paralichthys olivaceus; assembly: GCF_024713975.1. Taxonomy (NCBI): domain Eukaryota; kingdom Metazoa; phylum Chordata; class Actinopteri; order Pleuronectiformes; family Paralichthyidae; genus Paralichthys; species Paralichthys olivaceus. The sequence goes on along the minus strand of NC_091110.1, from coordinate 16,501,983 downwards.
CCTTGACTTCCTTGCTTCATTTTTCAGTTTATGCTAATTAAAAATAGCTGATTCGTCCTTCGGGTTTGAGGCGCAGCTATACAGCAACGTCGTCCGTTTCTCTGTTGCTCTGTCTCCTCCGAGCTTAATTACAGCACGGGTTCGATTCTCCGTTCCCTGGATGTTGGATAATCCTCTTATGGAGTCAATGTAAACCCAGAGTTGAGAAAGTCTCATCAGACTCCCATTCATTCTCACCACAACACATACAAGCAGCTCGCTCGAGCCTCATCCCCCAGATTTTAAGAAGATAGTCCTCAATCAATGTCAATTAGCAGCTAGGATGGTGTGATCTGTGTGTATGTTGTGTGCACGTGTTGTGTGTGTGTGTGTGTGTGTGTGTGTGTGTATATGTTGTGTACGCCTCGTCGGGCATTAGTGTGCTTGTTTCTCAGCTCTTCAATAGCCTCCTCATCTCCATGCTTCATTTATCTGTCATTAGCAGAATTAATGGCCGTGGGTTTGAGCCAGGGATGGAAGGAGTGAATGTGGCGCCTTTCCAAAAGTGAAGTGGAGAACAACTCTGTGAGAAGTTACACAGGGTGGGGGTGGGGGGTGGTGGTGGATGCTGGAGGATGAGGATGAGGATTGGACTGAGAGAGGAAGAAGCGATGTTGGAGACAGAGATGAGATGAGCAGATAGGGAAACAAAGTATTAAAAACCATTGTCTCGCAAGGGAGGAGAGGTAATTTGTATCACTGGCTGAGTGACAAATGTGTTGAGGGAAGAGTCTGGAGATCGAGGGAGAGACAGATGGTGTTCATTTAGATTAAAATAAATGGGGGGGGGGGGGGAGCTATGCATATATATAGAGAATGGCACAATGTCTTATTCGTCTATTATTTCCGGCCATGTCCGCACTGAATAAACTCTGTAAACCTTTCCCAGATTTAAATCAGCACGACGACATGATGAAAATGAAAAGCGTTGGTGTCGTATTGCAGCTTGACTGCAGCAAATGAAGAGTTGTTATGTACACTACAAGAATCCACCTTAGTTAAAACATAGCATTTATGTAGACCTCGATATTCAGCTCAGTCTGAGCATGTACATAAGACACAATCGTAGAGATGCCATGAAATTGTGTTCACACATTCATGATCCCCAGAGGATGAATTCTTTCTGTCTTTGTTGGTCGTCAGGGTTTAAAATTTCACCCCTGTGTGTTTGTTAGTTGGTTGTAATTGGGATTACAGATTAGAATGTTGAAATGATGTGAGTCAGGAATGAACTCATTAAATCTCGGTGTGAATCAGAATCCAGAAATGTTTTTTCTCTTTCTTTAACGTTGCAACATGTTTTTGAATATTCAGGGGATTGATATTTAGTTGGAATTTGGTCCAGAACCAAATAGAATCATTTTTTTATAATGTATTTTGTTTTCATAGGGAGACTGTAGGGATGCTTTAGTTTTCTCTTGTGACAACATAAGGTGAGTGATTGAGTTTTGGATCAATTTGACGAACAGTGATGTCCATTTATTGCCTTCAGACCAGAATTGTAACTTACTCAATTTTTTGCTGAACTATTGAAATCCCTGTAGGTATATGAGTAAGCCTGTGTGTGTTCATTTTCTCCAAACCATCACGTGTGTTGAGCTTCATTACAAAATGAAGCACAAACACTAAATGCTGTTTCTTATGGTAATATTGCATAAATGGAAATATTTTCACTTTATCGTCGCACAGATGTCCACGCTCTCTCATACAATACTCTGATGCATTCAAATAAAAAGAGGATGATTGATGCAGTGGTTTTTCAATTCTGATAGAAGTAGTTCTTTGAAGAGCGATTGGTCTTTTGAAAATATGACAACATGGGCTTCAAAATACGAGAATAACAATATTGACAACTGCCAGTTCTGCTAGAGGGCAAAGAAAATGCAACAGTGAAAGACTGAACAGCGCAAAGAGGGTGATGGATAATCGCCTGGTGAAGGAGAGAAGAAATAATTGTATCCCATTTAATTGCTAAGCATTGTGGAGCCCTGGTTGCAAGGTGAACACTCCACTAACTGTACTGTGAGGCACCGCTGTAAGTAATGTAGTCCACTGGGGCATGCTGGGTAGGAAATGAAAAGCTTTGACCTTGTGCAGTTCAGTGCTTAACTATGATACTCAACCAAAGAAAGTCTGCATGTTTTCTGCAGTGGCGAAGGATGCAGGTGGCGAGGAGTGAAAACGAGTGAAGGGAGGATGAAACGAGGCTCGTTAGAACGAAAAGATGAAAAGAGGATAAGTGGGAGGAGGACTGCTGAATGAAGTTTAACATTACGAACTCTCCCTTCTTGCGTATCAACGTAATAAGGGAGATTTTTCTCATGTAGCTACACAGAATTGCGGTGTAGTTTTAAATATAAAGATGTATATTTTCACATAATGAGGTAATCACCGTGTAGGCTCAGCAAACCTCATTGTTCTTCATCAACATCGGGTTGTTGTCTTCTGGGTTTTTCTGGAAACACAGTTGGTGTTTAGGCCTTTTGATTCGAAGGGAAATCTAAAAAGCGAGGACATGATGCCTCCACATCGAGATTAAAAACAGAAAGTGTTGACACTTCTTTTCTTCCAAAGCCTGTCAGAAGACAATGAAAGCAGATAAAAGAGGGATGACGGATTCGGGAGCAGGCTGTGTTTTTTTTTTTTCCTGCTCTCTTCAGTGCTACAATGGAGGCTTCAGTGAAGCAGAAATTGCTGTAATCACACCTTGTCTGGTGTAGCTATACTAAGATGCTAAGGGAGAAAAAAATCTAATATGACTTTCCATTACGATGCAGGCACGAGAGAGACGGAAATGCAAACTGAGAGGCTGCACTTTAAAACAAAAGGAAGAAGCTTTCACTTCAACTATAATGGAGCTGATGTTAGTGTGTATACATGCTCAGTGTTTGACAGCTACAGCTGAGAGAGTGGGGGAAGTGAACGACAACATGGTCTGTGAGGGGGGGTGGGAGAGGAACACACACACACACACACACACACACACACACACACACACACACAAATTTGTGTGTCGTAATAGCTCACAAACACACACATCTGTAACCTGTGTGATGATCATCATTGGGCTCTGAAAGGATCATTAGGCTGACAGGGCGCTAACTTCAGTGTGTGTGTGTGTGTGTGTGTGTGTGTGTGTGTGTGTGTGTGTGTGTGTTGAGGAGGGGGGTCAAGCAGTCAGGGCTGCAGAGGCAGGCACAGAGTAATTGAAGCGGCAGTAATTAAAAATGTTTTAACTGTTTTAATTGTTTTAATTGTTTTAATTGGTGTCATTAAGGCAGCAAGGGTCAGACTGCTGACACACACACACACACACACACACACACACACACACACACACACACACACACACTGTCCTGCAGGTTAACGTCACACAGGCAGCACTGTAGTTTTTTATTGAGTGAAATAAAGTTTGAAGTAGAAGTACATCGGCCCATTGGGAGTGAAATATGTCACTTTTTTTAAGTGCAATTTTCTAATCGCAAGAGGAACAAGTCCCAATTAAGAAATATCAAGATGAGCAGCTTCAACAAGATGTGAGACGTGAGAGATCTTGTCAGCTAAAGAGAACTGTGACTGGCAAGTGGTGTAGCTAATTAACATCTAGAGCATGAAACGACCAAACTACAAAAATTCAAACTTTTCACTCTGATGAGCTGGAAACGGTTTCTTCATGTTGGATTGTGTGGTGAGCGTAAGAAAAGTGTTGGAGCCGTTGGTTGATCTTGTGGCACAAATGTAGCGCTGCATCACATGGAGACGTTGAGAGGTTGGAGGACGTGCTGTGGTGTAACTGTGCACAAAGTGTGTATGACAAAACTGCACGAGAGTAGATTTTTGTTTCCTCGAACCAAATTCATTTTGCCTGTCAAAATAAAATACATGTGCTTGCAAATGATATTTTCCTTGTGCTCCAGTTCTCTGGAATGAGGCACAAACACGACACCGAACAGAAAAAGCAACTCGCTGATCCCATCATGTCCCATCTTCAGAAACGTAAAAGGTTTAAGTAAAACGAATCTAAACTAAAGTAACAAAAAACAAATCTAACAAATACAACTGAAGGGAAGGACAATGCAGAGGATTTCATGATGTCTGTATTTTGCTGGTGGTGAGAACAAATACAGCTTCATACTTCAGGTCACGCTCTATCAACAGTTGGCTTTTTTTCTGCCGTTCTGTGAGCAACGGTGATGTGATTTCTACACGTGTGAGAACAGCAGAGGAGCTGGTTACCAGGCTGGTGTGCAGCCCGTCGCCTGCAGCTCCTCATCTCACAGCTCAGTGTAGCTGCTGCTTCTCTTCACACGACTCCATGACACATTTCAAATTGATCCTCTGTCCAGAAAATGCCAAATAATGACTGTTGTCTTGTCTGGTAGACCTGTGTTTGAGGAGCGATGGCGATGCTAAGCTAATGTGAAGCTGCAGCATTTTATTTAAAATACCTCCTCCTAAAAAACACAAAAGAAAAGTTTTAGTTTGTTTCAGCAACAATCTCAGAATATAATTTAATTATAATCTTAAATATTAATGAATATAAATATGATTGATTTATCAAAACACATGAATAATATCTTAATTCTTCTTCCTCCACTAAAGATGTTCTATATTTATATCTAATCAAAGAGATTGAATCATACTTAACTATTTATTTATGGAGTTTGAAGCATCTTTCAGCCTTTTTGTGCCAATTTGGAGAGAGACACCCACCACATGCTCCTCCTGCACTCTGTCTTCACTTTATGAAGATGCTTTTGCCAGCGCTCACCCAGGAAATTGTCCTTTTCTGTTTTTTAAAATGCAATAACCTGACTCATCAAATGTCCCAAGATTTCTTCCAAATTGCTTTTTTCCTTTAAAAAGCTTTATATAAAAAGCTGCTGTCTTTGGTTGAAACACAAACAGCAGAGCTCATCTTCACTCTCAATTAAAAAAAAAAACCAAGTGATTCTGTCATTACAGCCTCTGTAATTTAGTCCCAAAATCCAGTATTTTCTTCTAAATTAGTTTTTAACATCTATGTCAACTTGACGTTCATGTAATTATTCTTTGATGTTGTGTTCTTACTTTTTAAAGCTTTTGTAAATCTTTTTTTCCGCCCTTCTATCTCTGTTTTGTCCTGTTTTGTTAATGAGAGCTGCAAAGATGCAGAATTTAATCAGGCGCGGAAAGTGGATCACAAAAGTAAAAGCTTTTTATAGAAAGGAGCATATTTACCAAACTCTGGGGCCTTTTGTGTTATATCTCTGTGGTAGCAATGAAACACATTAGCAGCATTATTTGGAGACGACAACTTTTGATTTACACACAGAAGAGGGAAGACGGTGGGAACATTGGTCCATCATCCCTTCTCTCTTTCTATTCAACGAGTGATCTGTAGTTTGGTAACGCCAATCAATCCATGTGTGTTAGAGAAGAAAAAAATCAGTTTAGGGTCTTTTAAATAAAAGAACAGAGCTCACGTCATGACGGCTTGTAGGATTTGCTGGAGCAAAGATATGATGTTTAATCTGAAAATCACCCACACGCTCCAAACCATGTAATATTTGAACATGTGTGTACAAGCTTTCATTCATGGACAAAAAAATAATGATGGATTCACAAGCATGAGAATGAAACTGATGCTCCTGCAGCTTGTGAAACATGTCAATGCAGTAAATAAAACTCCCACTGATCCATGAACGCACATATTTGACTTGTATTGAAAATCTTTCTCACCTCATCTCTCCATTTTATCTCTCACTGAGCGAAAACACGCGTTAATTACATCATGAATACTTCCCAGCTGAACAGTTAATCAGTCCATGTCAATGACCCAACATTACAAGATCTTTTATTTCCAACCACCCGCCCTGCGCTCCACGCGGCTTCGACATTCCTCTCTCTCCGACAAGCTGCACTGTATCCATCGATTCCCTGTGAAGGACGAGAAGGTCACGCTTTCGATAATTACAACCAGTGGATTATTACGCTGTAAATAACATCAGCATCATTAGTGCATGTTTGAGCAATTAGAAAAGCATCTGTCTTTAATCACAGGTTGTGAATACAGAATCGTGCCAGCAGCACCTCATCCCAATCAGATTGGAATATCTAAAAGTTGTTTTTATCGTGTCTGTATTGTTGTTAATTTCTTATCCCTGAAATTTAAGTAATTTGCATAGTTAAGCAAATGATAATTGGATTTCTTGGCAAAATGATCTGAAGTTGCAGGGAAGGTGCTGAAGGGTTGTTTTGTTGTGCAGATTTTTCTTCTGTGCATTGCACCCATTTAAAAAATCAATCAGTCTTTAGAATAAATAATTATCACATCGTCGGTTTCATTTCTTGGATGCCAGAATAAGACGTTGTGGAACAACACCTTGGAAACATCACTTTAATAAAAGATAAAGTTCTATTTACACCTCAGAAAGTCCTTGAGCCTTATAAAGGTAATTCATGGCCGAGCTGTTGTATGAGGATACATTCGATTGAACGTGAGCACTTAACAAAGCGGTGGCTAAGTGAGTATCAAGTATTTTAGTCATATTGAAAGAACCTGACAGACACATACAGTAAATGCCCAAATTGACCCAACACAACCCACAGATGCTGTGTCAAAGCAGAGAAAAATAAATCCCTTAAGGTTTTTTTTTTTGTATAAAAGTAAGACTGATTTGCTGAAGGAGGAAAGAGAAAAAAACATTATCATAATAATTATGATCAGAGTAGGGGGCTAATTACCAACTGCTAATTCTTTCCTGTGTCATTATGGGATAATGAAAATATCACTCGAAACACTATTAGAGAATTATAAAATTTTAATTAGACACCCCAAGAGCTGCTATACTCCACTCCTCCATCTCTTTTTACAACTAACGACACTTGTTTTATTCTGTTAATATTGAATAACTGATGGAGTTATTAGTGGAAGTACGAAGCAATTGAGCTTTTAGGTCCCGACTGAATCCAAATGGAGAGGGTGGTGAAGTAGGATCAGTGAATCTGTCTGTGGAAAGAATATTTGGAGAACCGTTCATCTCATCGGCTTCGAACTCGGCATGTGTATTGTTCAGAGCATGGGGAAGCACAGTGTTGGGTTTGGAGCAATTTGGACGGGGAAGCGGGACATCAGTCTGTGGACATGTCTTCTTCTACGTCCTCGGATAAACTACAGCAAAGGTCAAACTTGCCGCCGGATAATTTTTTATTTTGGACTGAAACGTTTGTTAAATAATTTCCTGTTTGGAAATTTATCTTCTAAGTAAAAGCACAATGTGGACTTTGCTGTTGCTCTGCTTTATATCGAGCTGGTTTACAGTGCCTTTATTTTGAAAAGTCCTGAACCCAGAAATAGCCGATATGCTACATATGAAAAAATAACACCAGTCAGGTAAATCATTCAAACTCTTATACAATATATAATCCACATACTTGAACAGTAATGAAGCAAATTATTTTTATTCGTTTATAAAAAAGCTCTGCACACAACGTCCAGCAAACAGATGTAAACTTGTATGAAGAGGACTCACTAATGATTAAAAAAAGAAGGTATTAACAAAATTCAAAGAGTAAGTGTGAAGCCACAGAGGAACTGCGCTTAAAAAATAAACAGAATCGAATGTCGGCATCCTGCAGAGACGCGTGCGACTGAAGACGTCTGTTTGTGTGTGAAAATAAAAAGACATTCGATTGAAAGCAGACTCAGTTTCCTGCTGTTTCCTCTGCTGCTTTCAAAATCTCAAGAGACTCAAAATAGTTTTTTTTTTCTTTTCTCTCTGTTGTGACCTGAAAGTTGTTCGGCTCTTTTTTCCTCACGAATGTGACCTTGTCCTATTTAATGAACTCTGACAGTCGTTATTTTGGTGTTCATGTTGTTGTTGAGGGAAGGAGAAGGTTTGGAAATAAGTGAAGTCAGATGTAGGACGTTGGGAATTTGTTCAGTCAATATGTTTCCACGTTTAGCAGGTTAACTGAATGTCTGACTTGAAAAATATACATTTAGGTGTTGCAGCTACAAAGTGACTTTTGCTGCAGGTAAAGGGAAAAAAAAACACCTCAGAGATTGTGGTTAAAACTCTTCAGACGTCAGACATCAATGTGCTTTCAATGCAAGACGCCATAGGAACAGAAAATGATATTAATTCATCCGTCTATATGGTGACGTCTATATGATATGTCAACATAATTTCCACTTATCTTTTACCTGAGGAAAGTTACAGATTTAACTTTTGATAATTAAATGCAGTTCCAGATTGTGTAGATGAGAAAACAATGGTGCTGATGAAGTTGTTTTGATTTTTCATGGCTTGAGAGATGTTTTTTTTCTGTGTCTGATAATTAGAGCTTGATGAACGATGGGAACATTCCTGTTATGGTTTAATAATAACATGTCACTGAAGGGTTGTCTTAACTCGCCCATGAACATCACACTCTTCCCTGCACTTTGCATTATAATAATTAAATACATCATTGTAAGAATAAGAGTATCACAGTGCTATCATAGAAAAGTATAAGAAGTTGGAGAACATGTAATTTCTTCAAAAACTAAATGTGTAGCTCCTGCGCTGAGTCAGTGTGTAGTCTCATATCTCCAGCGCCTCGCTTAGATAAACCCTCATGCGTTACATACTGACTCAGCGCAGTTTAAATTTAACTTTTGTTCCAGTTTCCCTTTGGGTGACGATTTTTAAGCCTTTTAAAGAAAGTACGTCCTAATGGGAAAAAAAAGGAAAACAATGAGAGAAGTGAAGAGAGCGTGTGTCTGAGCCTCTGCAACTTTCCATCTATATGTCATGGATGAAACCTTTGAACTTGTGTGGGCATGACGTGCACGCTTCACATTGTTTGAGTCTGTACATGCAGCACTAATTAAGAGCTGAGAGAAGGAAGCACGGTCAGAATAATCCTTCCTTCTCCCCCTCTTTCTTTCACAGACACACAGAGTGCACAGTGAATGGAGGATAATTGGTCTGGGCACTGGGAAGACACTGCATGTTGATAGATTCTTCATTCTGTGTGGTGTTCGATCATCGACTGACTTCACAGGCAGCTTCACTGTCTCCTGACTGACCAAGATATAATACTGACTTCATTTGATCTTAACGTTTTCGGGGTTCTGACATTTAATTCTATTGGAATTTTAAATAATTGATAATCAACCTTTTTGCATCAACCATGGTGTGAAATTTTACGAGATATGTAAAATAATTGTTGTTTTTAGTGACGAACCCACGAAAGATGTTTTTGCAGCATACGTCAGCTGTTGTTTCAGCACCATGGACAGCGCTGTTTGTTGCGGTGAAGGTGCCGCTGTGTGAGTTTGACGGACGGATTGCGTCGGCTTGTCCATTCATACCTGGCATCAAATTGTGTCTCCGCATGTCGAGTGGTCGGATCTCGTGTGTTTGAGAGAGAGAGAGAGAGAGAGAAATGGATTTCAATTATTTGAAATAGTGAAAAAAGGACACAGGACGAGTCAGCTGAGTAGGTGGTCCTTCTCTAATGTGTCCTCAATGCATCGTGGGTGAAGTCAAAGCTGCACTTAGAGCTGTCCATTTGAAATAGATCACTCAGGACAGATGTTAACACCAGGGCTGAACAGGGACTTCATTTGGTTTATTAGCCGGTTTACTTTTCTTGTTAATGTTGCCAATATTGTCGTTGTGCAAAGACAGAGAGGAAACAACCGTGAAGTAGAGGAAGAGATGAAGAGGGAAGGACCAGTGGACAGAAACATGACTGAATACTAATGTTACTCCACTCATTCATTAATTATATTATTCCAGCTTCACTGTGAACAGTATTTTTCAAACTAAACTGTCAGTGAGCAGGTCTACATCTGTTGACTTGGTGTAATATTTTGTTATTTGTTAAAGGAATAACTGAGGTTTTACATTTTTTGGGGAAACTGCTTATGATAGATGGCAAGATCGATATTGAACTGTTTATCTTAGCTGAGCAAAGAGACCGGAGACAACAGAGACAATATGAAGCTGAACAAGTGAGAAATACTTTAATCTATTCTTCTCGATGATTTTCTTACTTTTACACATGACTTGTTGAGGTCTGCTGTTTGACTTCACATTAATTAACAAGCGTGCTCTGTAAGATTTAACATCTCTTACCTCTGTTTTTTTAATGGTGCCATAAACCCTTGTTCACCTCGACCCCGGCAAACACAGAAGTGCTAGTTGACTGAGGACATTAACTTTTCATTGGCCATCAGGCTAATTGGCTGCTTGATGTGACAGTGTTCAAAGCGAGCTGACTCACATTCTCCCTCTCTAACACACACACACACACACACACACACACACACACACACACACACACACACACACACACACACACACACACACACAAACTCACACCTTCCTCATCCCTGTGACAGCTAAATTGGGATTAACGAGCTTTTAGGGAAAAGCTGCAACAGCAGCTCCTTTCCCTCCGTTTTTCTTCCACTGACACCCCCATGCCTGGCTGTCTGGCAGGCTTGTGCTTGATCTTGCATCAAACACAAACGTTTCCTTCTTTTTTTTTTTGGGAGAAAAGAAAAAAACGTTGCATACACCTGCTTGGAATACATAGCCTGCGGGAGTGGTCTTCTTTGTGCTACTACACTGGTCAACAAACACAGCTTTGAGATCACATTGGATTTAGAGTAAAAACAAAAATACTTGAAAATATACCTCTGAGGATAAACTACTGTCTCGTGGTGAATGGCAAAATACACTATCGTATAAATAGGACAGAACTCAAGGAACAAAAGTTAATGGGCTCTAATATTAATGTGACAGAACCCGGCAGATGGTGGGGCTGCGAGTTGGCAAAGTGAGAGTAAGTTGTACCCAGCATGATGTGGTGGTGCCAGTTTCGCACCACGCCATATTTCATGGTGAACTGAAGCTGCACAGCATGTGCAAACATTGTGGGAAACATTGGTCTTTAGTGCTTTCAGGCTTAATCCTCACAAATACAGTTTTATTAAAAAAGGCAATTGTTGACTGTTCTTTTGAGGGAAACGCTCACACGTAGAGGCCTCCACTGAAATGGGAGCCACAGTAGAGCTTTGTCTACCACGGTTTTACTTGCTCATACAAACCATGGCTGAAGCTCGGGTTTCAGTTTCTTCTGACTCATGTGCACATGAACAGATAGTTTCCCTCACTTTGACTTGGATGAAATACTCCCCATCGAGCGATGCCTAATGAGTGATGTCCACATGTTCCATTTGCCTTTCTCTTTGACGGGCACTGCTAGTCTGAGCTAGTGCTAATTACCAATCAAGTGCTCATTAGGTGGCTGTATTATAATCGTCCCGGTTTAATAAGTGTGTCATGCACTGATGATGTGGAGTCATTGTGGTTTAGTCCTTGAATGAGTGAAACGTGACAGTCGGAGAAAACGTGCAGCTGCAAAAACTGAAAAAGAAAAAGAGGTAAAGAATTTTATCTTCCTAATCTGGATTTCTGCTTGTATCAATCATCTCTCGTAATCACATACCAGAATTCGAAGCTACAGGGTTGGATGGCATCGGTACCAATACAGCCAGCACATCCATTCTCATCCTTCCTCATTGGCCTCCACAAACATTCTCTGGCACATTGGCAAGCGCCATCTGTAAAGACGAGGGGGACGCCTCAGTCGTGATAACCAGTGAGCTCAACTTCACCCCGGGGAAGAATAGAGCTCATTCAGTTGCTCCTCACAGTCTCACCAGGACACATGTACCATCACCCACCCAGGCCCCCCTCACACCTTCTGTATGTTCGCGAGGGGTCGGCCGCCAAGGACGCCAGAGAAGCTCCCTCTGCCTGGTCTGCAGCCATGAGAGCCCGTCTGTAGATGTGACGTGTGTGGTCTGGAATATGACCACACATGCTCAGAACCTCCACACTGCTGCGAGTCGTTCATCATACATTGATTATAATGTCATTACGTCCACTACATTACTTCACACACCCGATGTTCCCATTATCCTTTTGGATAATGTTGCTGTTGCAATGTTTGTGCTCATCCAAACCTATTTCCCTTAAAAAGGTAGCATACTACAGTTTCCTCGAATGTAACTACGTCATAGCACCAACCATCCCTTGGACAGGGCAGGCGTCGTCAAGCAGTTGGTAAATGTTGCTTCTCAATGCATGTAAACGCTGTGAAAACTCCACTAGGACGTTATTTTGTGATTAAGGTACATACATGTCCACATACTGCGACTAAGATCTGAATACTCCACGTCTTCATCTGATTCTTTATTCTGAGTATGAACTTATTTGGGTGAAGCTCGTCAGAAAAGCAGTTTCTTATACAGACTTATCTCTTGATCCAGTTAGTTCTGGAATATTGGGATCAATGCAACTGTAATCGATGTTTTAATCAAAGCAGGTGATCGAGAAAAAGAGTTGGAGGAAGATAAAACATTCAGGCGCACAACTGGAAATGTCACGTGTGCACATCAGTTGCCATATTGTTCATCGGCAACAGCACTTCCTCATTTGTGCTGTTTGATCTACAGATGTTCTGCAGAAACTCTCAATAAAAATAACTGACTAAAGCGATGTCCATTTGATGCAGGAGGTGCACAGGCCGACGGGGTGAGGAAGAGATTCAGACAGACGTTCCTCGCCTATGACCCGTCAGAGACTCAGAGGTGAGGCCTTCCATTTAAAGAACAATATTCTCATTCTACATCAACATTACATTCAAATTGTTCTTTTTTATATCTTCTATCTATCTTTGTGAATCTAAATGTGCTCATACTTAAAAATAGATGATGTGTGATGTGCACAGAATTCTTTGTTTGGAGGTTTTCTTTACTTGAGTTGAAAAGTTTCGCAGCATCGGCCGGTGAGGTCAGAAGATCCATGTGTACATTCATAACCGTTAAGCTGTATTGGACGACTTCCACCGATGGAGCATGTTTAGTGAACTGAAGACTGAGTATTTAAAGGGACCGTTTGGCTTTGGCGTCTAATCGTGTTCCGTCTCCTGCTCTTTCATGTGCGGCCTCTCAGATCCCTGACAGGTTTTGTCTGGAACTCTTGAACCAACTAAATGTTTTGTTCCACCTGGGAGAAGAACTCGTCATTAGAACAACCTGAAAATAACTTGTTTCTCTCATTAAGGCTTGAACCTGCATCCAACATAAACCAAAAACCTGTCAGATACGTTTACAGCTAATTGCAGCTCTCATGCAACATTTCCATTGCTGAAGGAAATGATTAGTGAGCTAAGTTCTTACATCACTTTGCATGTTTTTGCTTCTCAAGTGTGATTTCATGCCACATAATCTTTTCACTGACTACACCATAACCCCAAAGGCCACAAAACAACCCACAAAAAGCTTCCTGTTTAATTGCAGGTTGAGGCAAGTTACGCACATTAAGTGGGAATTAAAACTGTAAATTAAGAGCTATCAAAAGTGCATCAAGGACTTGAAGTGGAAATTATTTTTTGGGTGAGGTGATTAATTAGTGTTAAAAAAAGGTTAAGTCTGGTGTTTCTGGAGTGTGTGCAGCACGTGTGTGTGTTCAGAGCTTTTCTTTCAATCACCGCCAGAGAGATAAATCAGTTCCTTCCATCTGTTGGCCAGGCCCGATAAATAGGGAGAAAATGCACGAGGAGGATAGAGAGAGAGAAGAGACGGATAAAAGAACAAGAGCGAAAAGAGATATTCATGAAAAATACTCTTCTGACTAATGATACATTTTCTCTGAGAGAAAAAAACACAAAACTTTTTCACAGGATACTGTTTCAGTTTCAAAACCATTATTTTTTGGTGCTTTTTTACTCAAAACCCAGCTCATCTCAGAAAAAGGGACACGTAAACACTCAAAAGGTCAGAGTTCATTATCTGGGAAAAATTGCTTGCAAAAATAAAAAAAAGCTGCTTTCTCTCGCTCCTCCCTCACATTCCGTCCCTCTTGCTTCAAAGCTCAGCAGAAATAATGAGATGAAAACAGAATGCCCGTTTGACACCTGCTGTTCCACCGACGCTTTTAAACGGTTTCTCCGTTAAAAATACTCCCGAGCTTCGAGTATTCCTAACATGTTCATAGTCAACAGCAGTGGGCGCAGAGGATGGAGGTGAAGGCTATTGTTCCGTGTTTAAAGTGACGCAGCTTGTCATTTTACACTTGTGTAATATGGAGTGTACAGTGAGCAAACACACACAATAAAGTACTGTACACACACACACACACACACACACACACACACACCACTGGATATGATTCGCACCAGTCATTACTCTGGCTCATGATTTAGGGCACAGTGTATAGAATACTTTCTTCTATGCTAAAACTTTATTCTTTCATAGTTGTAACTGTTAAAGTGTTTTCATATAGTTCCTGCATCTTGGAAAGTCGTTTATATTTATGACCCCTGCAGAGAAAGCAAATGGCCACTTTACACTCAACATCTAAGTCAAAAAAAGATTTATTAGAGAAATTAAATTCCTCTTTTAATCTTCCATTTACAGTTATGATGAAAGAAGGGAGGTTTTTATGTAAGATTTCATGTATAAGTTTAGATTCTGATGAATGGAAGAATATGATGACACACACACACACACACACACACACACACACACACACAAACAGATGCTACACCATAATGACTGTGGTGATGGTGCCTCGGCCAAATCTGTCCCCTAGAAATGAGGATTCTATACAACGGAAGCCTAATTGCAACTTGATTACGTTTTCTATCAAAGTGACGAGGAGAAGTTGTTAATTTATGTGAGTAGCAGGTCGTTAATGCTGCTGCGTTACTGTGGAGGGAAGCTGGAGCACCCAGAGTTCACAGCCACGGGGCGAACACGCAAACTCAACATGAAGGTTGTAGTCGAGCCCAGAGCTTTGTTGTTGTGATGAGACGTTGCTAAACACCGTAGCCAAAACGTATAAATAGGAAAACGTGAAAACGTGCAGTGCAATGAAGAAAATTAAAAACTCCAAAGGTACGGAGCCAGGTTCAAATGCAAACAAAAATTGCATCGTGAACTCTGACAGGTACACAACTGATGAAATGTCCCGCTGCTGGTGGTTGCTAACATCTGCCGGTGATCCTTGACATCTGCTGCTGGTTGACAGTTTATCATCAATAAAGTTCGGAGGACATTCAAACTTACGAGGGATATCCTCCATCTTGTCCTAATTTTAAAACCAGCTTAGCATGAAAGACTTGAAAGACCAGAGATAAGTCGGGGTGCATCAACACTTGTTTGGTCCAGAAGTCGGAACCAAAATAACAGACGTGAAACATGCCTCAGACGACAGTCCGGAACAAAATGAAAAGGGGTGGTTTCAGTCACGATCGAACAAAAGTTCGGACTTTCGTAAGAATTGTGGGAAGACGGCAAAATGTTTGAACAATCAGAACTCATTTTTCTTTATTCTATTCACTTTACTGAAAAAAGTCAGACGTACGCCCGTCTCCAAACTAATCAGTGTCAAGTTTCAGGACATGAAACCAAAACTAACTTCATGAAATATACAAAGTATTTCTTTAATTTGTACATATACGGACGAAGCCTTAACGGTAACACCCATGTTGCACATCCTCTACCTTGTGTCACTAACTTAATTCTGCCACAGTCTTTTAAAACGTATGTGCATCACACAGCTACAGCAGGGAACAATCACATATTGTTCAGAGACACAATAAAGTTTCCCTGTGCTGTAATTCCTCCGCTGAAGTGTGTCCTCAGTGTTATTATGTGAGAATCCTCTGTGATTACCCATATCACCGTGACGGTAATCCCTCCTTTTGGCAGATATCAGGATCACGCTGGCGGCCATATGTCCAAGCGATGGCTGCATCCAAGCCCTTCTGTCTAGGTGATAGACTCGGCCCAATTAACACTAACGAGATTCAGAGCGGAGGCGAGCGATTGCGGCCGCTGTCACGTATTGCTCTTTCATTATTCTGCGATTTTGGAAGTTGTTCTCGTCTTTCCTGGCTTCTCCTCTTCTCTTCCTCTAACACTCTGTTCCATTCTCTGCTTTCTTTCTTCTGCCTTGACTCTTATTCTCACTTAGTGTCCTCTTCCAGTCGCCCTCGTTTGGCTCATCCCTCCTTCTTGTCTGTCTCGTTTTAGACTCTCCCCTGTCCCATTTCTTTACCGCTTACAACCTCGTCCTCATTCCTTCTCTTCTTTCTTTCCTCCTATTCCTTTTTCTCTATATGTAAATTTTTTATACGCTTTTCACAGCACACACTGCGATAAATATTGACCCTTCAAATCCTGTTTTCTTTTCTTCAGCCACTTTCCCCTTCACTCACTTTAAGTCTTAATTTTTTTTTCTTCCTGCAGAGGTGAGATTAGAGGGGTGGGTTTACAGGATAATTGTGAACGACACAAAATGACAACAGCTGTGACCATGTAGACAAAAGACATAAATGCACAGTGTACACACACACACATGCACACACACAAAAGGGATGACTGACACCATCTAATGTTCTGCAGAACCCTTTAGTGAGTGGATATTGTCTGCATCAGCCGCCATGTCAAAGTCCTGGTACATGCAATTAAAGTCTGTGAATACATTTGAATATATTTGGTTCCTAGTCACCTGTATTCATTTGCTAACTGATGGATGCCCTTTGGGTTGATTGCAGTCTTTAGTTTTACATTTAATCTGCTGCCTTTTTTATTCTTGGCAGTGACGGTGGGCTTTGTCGTCTCTTTGCTCCCGCCTCCCACCACAGAGAAAGCAGATCATTATGTCGAGGAAATATTAAGATAATCACACTGCAGCTACATGCGTATGGTGGTAAATACACGCTGGGAACGAACTAGCGGTCATTTAGTGCAAAAGATGTTTGGAGGGAACGTAACCACTGTGAAATCTGCTTGTCGAGCTGTGTCACCCGTTGTTAGAGTCTGAGGAAAGGAGCTGTTTTCACTTGGTCTCAATATTGTACATCACTTAGCTGAGGCCTTTTTTTAGCTGTTGCCCTAAGCACTGCTCTCATCATTCACTGAGACTAATGAGCTGTCTTTGCTGATGTAATTTACCTCATTTTGTGCCAGGCCCTATGAAAAATTCAACCCTTGCCATGAAAAATAGTTGCGTTTTAGCCCTTAATTATGTTCATATCTTTGCCTGGCAGACGCTGTCGATACCGACGGAGTCTTTCATTTCAATTTGTTGGTGACTGGTGATCACAGAGGAGACGCAGAGGTATACAGCTAAACATATACACAAAGATGCAGCCTATTTAATTATATTTCATACTTTCACGTGTTCTCTTGCCTTGTTAATGAACAAACACACATTATTTCTTTAATTCTTGTCACCTTCTATTAAGATTTCCTAACTAATTACACTTATGTCATTTCTTAATAAGTGCCAAGCAGATTTTAAATGAAAATTTAGGAGGAAGAATTGTAATCTGCTGAAAGTCCCGTCAATTAGCAAGTTCAACCTCTGAGGGCCTCTCTGTGTCCTCCAGTGTTGTTCTCCCACGCAGCACGCCGCCAACACTTGTTGCTAATTGGAAACAGATTCACACAAAGTATTCTGCAGAATGGACTTCAGGAGAAATTGACTCATTGAATATCAACTTTTACCAGATATGTTATTGAACAACTGTTCTCCATTATCTTGTTTAAGAAAATTACTGCACAAAATGTTGTTTAAAATGCAGATACTCTCAGATAATGACTGACTCTTTTTGATATTGACAATTTGCAGATGACCTTGTTTTTCTTAAGTTTATGTTTGATTTATCATAATTGTATTCTGCTCCTTCATTTAGATGTGGGTTATAAAATGCGGTGCATCTTACTCATATGAGAGATGTTGAACCCTGTCCCTGTTTTCTTGCTTTACCCTGAAGTCAAAGCTCGGAGGAAAACCCTGCCTCACAACAATCATTGCAGATATATTACTTTAAAAATATTGTCAATAGTAGCACAATTACAGAATGAGACATTCAACTCTGGAGCAAAATAAATTGTAGAGGCTGCAGAGGAAGCAGTAGAATGGGCAGAGTGAACCCAGGTGACCTCACTGACAGCGGCTGACTGTTGTGTTTGGTACGCTGTTATCTTTGTTTGAGCTGCAGGACTAGTTTATCATGCACGGCCGTATTCATAGTCTCTGCACAGTCGACTACTCAAGATCCCCATTGTGACACATCCATGAATATTTACAGCTCATACAACAAGTAAAAAAAATGTTATTCAGTGGTCGGACCTGGCGGCTTTGTCGCTCATCAGAGAGCTGAAATAGTGAATTTCATCCCGGCAGCGGTTAATGACTGGAGGCAAAGCTTCCTGGACGGAGAAGCTAAAATTCAAATGCTACAAGTTTGCATGTGGGATGGAAAATATGTGTGTGAACGTCTGTGTTCCAGGTTTGTCCTATGTTGTGGGGACACCAGTTAACATCGTTATAATGCAGGACACAATAAAGACATTATGTAAGTTTATCAGAGGGTTATGTTTAGATTAGGGTGAAATAAATTTCAGAGGCGATGGTAACTGAGAGTGCTTCTGTGTCATGGTTTGTCACGATAAGTGTTCTCAGGGATGATAGTCAACTTTCTTTCCACTTTCAGTCTTGAAAGCACCATATTTAAAACATTTTTTTTTTCATGCTTTGTTGCCATTCTTCTCATGATAATGTGGTATTTCCAAACACAAAGACTGATGTGCAGACATTTCAAGGGAGCCAACTCACAACCCGCCAAGCATCATGGGATTTAGTCTGATGCATGACATTCAGGGGGGAGGAGGGGGTCACTCGCCAAATCCTTCGCATCCCTTTTATACCTCACATTTCTTTGTGGTTCAGAAAGAAGCACTTCACCTCAGATACCCTCGAAATCCGTTATCACCTTCATTACACATGGTCCAATTCATCTGTTCGAAATCTCCTTTCTCGTGTCTGTCATTCTCTGTGCTCGGCCAATAAGAGCTGTTTTAAATAACAACCTGTTTGATGAATGAGGAACTTGACATTCAGGGATTCTCATAATCGAGCTGTAAGCACCCCTGATAAAAATGGCACAAGGTCCTTTAATGCATAATGTGACGCAGACATGTGAAGTCCACATGTGCCACAAACAAAGCACCACCAACTATCATCTGCCGAGTCCGTGGCCAAGCGGTGCAAAGGCCTTCATCCACGAGCCAAATTAATTTCTTTGTCTGAGCTTCGGCCAGCTTTTCTTTTTTTGCAGATTTGAATTATAATGCACACTTACAGGAACTGTTTGCTTCTCTCAGTCACCTTGTCTTACTCTGTAATTAGAATTTATTGAATAATGATACAATTGGCAGAGGTTTGTTGGTTTCTAATGAATAATAAAGTAGTGGCTCAGGCAGACGGGTAGATGGGGAAAGAGGTGGGAATACAAAGGGGAGAAGGGGGAAAAATCACCAGTAGTGCAGTTGAATGGAAAAACACTGCAGTACATTTGCAGTACGAGAAGATAATATTGATTAACTTCTTTAATTGACCATAAAGTTTAAGGATTGTCCTCCAAAGGAAGAAAAAAATTAGCCCCTCGATCATTAGGCAGCTAAGTTAAAGTTTGTTGTTAGGTGACCTCCCGTGGCCGTGGTAACAGAGGACGTCAGGTGTCACAGCGGAGCGACACAGTCGATGTCAGGAGAAGGTTGAGGTAGATCGATCCAAAACAACAGGCAGCTTTGTTTCCTTTTATCTACGATCGCCGCAAAGCATTCGCCCATTAATTATTGTTGCTATGACAATGACATTGTAGCACGCCAGCTGCTGTTACATTTCTTGGGTAACGACAAATGAGCCGTATTGTCATCTAGGTTCGTTCAAGGCCATGTTGAATAATGGCCGCAGAACAGAAGTTCTTACTCATGAGGATGAGGACACAAATTCAAAACCACTTCAGACAGTTTTGAATTCCAACAGGTTATTACAGTTCGAATACAAACTTTGAGACTAAAACGCAAAGTATTCGTTCGTTGTCCATCACCTTGGTTTTTGGGTTTTTAAGTTGAGGCTGCCAATATTACTTGGGAAAGTTTTGCTCATGAGAAACCAAACTGACTTTAAGAAAGACAGATTAAAGAAAGTTAAAAAAACTATTTTACCTGTTTTACAGGCATGAGAACATTCTGCCAGAACTATTTTTTTAAATGACTCACCTTGGAGGATGGGGACAAAATAAATTCACACACAGACTCACAAATATACAAAGGGATGATTTAGGGAGTGAATAAACCGCTTGGAAAATGATCTAACAGACTTTGACTGTGAAGAAATTATTAATCACACTAAGCCCATTACAGCTAAATTATTCATGGTGTGAAATTATTTCCCTATCGTCAGAGGAGCCTGTATATGTCAAGTGGCTCAAATTAACTGCATAACATGATGGAGCTTTTTCCCGTTTTCACTGTGGGTAAAAAAAAGAGACATTACGTGGCCTTGCAATTAACTTGTAATCCCTGTCGGATGACAGCCTTGTCAAGCGGACACTGGTTGGTGCTGCTCTGTACATGTAAATCAGTCTTTCCATGTAGGTTGTGGCCAGTTGTTGAAAAATGTTGTTTGTTTATTTCACATCATTAGAAGATACTGAAGATCTTTATTAATCCACAAACGAATGTGTTTTTTAGTCTGTTTTTATGCCACTAATGATGAAACTGGACTCAGAGGCTGTTGTGGTCTGTTTGAGAAAATTAGAGAGTAAAATTAATTGCTTCTGACTCCTTCAAAGTCCCTGAACACTGTCAATAATGAATAGAGTGAAATCTTCTTTTTCTGGCCTGATTTCTGAAGGTCCCGATAAATAATTATATTCTTTTCCTCCCAGAATAAAGTCAAACATAGTTTAACCTGTTTCCCCTCTCATCTGTCTATTATTGTGCAATGCAAGAGAGTGCGAGTGAAAGTCACATTGAATAGAAGATGTGTGACTGTTGTCTCCAGTTATATCATTTTAGTATTTTTACTATTTGTACATGTAAGGTGTCATGAAAGGCCCATAAATAAAATGTATTATTATTATTATTTGTTTCTTAACATGTGTCAACAACTGAAAACAATAAATGAGCCTTTAGTTTGACTCTGTACTGTTAAAACCTCTTCTGCTGCTAATTAACTAAACTAATGCAAGTGATAACACAGTAGTTCCAGCAAATTCTCAGGAAACAAAATCTTATTCAGTTAAATTATCAACAGGCAACACAAGGTTGTGGAACAAATTATAGAAGACGAAGGTTTTATACGTGAATACAAATTAAATCATGATGACGTCGATGAATTCAACGATAAGCTCCTTGGTTTTGTCGAAGTTCATAAGTTCATTATTCTCTTCACACCACTCAGCAAGATTGTTGATTCCCTCCCGATATAAATTCTCATTGATTGTAATTACAGTCATGTGAACAGTAGAGGGCTGAGTTCACAACCCTGCGGGACTCCGGTGTGGAGCACCAGAGTGAAGGAGGTGCACCTATCGATCTGAATTGACTGGGGTACGTTCATGGGTGCCACAGGGCAGCAGCCATTATTTATACTACACGCTGGTGGATGTCCTGAAGTGACATCGATGAATTAAATCTGTCAGTAATACCATTATTAGTACACACGTGTCTGACCCAGCAGCTCTGCTCATATTCGCTCTCGTGCTGTGGATGTCGACAGCGGCGGGTCCTCTGGAGGCAGCGGAGACTTAACTCTTTGTTGAGGAGATCAAACCAAACATCAGATGTATTAAGCTCATCACAGCCACACACACGGCAACAGAGCTCCCGTGTTCGTGGCCTGTAATATTCTGCATCGCCTGTCACATCCCCTCTGTGTTGTTGGTGTTAAGACCTCTTCACAGTCTCTGTTGATGCCTTTAGTCTTTAGCAGTGTTGTTCACTTCCATGTTATCCGTCTGAAACTAGGCTTCTCTTGGGCTCAGGGTGGATATTTGCAGGGAAACCCAGATATTATACACTTAAGTCTCTCTGTGTGCTTCTCTTTTACAGAGTGAAGTATATTTCCTCTCATATTTTCCATTGCCTCTATGTTTCAGCCCTTTTCTTCCGCATCACTCTTCCTCACTTCTCCATGTCAGAACAATTACTGTCTCAAGAGCTGCGGAATAACTTGTCATTATTTTGCCTCCTCTCTTCAGTCTCTCCTCTCCTTATCTGCAAGGTCACTGTAAAAATCCCTCCACGGGAAAAAAAAAGCTGCATTCACATTTAGATGGTAGATAGAAGGTAGCGGTCTCGGACAATGTTCGTCTCCAGTGAGTGATGATGATTAAATCTGACACTGCTGACTTTGACTCTGCTTTTCGTTGTTGGGGAAGTGGTGCGTCGCTGAGATCATACGTGGTCCAGATCGCTGAACAGAAGTAATGAAGCAGCTGCCTGAAGGTGTGTGCGGACCTCTCCAACCACAAGGTTTCCAGCTGCAAACCAACAGGGAAATCTGTTCAAAGGAGGAAAAATCCTATGATTTTTGCTTCTCAGCGCAGTTACTGTGAAGGTGCCCTTCAACAACAAACACAACCCCAACCTGTGCTTCAATAGAGCAGCTGCAACACAAAGGAAATGATCTTGTTGTGCATCCATCTATCTGTCTGTCTGTCTGTCTATCTAACTATACATCTATCTATCTATACTTCTATATATCTACTGTATCTTTACTTCTGTACATCTATATCTATACATCTATCTATCTATATTTGTATACTTCTATCTTTGCTTCTGTACATCTATATCTATCTATACATCTATCTATCTTGTATCTCATCCATCTCTCTTAAATCTATCTATACATCTATATACACATCTATACATGCAAGCAAACAAATAGAGAGACTATTTGAATCCATTCCAGCTAAATAGAATGAAGTAAATGAATACAAATGGTCTAGTTACCAACTTATTTGTTTGATAAACAGAATATTCACAGAACATATTGACACAGCCATGAACTCTGTAACTGTAGAATATAAACTCAGCCTCAACTCAGTGAAAACCCCAAATTCCCTAAAAGTATATATATATAAAAACGTGCTCGTGTCTTTGTTGTCCTCAATGGCAGCTACGTCCCTGACCTCAAGTATAATCAGGATAAGCTCTGTGATAAAAAGAGATACTCTTTTTTATGGAGAGATTTAAAAGATGATATAAAGTCAGCCAGCCTGAAAAGAAGGGATGAAAACAGTGTCACGGTGTCTCTGAGAGTTGTGTCCTGCACCTGACAGCCCAACTGGAACAGGAACAGTCTGAGAGGAGCTTTAAAACACAAAGAACAGTGGTGACAGCTGAGAGCCACCGAGAGCCATCATCACTGAATTAGGATTAAAATGCAAGAACTCTGTTTTCCTGGACGGTTTGTTTACAGTGCCAGCAGGCAGACTAAACTGAGTCTCTGGAGTGAAGTGGGAGACACGTCAGGCATGTAGAGCAGACTGGTACAAGGACCACAGTGATGGATGGAGAAAGCTATTGTTGAGGCTGAGGGACTGAAATAGTGGACGAGCTTGTGATCACTGGGGTGTGCATGTGATTAAAAACACACCCATCAGTCAACAGGCCTCTTGCACGACAGTTTGAACCAGGTATGTCCAAGTAATTTACAATTTGCTGCTGTTTCCTGTAAAAACATCTGCTGGAAAATAAAGAGGTACAGATAGTTTTGTTTGTTTTGATCCTATTAAGATAGAATGTGCAAAATAGTGGTGGCTTCTGTGTTATTGATCCTGCGGTGCTCACCCGCCTGTGTGAGATGGGCTGCTTGCTCGGTTGCAGCGTTCTCTCTGAAACTGTAAAAGTGACCTGCAGTAATTGAGCTGCGGCACCAAATTTAACGCTGCATCTTCTTGGGCCCTTAACAAAAAAACAGCTCCACTGAAAAGTGTTGTGAGCTGAGTGAGCTGGGTTAATGTAAAAATCCTGTTTGGATGATTGGACATTTTTCCAAATCAAATATGATTTCAGGGGGAAAATGTTGGGGTGTCAGTAGAAGTCAACATTTTTAAACTTTAGTTATAAAAACACAAAAGTCTGTTGGGTTTGATGCCACTGCAGTGATTTGGGTGAACTTTACCATGAATAATTATTTTATTACATTAAACAATTAGATTTGAATAATGTTGATCTCAACAAACTTATTATTAACTTAAGTCCAGTGTATAATGTTTTCATGAACAATATGGTGTGAGATATAAAAAGGTAAATGTGCCTTTCTTTCTTTCTTTCTCATTGAAAATTATCCAATTGCATATTCAGTGATTCAGATTTCATGTAAATTAAGGGACGACGTGTTTATTTGGCTGCAGGAATTCCTCTTCTACATTTTGGGCATAAAATAACTCATGTTTAAAATCTAGTCAAGTTTCAAACAAAGGCTGTTTGTGATATTCTAACAAAATGGTGAAGATTTGGAGAGACGCCACATGGTTTTAATTTGGACAGTGTAATAGGATGATGATGGTTAGAGGAGCCAAAGAGCTAATGGGATTTCAATTCTGGGTTTCTAGTGTGTTTCTGGCAAAAAGGAAAAAGCAGTAAGCCCTCAATTTAAATTCATTTTATTCTATTTTCTTCTGGTGACCAGCTCAGGATCACATGGTGTCTGTGGTGTGGTTGCATGAGGCATAATGAGGGTGAAGACAAGTGCCATGAAGAGGAAACATATTATCCCATCGCGGCTGCATAAATCTCCAGGGATCTTGATTTAGCAGGTTAGTATTTGGTGAGCGTGTTTGTCATTTCATGATTTGGGCACTAACGGTGGTAAAGAAGTTTAATTTGGTTGTTTTATCTCGTCCAAAAATTTGTTTTGCAGTAACTCCTGAATGTGTTATATTTTTGAAGCAGCGGTGACATTTAAATTGCTGCGGTGTCTCATTATCATTGAGGAGATGCAGAGTAAAAACTGGTGACCGTCAAACTGACCATCTGACGCTGCAGTGAATTCTCCGTGGGAGGTCTGGCGAGGCCTCGGCTCTAATCTACGTGTGCTTTTTTACTGGTTTGGTTTCTTTCATCTTTTTACAGATAGCCTCTCTTTACCAGATCCTGTCATTTGTTCCCATGTGAACCGAAGCTCTTTTCAGCCTGTGACCACACCACACACAGACATGTTCAGACACACACGCAGGCAAGAAGGGGGGAAGCTGCTATTGCCGCTGCAACCACACACCACACACACAACTTCCACAGCGGCTTCCACTTTGACCATGCGTAGTTCACAATGACAGGCGCACACACACATGCACATGATCAAAAAACCATCCTGGATACGATATATATTTTATGTTGCTCATACGGACGCCTGGAGATGAGAGAAACACACGTCCATGCAGGGGCAGATGTAGATTAAACACATATGCTCCGTAGCTGTTTTTAGACTCTGAGTCAAAAGAGACACACAAACAAAGCAGGAGTGTGAAAGTAATTTGCACTGGGCAAGAGATACATACATAGACCTACTTAAAACCAGAAAGCTTCATATAACGTCAATTTTTTTTATTGGAAAAAAAGTTGAGCTTGGATGAGGTAGAGGTCATTTTGTGATGGAAGCCGAGACGACCATCACCATGGTGATTTCCGGGTGTTCATTACTCTAGGGTCAGACCACAGCGATCGTGGAGCGCAGCCTTCGTTCAGGTCACAACTACACACATGTAAAGTTGTTGCGCAGTAGTCTGGCTCATCAGATGTAAACTTTTAGTTTTAACCAAACAAATGTCACGTGGCCTTCTCACCTCCTTCCTGTCCTTTGCTGCAGGAAACAATAAAAACCACTGAGCCAGTACCATGATCACTGAAAACACTTCTAATGAACATTTGAATCAGGCAATCACACAGTCAAGTCTTTTACTGTTCCTTCAGCGGTTTCTTTGTGGCAAATGAACTGTTTTAATGACAGTGATTCATCCCCAACTTGGAAATGTTCCACCAAAACAACACCCTCCCCCTAAACTTAACAAGAGGATCCTGAAAACAGAAGGATCCTGAAACACATTGGACTGACGTAAGTCACCTAATCTAATAAATTGTCAAACAATTTATTTAATTCAATTGCCTTTAGTTTTGACAACAAATACATTATTTTTAGTAATAGGGCAAAAAATGTATATAAAATGTGGCCTGTTGAATCATCTGTTGCTTCTTGCCCCATTACACAATGTTAAGGTCAGTGTTTTCCCCGGATTTCAGGACTTACCGTGTAATGATAACTGTAACACAATGCCAGCAACTCCAAAAACAGGACCTGAGGTGTAATGGAAACATTTCTTTTCTCGTGAGTAAAATACAATCACAAAATTTCCCATTATGAAAACTGACAACCCCCAAAAGTTTCCAATTACAAAAGCCCAGGGGGCATGCAGCACAATTCATTATTTTGGAAGCAACATCCAGATCGCAGAAGCAGCAGAGCAGCGAGACACATTCAAATAACTTTCTTTCCATATCTATTCTCAAATCGGAATAAATCCTTTTTTTTAATTTCTTTTACGGTTTCTACTCTCTGTGTTTTAGACAAATTATTTATGTGTGGTTTCAGTTTCCATGTCAAAAAAAAGAGCAGCCACAGTATCTGTAGCTCAGCTGGAGTACTCGAGCATTTTCTATTTCTATCTGCTTTATTTTTACACACACACACACACACACACTAACACAAGCCTCTCATCGTTCTTGGCTTTAGCACTGACATTTAACGAATGCCCGTCTTGGGACTTCAACAAACTCACTTCACTTTCAACAGATTCTTTTCAGAAGTTAAAGCTCTTTGGTTGCAGCCACCTGTGTTTTCTGTTTTTTTCTGTCTTTGTTCAACTTCAAAACAGAGACGGGGATTCAGCCAAGCTCGTTTCGAGAAGTTTCTGTGGGGACATCGAGCTGTTGACCTTCACTGAGGAGTGAAGAAGAATTCTAGTCTTTCTATCTTGTCCTGTCTCAGGTTTATACATTTGTCTGCCTCCTCACTTTTTCACCTTCTTTTCCTACTTCCAGCTTTTTTAATCCTCTTTGTCCGTGTGAACCTTTTCTACTGCGGCTATGTGTGTGTGTGTGTGTGTGTGTGTGTGTGTGTGTGTGTGTGTGTGTGTGTGAAGCACTGGAGTATTTTAACACCAGCTAACAGGAGCTGAAATGACCTTAAAGGCACAAAGTAGTTTGAAATTAAATGGCGGTAACATTTGTGTAGATTGTTTTTTTGCAGATTTCTTGTTGCCAAGGCTGCAACTTGTGACAGTTTTCATTACTGACTATTTTTACTTCTTCTTTTTCAAGATCTAAAATTAAAGGAATACGTTTTCCACAGCCCAAGGTGACATCTTTAAATTGTTTTCTTCCTGAGATCCGCGGCAAAAATCCCAAAGCTCCAGTTTACTCTGACATAAATTTGTGAAAAAACACAGCAAGTAATGAACTCATTGTTTCAGCAGCGCTGCTACGGACGACTCTAACTTAGTGGCATT
Source organism: Paralichthys olivaceus (assembly GCF_024713975.1). Classification (NCBI taxonomy): domain Eukaryota; kingdom Metazoa; phylum Chordata; class Actinopteri; order Pleuronectiformes; family Paralichthyidae; genus Paralichthys; species Paralichthys olivaceus. The sequence goes on along the minus strand of NC_091110.1, from coordinate 16,474,524 downwards.
TATTTTTGAAGTTACACAGCGTCACAAGAACTCTGTGAGGTGGGCGGAGTCGTGCATCGGTGCTTGGTAGATGAGCTCATGTGGGCTTCTGCAGTGAATGAATGGCTTCAGCGGGTAGCGATAATGGGATGGAAAGGGAGAACGTAGAGAAGGAGAGAGGGACGGGAAGAGAATCTACCGAGTTGAGCAGCTACTCGGCTCGTTAGCAGGACCAAGCAACACCAACCAGGGAAGAGATCAGAGAATGATGGCAGATGAGGCATTATGTATGAAAATCACACATGCCTGTAAATCTTCATGTGATGAAAAGAAAGGGGCATCCGTCTGCATGTTTTCTGTGATGGTGACGGGAGTGGAAACCTGTGCACGTAACGTTTACAGTAGCGGGTAATTTCTATCAAGTCAAAACAACGAGCAAAAACTGGAGTTGGAGACGCTGTAGTAGCTTTTCTCTCTTTTCTCGTCTATATTATTCACAATGCTGTCCGAGCATGTGATGCATTGTTTACTCGCTGCATAGAGCATGAGCAGCGTGTGTCCTTCTGCGTGCCGAACTGAACTGGTGCAGATACCACACCTAACTGGGACAAACTGGCACTGTGACCTTTTGTGCTGAGCTTTATGGCGACAGGCACATTCTCCATTGACGCCAGAGAGATGCAGAGATCTCACACATGACCCCCTAACCCCTGCTTTCCATTCATGTGCTGGACTGGATGGGGGGGGGGGGGGTCGCTGTGTTTGTGTGTGGCCGGTAGCTCCTGGAGAACTGAAAACACCTGTGGATCAAAGGACCCAAAAAGGGAAATTGGCTTGAGTGTTCCCCGTCTGGACTCGCTCTGATCTCTCCCTGATATCATTTCGGTTTTGTGGTTCGTTTGTGGCTGCACCTACTCTGGAAAAAACACTTTAAATCTAAAGGAGTCCCCCCCCCATGTAAAAACCGAACAGCCGATGCAGGAGCAGGAACGATATATGGCCCTAGCCCTGCTGCTCCACATATTGTACACCTTAATACTATGGAGGAGAACCCACCATTCCAACCCAAAACCTTCTTACATCGGTAATATTCTTTGCTCCAAGTGCACAGATCTTTGTTTATATCCCATCATAAAGTGAGCAGGAGCAGTGAGACTATAGAAAACTGATATTCACCAACTTATTGTGTCACACAAGGACATTCCTTGTTCTTATTTAACATTTCCAAAGCCTGCACTCGAAGCCTAAATTTCCCCTTTTAGCATAAAAACTGTTATTTTCACAAAGGATGTTTGAAGTGTAACAACCAAACAACCGTTTCAGTATCATGCTAATTGAGGCTTGTTTACATCAGTCTGAGTCTTTTGAAATACTTTAATTTTTCCCCTGCATTAGAGTGTGTGTGTTGGAGGACAAAATCAAGAGGCTTCAGAACCAAGGACTCGGCTCCCTTAGACTATTAAACTATTAAACTGTGAAACCCAGTGGTTTCAGTATGAGAGCCTTGTCCTCTGCAGTCCACGTCGTGAATCTGAACTACTGATTTGTTGTTTTGAATAACAATCCAGTGTGTGTGAGTGACAAAGGGTCAAAACGTCAAACCCAATGGAAAGAAGTGGGAGATTTTTGACAATATTGGCGGCAGCCAGGACACCGTCTCCTAAAATTTGCTGTTTCCTCATCCTCATCTGGAACAAAAGGTTAATTCAGCCGTGTCAGTCTTTGTGCTGGTGTCATTCTGCTGCTCGGTTTGATAAGTGCTCATGGCAGTAGGTGTACTTGTGCTGTCAATCTGCCACCACCACCCCCACCCCGTTCCCCACCCTTTTTTTTCCCAAGTGTCTGCACAACTCTGTATTGTTTTGTCAGCGTAAAGTAAAAATTCATAGAAAACAGAGTCAAAACAATGCAGTGAGGGGCTGAGCAGCACAAACAAGAGTCAGTCACAGATGACGAGGATGGAGAGATGTGACATGTGACATGTGCTGGTGTCATAAAGAAATCTGCCGCAGTCGCCACTGTTTGCTCGTGTTTGTATTAGAAAAGCATCAAATATGGATTTTAACTTTTGAATAATATAAAAAAATATTCACAATGAAGAAACGTGCGGAGCGAGAGATCAACTTCTCTTCTAAACAATCATGAATACAAAGTCTCGAGCCGTTGAATGTTCTGAGGAATATTGTTGATTCAGTGTTGAAGCTGTATAACTGGGTAAACACAGGCTCTGCTGTGGGAATATTATAAGCACAACTCAGAAAAGACAGATCAAGGTAACTATGGGAAAGTTGGTAAATAGGTTTAGTTCTGTCTGAGTGTTACTCCAGAAGAAATCAGTAGAAACTCTTTCTACAAACAACTCCTGATGTTTGCTGTATTAACATTATACATCTATCTATCTATCTATCTATCTATCTATCTATCTATCTATCTATCTATCTATCTATCTATCTATATATCTATCTCTCTCTCTATTTATATATATTTATATATATATATATATATATATATACAGATAGATAGATATATACATGTTAGTTGTTAGGATATTTCAGTCTGGATGACAGTTTTTTTCACATCAAAAGCATAGCATGGCTAAAAAACAGTGCAGCATTGTGCCTGTTCTGCTTTGATTTAAACTGATCTGTGGCAAATGGTAAAAACACACATCTGGGATTTAAGATCTTATCCCACCTGTATCCATCTTTCCCTCTTTCTGATTCCGTTTGGTGCTGTGTTCTTGGCAGCTCTCTGTAAATGCTTCTTACCATTTTCTGTCCCTCCTGTTTCTATTTGTTTGCTTTGGTTTTGATTTACATTGTCGCCCCATGACAGATTTTTTTTTTTCCTTATCCAAATCAGCCTCCTCTTTATCTTGTGAGCTTGAAATAGCCCCTTGCTTGAAGACAGAGTGCTGCTCAGTGTTTGTGATACAGGGACAGAGATAGAGAGAGTGAGTATTTAAAAAAAGCACCACATAGCTCAGACAGTTAAATACAATGGATCCAATTGTCCGTATAGGAGTATGAGTGGATGTTTGTCTCGGTGTGTTGGCCCCGCGATGCCCTGGTGACCTGGCCAGAGGATGGATGGATGGACGGATGAAAGTATTTTGACATGGAAGTGAATCAGAACCAAACACAGCAGGTCCCATCTGAAAAATCAGGAGGGAATGAACAAACAACATCAACAGAAAGAAAAGAGAAAGAACAACTGTCTGACCATCCAAGGTCGTGCATGAACATGTAGCCTGGATGTTAGCATCTGGTGTGTCGTGCATTATTTCCCAGTATGCACCAGTTAAACATCTGTTTTACAACTAATGCTTCAATGCAGCTCAGACCTTTGTAACATCTAAGTTGAATTGTTGTCCTGATGGTAACAATGTACTTTGAGCTGCAGAAACATCTCCGTTAATGCTTTTAATCAGGTTTCGGTTTTATTTCAATGTCAGCTGATGTTTTGCAGATGTTCGTTTCCCCCATGTCGTGATAAAAACCATAATCCAGGCAGAAAACTATAATGTTTCCCTACAGAATGTATCCGCTAAATCAAATTAGCCGTAGATGAAAGTGATTTTAGGAGACGGGGTGGAACATGCTCATAATTAGAGACAACAAGAAGTGTGAACTTGCCTCCCTCAACATTGCAAACAGCTTGCCTGCTAATGCACACGGACAGCTATGTTGAGCTCATATTCATGCACTGTCAGAAAAATGACCAGACAATGTGCAAAGCAGCCGGCACTGACTGCAAAGAGCTCCCTCGCATGGATCTGAAATGAGAAGTGGCAGAATGTTTTTGCCTTCGCAGACAAAAGAGGAGAAAATCCTCCACTAAATGGATCCTCGACATCAACAGCAAGAAGCCATGAGAGCCTTATCAAACTAAACTGATCCTCAGTCTCTTTCATTTCAGAAATATCAAAGAGCTATATTTTCTTTCCCCTCAGCATTATTCTGGCATCTTAGCAGCACAGACTGTAAATTGAATTTGCGTTGGATTTACGGTCAGAGTTGCTTGTGTCTGACTTATTTGGACATTGTCTATTTCTGAGGAATTGTCTAGTTTTTTAGGCATTTATTTGAGGCTTTTAGTGGATTAACTTGAAAGACTATTCAATATATCGCCCTTTATTCTTCTTGAGAAACAAATTACTTAAGTTAATTGATGAATATAAGTCAAAAATCTGAAGAAGTAGGAATAAATAACCAAAGTTAGTGTTGCAGTGTTTTTTATAATGACTGTGATGATGGTGGATGTGATTTAAAGTTATGGACCTTAAATGGGACAATGGAGGATCATCACCACCATAAAGAACGACTCAAATCAGGGAGTATTGAGATATTAAGAAGTGAGCAACTGCAGCCTGTAGCTTGAGGCCGCATGAGTGTGATCATTTGCCAGACACAAAGGCTCATCAGCACTCACATCACTTAAAGCTGTCACTGATTGACGTTGATTAAAAGTCAAAAGTGTGGGTTCAGTGTGATGAGGGCAAATCAACACCAGGGAAGAAGAATCCGTGCGAAACTGCTTGACTCTGCTCCTTGTACCTCCTACCACTCACTCACAACGATGCGATGTGCATTCATGAAGGAGAAATGAACTGCACTCTGGGAAGAATAATGGTGGTGTTCAAAGTTTCATGTGACAAAACTGGGGAGGAGAGAGGTGCTTAAGATGCAAGACAGAGGAAGAGGAACAGAGTGAGATGGATGTAAAGGATTTCTGTTCTTTAGACGACAAACTTCTGTGTCACATCTTTCAACATCCTCTGACACATTCTGGACTTACTGTATTTATAAGACGTTCTATTGGTTCCTTCATCTGTTCTCATTATGTAGAGGCATGTGGTGGACATGTTGTGTTTGGCTTCGATGAAAAAGCAAAGATTGCATGATCTCACACCAAAATTGAGTCAAAAGTGCAAAATGGCAGGAGCTGTATTGAAATATAATATGTAAATATAATGTAAATATGTAAATTCCAGACGTGAGTCTCGTCGAGTTTGTACAAAAATATAGAAATGATATTCAGTCACGTTGGCTGGGTTAACTACTTGATTTTGTTTCCCACCACACTGTGTCTTTAGGGGTAGAGCGGTCGTCCTCTAACCAGAGACTCGGTGTTTTCCATCCCATTCTGCATTTGATCCACATTGGGCAAGATACCTGGCTCCAAAATATCCTCTTCTCAGGAGGTGCTGCACATAGATGCACTGTGTGTGAATGGGTGAATACAGACCACTTAACATTTCACGTTCCTGTACTGTAATCAGGGAGAAGACTTGGTCGGGCTCATTCACACAAAATAGAATGCCTCTCAGGTTCGGATAGAAAATTGAGGCCCGAGTGGGCAGCTGTCGTCCATCTTTGTACGCAGTCTGTGATCAGATCGGACACACTCCAGCTGTACGGTTCCCACGTATCCAGCATGTGTGTAATCATATCCACCACAAAGGGCTTCAGCGTGAAAACGGTTGCACACAAAACATACATGCACACCTGAAAACACTCAGAAAGCCTCATAAAGCACACACACACACACACACACACACACACACACACACACACACACACACACACACACACACACACACACTCAGAAGCAAGGAGGCATAAACTCTCAGAGCCCAGCTGTCAGTGTGACAGATGTCTGCTGTGAGGTGGGTACACTCACTAAAGGGTCTAATCAGTCAGACACAGCTACTTCCACACTCTGCAGTGAACGGCCTCGCTCGCTCTCTGGCTCTTTCAAACACACTCGCACTGTCCTACATACATACAAAACAGTTGCTTATTTACACACACAAGAAACTCTCTGTTAACCACACGGCCATTACAGAAATACTACAATCTATAAAATCACTGACCAGGGAGAGACAGATGACAGAGGGCAGGGATGGGGAGTGTCGCTGGAGGAGAAACCGAATGAGGGAAAGTATATAGTGTGAAATGTTCGAAAGCATTGAGGAGATGGGTTGAACGGGAAAAACAAGACGTGCTGGAGAAAGAGACGTGTGAAAGGATTTGAGCATAAGTTAAAGAAACTAAACTATGACATGAGATGATATGTGCCATGAAGTCTGAAAGGGCACAGCGAAGCCATTTTAACTGTCAGAATCCTCCGATGATTGCCGGAGTCAAAGCTGCCTCGAAAACAACAAGTGAATTTCAAACTAAGTGCATCTATCTGAACAGGTTATTACCTCTGCCAGCGAGGTTATGTTTTCATTACCATTTGTTTGGTTGCCTGTCTGTCAGCGGGATTCCTCAAACGTCACTGAAACAATTTCCATGAAATATTCTGGATAGGTGAGGCATGACTCAAGACTCAAGTCACTTCAGAATTTGGGCTGGATCCTGATAAATGATACAAATCCAGTAGTTTTTCTTTAACATGGCAAAATAGGGCAATAGCTTTGGTGGGAGGTAAGCACTGTTTGAGCTCCACTTCAGGATTATCCTGTTGTTACATATTTTTACAGGTCAAACTCTACATTCATGTTTCTGTGAGATTCCCAAATGGCCAATCTCTCAAGCAGCTTGACACCATGATATAACACGTCCAAAAAGTATCTACTAAGTAAAAGTTTGTTATGTTGATCAATACCCTCATCAGTTACTCAGTTTTATCTGTAACTGGTTGAGGGAAGAGGTGGAAAGAAAGAACTGATGGTTTCTGGGAGACTGACTAGAAAAGACAAGACAATGGACGTCCCAAGAGGCAGCCAACATGTCCACTATCTCTCTCTCTGCCTGCCCGGTTGAACTCAACAAGCTGGTCAACGTAAACAAGTGAAAATACAAGATTTGGGTCTTTTGTGAAGTGTTTGCGACGCATCCAGTGAAGTTGAGGTGTCAGGGACTTTTGCACATTTAGACATTTATCAGATGTCCTTGCTCAGCGGAGAGCTGTGGGGACAATAAACACAACTCTCCTCTAAAAATGGCTCAGGTGAACAGAGGTTCCTTTCAAACACAGATTATTGTTTTTGAATTGCTTCACAGATAAGAAAAAGGCATCTTGATCTGCATCATAGGTCAATAAGCTGCACATGTTTATGTTTTCTCCTCCATATATCGCACTAGTGAGCCTCTCACGATGCTTATCGGGATGTGTGCACTCGGAAGAGAAACAAAGAAGCAAAAGATAGCCAAGTTAATTATTTCCACGATGTCATCTCTAACTTCACCATGAAGGTTTATGTACTTGTAGTTCAGAGTCAAAGCTTTTCTTCAATAACCACAAAAAAGCCGAACAAAATATTTAAAACTGAAACCATAAATAAATCATGAGAAAAAGCTGAACACAGAAAAAACACTTTCACTGCACTGAGTCTCGCCTAAATAAGATATTGGATTATTCATTTCCTAATTGTGATATAAGATCTGTCATATTCTCACTTAGCAAAGAAAACCAACCAGCTTCTTAAGTGAATAACAACATTTACTTGAATCTGAGTTACTGGCCCAAACTGCTGTGGGACTTGATACCCGTCATTATTGTGGCTCTAACAGTTTTCAGCAGTTGTCGTGCTGTTTGGGCTCGGTCTATTTTCTAATACGTGAGTTGTCTTTTGCTTATGCAGCACTTTGGAGGAGGCTGGAGCACAAACCACCAACAGTCCCAGTGTGGCTGTGGTTTCCATTGTTGTGGTGCATACATCCGTCTGCTTTATAACTGCATATGCTGCCTGTTTGCTGACAATGGGCTTTCTATAAAATCAGACAAGTGTTGGTAGCTCCATTGTGTGCTGTGTCATACGTTTTCTTCCACATGCACACGGCCGTCTTTGTTTGCATGTTTTGTACCTTACGAGCGGCAGCATCTCCATTATCCTGGCACAAATAAAAAGTCCATGAATTGAAACTGCATTCATGAATATAAATGGATTTGGATGGTGGGCTTCTACTGGTTGAAATACGTTTTCATGCTGGAGCTAAGATATACAATTCTTACTCTTCCTCAGATATGAAGTGAGTGTAGCAGGAAATCCACATCAAGTGAATTTAAAAAGGAAGCGGATTCCTTTGAGGAACTTTCTGGATGTAAAGCATCAACTGGTTAAACCGATGATACCTTGACTGTAATCAACAGACATAATACTAAAATGTTTTGAGACCTTTAATAGTAATGCTTATTGAGCTCTTAGCATGAGGAGATATAATTATATATAACTTATTTTGCTATATCTGTATCTTACTCTTCATGTTTGTCCTCGATATTCAACGTGTTGACTTTTTGTTTTTGAATATCAGCTGCATGAGAAAGCACTGAGAACCTGTTGACGTCATGTGCTACATTTATGATTCTGATTCACTACTGACATCCAGTCATTCAAGCATGTTCCATTATAACCTGACACTTGTGACTTGCGTGTGCGGAAGAAGAACGAGACGTCACACGCAGCATGTTGTGTACGGAGGTGAACATGGAGAAGAAGTCTTTTGTTAATGTTTTTTTACAGATGTACAGATGTGTCACTCTAAATACTCATGAGTTTGAAAAGATCAGATTCCATGTGATTTGTGTTGTTGACAATCAGATCTGGGTCAGACTCGGGCCACTTGGACCTGCTGTGTGAACGTAGTGTACGAATCTGGTCCGGCCACATCTGGAGGGAGCTGACTCGCTCTGTGTTCTGATCTCAGCCTATTTTTAAATTCAGTTTGTACAGTTTGGCCGCAGTCGTTCCTGCTATTAAATCTAGATACAATAGCTTACTCCACGACGAGCGATAAACTGAGATTTACTGCATGTATAAAATGCGACGGAATACATTGTAAAAATTTTTTTTTTTTAAATTCTTGTGCGATATGTTAGAGATTATATGGAGCAAACATTTCACTCTCAGAATTTGGACCCATCAAAATGAAATGGCAGACAGTAAAAATATTTCACTGTGCAGCAAATAAGCTGTGATTTTGTACATTTGCATGAGCCCCTGCAGCAACATCTCTCTCCGTCACCTGAGATGCACCACGTTACTAAAACAGATTGGGATGAAAAACAATAATGACATTACGTTTTAGTAACAGGTGTACATGCAAAGGCCTATAATCCAGATAATGCAACAGATTGTATTTTAGTACTTACCCTCTGTGTTTACCTGCCTCCTCCCTCCAGTACCGAAATGATTTACAGTACCACACTGTGAATAATCTTTAAATCACTGACCAGTGCAGTGTGGCGCTGTGTGTTTTAATTGCATGCTGTTTTTGTGTTTTCCATCTCTACCTGCCTCTGAAGACACTCTCCCTGCCTGTCCTCCTTCCTGCTGCCTCATCAGTTCTGAGGCTCCAGTTCTTAGGATCCTGTCAACAGTGCTTTGGTGCTAGAACTGATGGGAGCGCTGTGCTCTCTGCCGTTCTGAGCATTAGTCATCTGAACACCTTGCCTCAGGAAGGAAATCGATCTCCTGCCAAGTTCGGGGGGGAGAGCGAGGAGAGCAAGAGAGATGGAGGGGAAAGAGAGGGAAGCGCGTCCCAACACCTGCAGCTCTTCCCAGGTAGAAAACTGTGATAGATCTTCTGTCAAAGCAAAGAGGGTGTCACTTAAACATTATAACAGATGGCGTTCTAAAAGCTGAAAATACACGGTGCGTCATGACGTCTAATCAGCTAAAAGCCTCAGGAGGAAGTACCTGATTATGCGAAGCTGTTTACAATTCTCGCCTTAATTGAAGCTGCACTTTTTTTCTACTGCACTTTTTGCTGTGTGACCACTGTTGATTCATCACAGCAGGAAGCAGCCGAGGATAAATTACCTCTGGAAGATTACACTCGGCCAAAGCTGGAATTACATCGCGAATGCAACTTATCTTCCACTGTCTGAAACAAATGTCCTGGTGTCATCACACGTATATAACTTTGGATAAAAGGCCATAAATACATAAATATTGATTCAAAATCTATTTTAATTACCAGCATTTGTTTAAGAGACATTGTTTCCTACTTCTCTATTCTGTTCTCATGCCCAGTCTGATTTATCTTGTTAATCCAGTCCCACAGGTAGAAACCACCTGAGCGTCTTATCCAGTTCTGCTGTTTCATTTATTCCAACGTGACAGTGGAAGAAATCATGTCATTAATTTTATCACTTCCTGTTTACACCATTGTTTTAGTTTGTCTTCAAGGCAATTAATAAGGAATAAATCCCCAAAGCACCATGTCTAATATTTTTCTGCATGACTCCTTTTGATGTTAAATCCTTTATAAAATGATGAGACTCAGGATGAGGCAACATCTAAAGCCCACTCTCCTATTACAGTTGCCTTAAACCCTGTCACCGATCTGGCCACCAACAAAATCCTTTATGCTATGGTTCAGACTGAGCCAATATTTGGCCTAGTTGCTGTTTGTGATTTGCATTATTTTCTCCTTTTTGCATCAAAAATTGTCCCTGAAACCCAACGAAATACACAGGCTTTTTTTTTTCTTTTTCATTTTTATGGGGACTGCACTTGATGATTTGGATGTGAATGTTTTTCAAACTCACAAAAGCCTCTCTCCCTCTCCTTGTATGTATGTGTGTGTGTGTGTGTGTATGTGTGTGCGAGAGAGAGAGCAGGTTTGTGGGTAGTGTGAATCCTGAAAGCCGAAATGAAATAATAAATATGTAAATGCGTCGCCATCACTTGCAGGGTTTCGACAGCAAAATGCTGGCTGCCATCCAGCCGTGCCACCTTTCCAATATTCATACAACACAGCGTGTGTTGCAAGAATGCTTTTGTGCTGCGTGTCTATGCACGTGCATGCCTCACCGTGTGTAAATGTCTTGTGTGTTTGTAAGTGTGCAGTGAATGTGATTACTAATGAGAGCGTGGCAGAGAGACAGTGTGTGAGCGCAAGGAGAGAGACGTACACGGTAACCTCCGTTGTCAATTTATGCAGCCTGAGATCCACATGTGAAGTGGAGCAGAAAAAGCATCTCTGTGTGTGACAGTAATCGCCCCTCTCTGCCTTTTATTACTCAGCTGGAAAAAAACAGACTCACAAATGATTTGACAAAAAAAAAGAAAGAAAGAAACTCCAGCCTGCCATCCAGCAGAAGGTACCAGGAAAACTATCTTTAAACATTTCTGAAATTCTGAATCATATGAATGGAGCTCCGTGCACCAGTGGGAACACTGACCACAGACCACAACAGAGGAGATGATGAAACAAGAAGCTTGTGGAGGGAAATACACTCAGATTATTGTTTTTTTCAAAATGGGACAATAATGCATCTTCACACTGGAAGCTCCGGTAGGAAGAGAAAGTTTATTTCAGGATTATCAGAGAACTGAAGATAGTATGGGTAAACTGATTTACTTTGAAAGATGTGCAGTTGTCATACTGGATTTTTGGCTTTGGTCTGTGATGCAAAGTATTTGAGCTGCAGCAAATAGAAAAGGCCGGCTGCTACAGAACCCTGAAGCTGCACCCTTGTTGAGGGTAAGAACAGGGAAGGTATCATATAAAAGAAAAGGAGAGGAAGTTAAGATGAAATAATTGTTGAGTGAGTTCTGAGATGTGTCAAAGACAGTGAGAGAAATATAAAATGGAATTTTGAGATTGCATTCTGCAGTTTTGATGAAACAGGACCCAGGTGCTTTCCAACATGGCACTTTGTCACAAAACACTCATCCTCGCAAAATTGTTCCAGGCGCACGCCACAAGCTTTAATTTACTCCAATGGCCCTCACTTCCTCCAGAGAGCACCTCTGGGATCATGTGGAATAGAAGTTTTACAGCATGAAAGCAGAACTGAAAAATCTGTGGAAACAACATGATGCAAATGACAATGTCCTTGAATCCTTGGCAATACAGGAGCATGTACCAAGTAGTTAGCAGCTGTTGTTAGAAAACCAGAGTGTGGCCCAGGAAACTACCTAGTACCAAAAAACACAACAATAGTATTACATATTGTACATACTACAACATGGAGTCTCTCTTTGTCATGTATCATATGATTTAAATCTGCATCAGACCATTTTATTTCAATATGAATATTTACTGAATTGTCGTAACATCTCATAACTGCAAAAATACTCCATCCCTTATTTCAGAGTAAAATCTCGTTTAAACGTGTCACATGTGTGTCGGCAGCTGTAAAGCCATTTATCTGTAAATTCCTCAATCACCAGTCTGTGGCATTTCCTAATTCAAGCTGCATTATACCTACTGCAACGCCACACACAGTGAATCATGTATTTATGGTTACTCACATGTTTTGTAAGTTGGCTGCAGTATCACAGTGTCTGTAGCATTAGCCCTCATTGTACCAAAGGAGGCTAATATAAATGCTTAGTGTGAGAGGGCAGGTTTGCCACTTAACTCCAGTTGCCAGTTGTCCCTGCGAGTGGCTGATCCTTTACAGATGATTAGGTTGGCCTCGGCCTGGTGTATCACTTTGTTAAAAAGGGGTTTTTGCATTAGCGGCTGCTCCAGACTTTGTGGAATCAGGAGCAGTGGACTGTGCTTTGCCAGCGTTTCATTTCTGGCAAAGCTTTTTAATTTTTATTTTTATTTCCGTGCCATTACTGCAGATAAAGGCTTTTTGGGACTTGGGGGATTTTCCCATGTCAACACTTTGAAGCTACAGGCTTCAAACCAGGAGGGGGCGATGTGTTGGCCTGTCTGCTGTTTGATGTACGCAACACTAACACCAGACAAGGATTGTGCTATTGGTCTTGCAGTTATGATACTGGAGCAGCTGTTGTGATATCTTTAATCAACGACTTAGTGCATTACTTCAATAGAAAATATTTTTTTACTGTAAATTAATGTACAAATGGAAGAAGAAAGAAAGCTTTAATGATCCAATTAAATTCAGTTAATCACATCCAGACTCTAATTCTTACTATTCCCAACCCTATATTGCATAATATTAAATTCCCATCGCAGTGAATGATAAACTGGAGACTCTCTCATTATTTCGCTGCCTCACTGTCATTTGTATTCTATAATTATATTCTTGCGTTGCATTTCAATTATTCCTGCTTTGTGTTCTCGGTACTCATGTTACTTTGTGACTATCAGTTACTGCGTGTCTCTTTGTCTCACTCTCGGAGCTAAGTTGTTAATAAGCACCTCCGGAGCTTTAGGGTTCTCCCGGGCTTGACGGATCGACCCAGCGAGAGGCATTACAGTGATTTACATTCTACATTATGGCCACATATAAGTCGAGAGAATGTAGTGCCGCACACTTAAGGGAAGACGACTTGAACGCAGCTGAATCGCAGTAATGATTATAGCTGACAAAAGGTGAAGGAGTGGAACTTGGCTCGCTGCCTCTGTTTAATGAAACACTGTCATCCCAAATGTCCGTCACTATAATAAGAACTTTTAAAATTTACTTGACAGATTTGGTTGAATATAACACCTCTTTGACAGTTGATGGCTGTGATCATGATTTGCTTTCACCCCTTTGTGCACACGCTCGCAGGTTCAGTTTATAAAACAGATTTGAGTTTAATTGTGGTGAAATACGAGAGAGAAGCAGATGCACATGGATTTGATTTCCTTCGCTGCAGCTTCTCTGAGCTTTTTAGGTGTTGGGGTGATACACTCTGTTGGAGTGTCGTGTTTACATGTCCAATTTAAACACCATCTGGTGCCCAAACCTCATCAAAGGTGGACATCCTCAGACGAACAGATGCACCCACTCAACCAGCATGAATAAGTCCAGCTTTTATAGAGTTACTTCATCCTGAACACCAAACAGTGAAGTAAAAAATATAAAACAAGCAAGATTTAATAACGCTGACATGTGCAACAATAATATAAAAACATTCTTTATACACATCATAACAGGAGGTTTGTGTGAGGAAACAGGTCTATGTAAGAAACGGATCATAAGGTACATGTGTCATGAGTTAGATTTGCTCTGCTTGTGCTCAAACTTGCATTCACAAAATCCAAGAGCACAAGCAAAGTCCGAGAGCAGACGTGCACGAGAAGAAGGACTGAAGATCCAGGCAACAAAATATCTGAGTGCAAGCGCACAGTTTGAGCACAAGCAGAGCAAACCTATGCACGAGATGGGGCCATCTGACTTCAAGTGCAGGGCTTTACAAAATCACAAAGGTTCTTGAATAAAGGTCAAACACCAGTGCTCATGATAAATGTACCAAATGACACCACAGGACATTGTCCAGCTGTGAGTCTGCACTGAGCTGTTACTTCAGCAAAGTCTCAAAATAACTAAGATGAGCATTTAAAACATGGAGCGATTCATTCACAGTATTTTTATTCATAAATTCTGGGTAAGGACACATTCAGTGTAAATCTACACTTGTATGCTCACAGCCTTGCTTCTCTGGATGACAACTGTTATCCTTCAGTGTTAGTTATCTGTTCAGGGCGTCAGACCCTGATCTCGCTCGGCAGAATGGATTCATCCTTGCCTCCCTGATACGTCTCCTTTCCTGTCACTTCAGTGTGTGTGCTGCTTCAAACCCTCAAACTCAGAAAGCTTGTGACATATCGACTGCACACAATCATACTGATATTTAACAACCTGGCCAAGAGGCAAAGCAGTAAGACGTCAGTGGCTTTCCTCCAGGTTGAACATTCGCTTTTTTTCTGGTACATTTTTAATTCATGTGAAGACTAAGTACTCCATCGTAGATTATGTTAATTCTCCTTTTTACACATTACGTCCCTCTAAAGGTGTCTGGCTGGAGCATTTTGCCTGCGAGAGAAAAAGTGAAAGTTCCGGTGAGCTCACAAAAGATGGTGCACAAAGCTCGTGCTTATTAAAAGAAAGACGTTCAAAGCTTTGGCGCTGACCCTCGTTTGGAAATAATTTAGCGGGTTAAAAAACCTGTAAATAAATGAGCATCTGATGATTTTCTCAAAAGGATAAATGATTAACTGTTATTCATCGGGGATCTGGTTCAGATACTTCAATATCATAACACTCACATCATTTAGCAAAAGAGATGAATGAAAACTATTCATTTTTATGTTCAGGAGTCAGTTTTCCTTTATTTTTTAAATGCTCAGTGGTCAGCTGTCCTACGTTCTGTAGTGGTCATTAAACTACTCAACATGGCTGCTCTTTCTTAACCCACAACCCTAAACTTATTTTATATATGCTTATTAAGTTAAAGCTCAAGCACGTACCACTGCTGGGGATCGAACCCACTGGCAAGAGCGCTAGGTGCTGTCTCACTGTTGGTGCACTTAGTTCTTGCTCCATTTATATGCGTCCTTCTCTATGTTGCAGAGATAAGTAGTTTTCAGTCGGAGACCCCCTCAAGAGCAGGCCTCAAACATGTTGCTGTAATAGAGAGACTGGCAGGGTTTCAAACTAATAACTCACAGCCAGTAAAAAATAACATTTGATGATTTAAAAACACGGCTTTTGCACCAGTTAGTCTTGAGGACTGGGGTGTTAAATTAGGTGACCCCCTGGTGGTGGGGAAGCTGCTGCATCTCAGCGTGTGCTGCTTTTGTCTGATCGTTAAATTTAAAAACTCCGAGCTTTAGAGGGAAAGCAAAAGAGTTTAATATCACATATGTTGCAGACGTGTTCAAGCTGAAGGATGACAAATAAAGGATGATGTTTTCACGCTAACATTAGAGGATGACTTTATACTGCATGATCCACTTCTACATTTATTATCAGTACTGCCTATTGTAGGTTAAGCAGAATTGAAATTGATACCAGAGGAACTGTGTTTTCATACAATACAAAACATCCTATAATCTTTAATAAACCGTGAACAACTGTTTATATTTGTTAAATGTGGATCAGACACTTGGAAATAAAGTCAGAGTATTTGCAGTGTTTGTCCTCGACAGGAACAGACGGGTAAATGGTTGATAAATGGTTCGACAGTTTAGTACATTTAAAATCCAGAGACGGCCGCACTGACGAGCACAGATTTAATCCGACCAATTAAAATGTGCAGTATAAGCATATGGGTGAGGGACTGAATTGAGACTAATTAGAGTTTGACAGAGGGTTCATCCTCATGGTTTACGGATGGAGGGATGTGAGTTAGAAGTCCTGTTGCTTCACCTTCGAGAGTGATAAGTAAGAGATATCATTGCAGACTAGATCAGTGGCTGGCACACCCCCCCCCGTCCGCTAACTCCTCATTAGTCTTAAATTTGTCCCTCACCCTGCGCCG
The DNA here is from genome assembly GCF_024713975.1 of Paralichthys olivaceus. NCBI lineage: Eukaryota > Metazoa > Chordata > Actinopteri > Pleuronectiformes > Paralichthyidae > Paralichthys > Paralichthys olivaceus. The sequence continues at coordinate 16,458,416 of NC_091110.1, read as the reverse complement.
TATAATCGAGCCATGACAGATGCACACAGTCAGGTTGACTAGAATGAGAACGACTGATTCATCAACTCATTAGAGAGACGGCTGGCTTATAATAATCAGCACATCTTGGCCGTTTTTTAAATTGTGAAAAGTCACATCACACACACACACATGCACGTTGGAGACCGACCCGACGACAGGATGGTGAGATAATCAGTGAATAGTGGAGAGGAAGCTAATTAACAGCCACTGCGAGCTGATAGTTTGAGCAGATTAGCAGCTTTCTGGAGAGTTGAGAGAACAAAGATATGCCTGTCAGGCTCTATCCATTTGAGTAATAAGGTGTGTGTGTGTGTGTGTGTTTGCATTTGCATGCATTTCTGTATTTCCTATATGTGTTGTTTGCACTGTTTTCATAATAAAATGAACACAACTATTCAGCCTGATTTTCAGCGTAAATGTTCCCAATCACCTGGAAATTGTTTCCTGAAGAAAGTCAACATCTTGCAGTGAGCACGGCGCAGAATGTTTTTCTGCTAATAGACAAGAAAGTCACAAAAATTGGAAATAAAATGCAAATAAGCTGAATCAATCAAATCGTAATTTTTCTTGAAACAGATTTTCCCCTGCTTCTTGAAATTCGTCTGTGCAATTATTAAAATAATTGACTTCCAGATTAGAGTTTAACATTTTATGCTAGTAGTCAGTCCCTGTTCCACTGCTTGTGTTGTGTTTTTACATCTCCATCACAGGGAAGGTATAAAAGAAGTGTGTTAAAGAGGAGACACCGTGAATATCAAACAGACAAAAAGACAATTCTATTGCCGCACTCTGAGCTGCATGTGGAGCCGTCAGTATTCTGCCAATTGTTTTGGCTTGTGCTGCTTAACGTGTTCAAGAGTAAAAGCAGGTAACAGGGAATACTGAAGCTGGAAAGGATTTGACAAAAAATGTGTTTCTCTCTATTCCTTAACTTGCTAAATGTAAATGTAAGAAAATGGTTGTCAGATGAATTAAAAAACTCAGTGACGGATCTTCAGAAACATCCCAGTAGAAATGAACATGACAAAAACACTGTAACACAAGAAGTCAAGTAGGTGCAATGATATTATATATTTTTTAGTGACTGACTTGACTCAGAAAATTGCAAAAGGGATCTCAGCAGGGACACAATGAAAAAAAACAACTGCCCTCATTTTAGGAGAAACCTCTGTGATAATAAAAGTTGTGGATATACAGAGAAGCAGTGTTGCACAGCATGTTTTAGAATTAATCATCATTTCTGGGGATTCCAACACTGGAGTCAAACTTTTTATACTTTATTTCAAAGTTGTGTGTGAAGTGTTTAAAGTAAAATACTCCAAAGCAAACACTCATACTGGAAGAAATACGCTGTTTGAGCTTTTCTCTCCAGCGCAAACTTGTCAAATGAAGTATCTCAAACATATTTTTGACATAATTTATGAGCCAACATATTTGCCTGTTGTGATGATTAATTGCTCTTATATCAATATTCTTTGGACTTGTGATTATTATGAGTATTTTTCTCTGTTCTGGTCCAATCTTTTGAATCCACGCAGCTTTTGTACCAGGGGTTTTTGTTCTTTCCCATTTACAGGCAGCATCTTTTACGTCCTCATAACCGAATCAATTCAGCCCGAGTGCTGACGAAGAACATATAACATCCTCACATAAAACAGGGTTTCCCTCACCCTCTGGCACTTCTACTACCATCATACCTGGTTCTTTTATATACTGAGCTTAATTAACTTAAAGTCAACTTAGGAGCCGGTCCTTCCCTTCAGGAGATGAAGAGCGAGTGTGAGCGGATTACAAACCCACTGTTTGATCCAGAATGTGACAGACTAAACTCTGGAGTCCTGATTATCGAGGAGATAGACATAAAGTTTGGCGCTTGCTCTGTGAGCTGGTGGAGGATACGACTCGAGCACCTCTGATCTATTGTTGTTTGGCACAAAAAAGTGACAAAGTAATCAGTCATGGACAATAAGTGTGAATTTGTAACAAAAGGCTAAGGACACAGTTTGTCACGACAAGTCTTTACGATAGATGGCTTTTTAGAAATGATATATGACGCTTGAATATCACATTCAAGCGTCATTTCAGAGAAGGTCATTCTGTTCTTGATTTTTATGAAGGCAGCAAGAGTGTCAGAAATATTTTATAGTTCTGCTCTCTGTGTGGAAATATTTCCCCATGCACCGATGAACAAGTTTTTTGGGCAGCGCAGGTCATTTTTCTTTTTTGATTGTCACACTCCATTGGATCTGGATTGTGTTGGTGAGTGAGTGAAGATGTTTTTTTTTAACAAACAAGAATTTACAGACACATCATGTGTTGTGCATCATTTCAAGTTTTACTCATTTAGTCAAGGGGTCAATAGTACAGTGAGAAGTGTTTGACCAGAAGAGGTCAGCTCAGCAACAAGAGCATTAAAGAAATCTTAAACAGAAAAACAAACGGTAGAAAAACAAGCCTGTCTGCTGTGCAATGCATCATGGGATGTTTCCAGATGTTTTTATAGACACACAACATGCTTTTGTCCTTGTTCCACGCACTTCTGATAGAACCATATAAAAGATATTCAACTTTATATGCATCATGGCTTAAATAGTGGCCAAAACGTCTTTGCAGGAATGTTTACATTTTCCACAGATGGGACTTGAAACCAGCGGCTGCCTGGCAGGCTGGAAAAAACGACTTCATCTTCATTGGGAATGCTTTGGAAAACAGCGAGTCATAATGTGAGGTACGGGTGACTTGAAGTAAATGGGCTAAGACATTCAAAACTAGGGCCTTTTGAAGTGTGCTGCTCGGGCTCAGTAGGCAGAGCCCTCTAACCTCACCACTTGTTGTCTACATCCCGCAGTCTGACCTCAAGTACTATCTTGAGTATTTTTGGGTGAGTGCATGTGTGTGTGTGTGTGTGTGTGTGTGTGTGTGTGTGTGTGTGTGTGTGTGTGAGAGGGAGATTACACCTCCCATTTTTTATGTCTTGGTGCTGGATGCCAGATGCAAACTCCCCACACACACTCACAGTCTGCAAGCCAGAGCCTGTAAGTGTGTTTATTACCTCCAGTCTTTGGATTGTAAAGAACAGGAAATGTTTTTCCACCTCCTCCTCCTCTCACCTTCACGTGCAAACACACACACACACACACACCCACACACACACACACACGCACACACACACACACACTACCTCTGTCACTCCCTTCCCCTTTCTGCTTCCCCCTGTCTCTTTTTTCATCCCTCTTTCGTGGCCTCCCACATCCTCTCTGGGTACCAAAAAAAAGGGCTTAAGGAATTTATAAGAGTTTATTTTATTTTGGTTCTAATATATTTTCTGGACCGCTGCATTATTGCTTTTGTGTAAAAGCGTGGGAGTCAAGGCATGAGACAAACCAGGACTCCCCCCCTCCAGCAAGTGAAAACAGTGTCAGTGATGTCTCTTTAATTTAATATTCAACGTGTTACTCTGGGCTGTTTTGCTCCGGGTTGGAGGCGGGGTCTTGTGGATGCTGGTGTGTCCTGTATCGTCTCTGACACTCAGCTGCTCAGCTCGGTCACGTCTAATTTATCTTCATATAGAGATGTTCAGTATCACTGATTTCATGTCGAGGCGTAAGTGTGACCCTGAAATGGGGCAGACATGAGTGGAGGTTGGGATGTTGGATGGGCATGTATGGCCGCCATAATTCCACTTAATATTTGCATACTTTTAATCACCTGCACCACTGAAGATTCATACATGGTTTCACTTTGAGGGATTGACCGTACCTCTGCTAGCTGCTGTACAAATACAGGCTTGAAGCAATGCTACAGCGGCGTCCTCAATCAGGTTCTGTGATTGGTCAGTTTAGACTTCCTGTGTCTTTGTCAATAGATGTGAAAATGTTGAGTGACTCTGTTATCTTTCTCTTCTCAGTAAACATCTTGCAAAATTATCTTTACTCACTGGGCTACATGAACATAAACAATGCAAGGGCATGAAAGTGGATGTAGCTAGTGAGTCTGTCTGTTTATTGAGGCTCATGAGGCATTATAGTCAGTTTTTCCCAAAAAATCAAGTTCAAGCTAATTTGACGACAAGAAAGAACGTCTTTTGAAGAAAAAGTTACAGCCCAATAAGCTAAAGACGATCAGCCTCCATCTGGGCTTGTGTTGGTTCTCTCATCATGTCAGACCCTTTCACTCAGCTCGGCCATCACAGTTCATCACCATGATTGTCTGCCTCTGTTTTGTGTTGGCCTAGAGTTGCTGTGGTGCTATTAACTGAAGTAAAAATCCAATCCTACACTATAGGTACGTGCCAGGGCTCCCATTACGCAAGTATAAATCTGCCCTAAAGTTATTATATTTCGAGGTTTAAGGGTAATAAAACTCATGCAACCTGAGTTGCCAGATGTAATAGATTTAAGTAAACAAGTACTATTTTTATTTTGTTTTTTACTACCCACAGTTCCAGGCTGTTACCCCTTCAAGAAACCCATTTAGTCACATTGCACAAAAGTTGACAATGCATAATAATATTTTACAGGCCATGGGTAGTTCATTTTTTATATACTTCTATGGCTTTTACAAGGTACACTATGTGAACCCTTTCCTCTCTGAGCCAGTATTTTATATACAGTATAATTTCCCCCATAATCACCTCTATTATCTTCAGATGTCCCTCTCCGTTCCTCACCCCACGATTATTTTTACCAACGGCTCTGGGAAACTTCTTTGTTCTCACCGTTATGCCAAGTTCAGGCTTGTGGAAGCGGCTCTTCAACAGTGATCAAAATACCTTCTCCAACAATGAAATGTTTTCTACCTTCCACCTCCTCCTCCGTGTTGAATTTCATTCCTTTGCTCCCATGAAGAATATTGGCTGCTGGCCTGATCATAAACAGACCATTATCACGGAATCTGGGGAGCCTCTTTGATGTACCCGACATCTCGGTAAGTAATGAGGAAATCTGCAGCTTTGATCAAGGCGTGCTGATTTTCAGGACGTCGCAAAGGGGGCAATTTCACGAGACAGTTAATCTGCAACCACTACCTCCCAGCTGAGCGCTAAGTGGACACCAGATACCACCATTTGCATTCAAATGGTGTTTGTCCCCTGCAAGAGGCCAAACCCCAACACAGCACAACCCTTTGCGAGATTTTAATTGGTTACATAATAAATCATTGTTAAATGGATGTGAGATTAAGGGAAAATGAAAGCAATGCATATTAATTCCCACCGGTGGTACAACAGGTAGAGCAAGACAGTGACACAGCCAAGGTTAGAGGATCCAATCAAACAGGGGACGTGTGTTGGATAAACATTGCTTGGCTGTTTAACTCTGGGTGGCAGACTCCATCACACAAGAGGTGAGAGGGTATATTCTTAACTTATGGTATGATCTGAGTACAGAGTGGGTGGAGATAATCATAAAACGGCAAACAAGCATGTCACAGTGGTTTGGTTTAGCGATAACTAGACATTCTCTTGGTTGCATTTCCCAGTCGTTAAGGAGAGAGATGTGTTGATGCTCCTTTTAAACACTTTGCAGCTTTTACAACAACATGACATCATACTTTGCTCAATACTTGGCTATTTTGAAACTATATAATAAATCATGCAAAATATTCCTGATGCAACTCTTTCTCACATGCACAAGTAAACCGGTCCTCAAACTGCTGGCTCTGTCTCCATTACTGCAGCATATTCAGGTCCTTTTTTTTGCACAGAGAATGCATTTACTAATGTGGTAGTTGATGTCAAAGCATTCTACGAGCTTGTAATGTCTGTGCTCTAGTTGAAAGGGTCACGTGTCTCAAATGTCTCAAAACCCAAAGAACAAAATAATTTCTCTGGAATCTTTAACAATACAATAAATTTGGTTAGATTTCTGTTGGTTTTCCCTCTAAAATAGCAGTTGAGTCACGCTGCTTTGATGTATTTGGTCTTAAAATGCAGACTCCGAAAGACTTGACACAGCTATTGTTTCAGTATCAACACTTTGCTTTATATAACTTTACTATTGAGCAGCACAAACTTTCAATTTCAGTTTCTTAAGCTCTTGACAAAGTTTGATACTGCAAAGGTGACTGTATATGTGTATGTAAGTTGTGTAAACTGACTGTTTATTTGAAACCAGGGCCGTAGCCAGGGTCTAGAAATTAGTGAGGTCTGGAATTTTTTCTTTCAATGGAGCTTATGCTTTTAAGGAGGAGCAAAGTTTATACCAAAATGACACCTGCAAACACACAAACTCAATATCTATAATTAAATACATACAGAGGGTCTTGTTGGAAAAAATAATTTTATTAAAGCTGCAGTTTATTTACTCTCACTCGTGTGTGTGTGTGTGTGTGTGTTAGTGTGTGTGTGTTTGTGTGTGTGTGTGTGTGTGTGTGTGTGTGTGTGTGTGTGTGTGTGTGTGTGTGTGTGTGTGGCAGTATGGGAGGGTAGGGAGGAAATGAAGGTTATAGGCTCAGAAACGTTGCCACGGTAAAACTAAAACAAAAAAACTATAGGTCGTTCACTAGCATCCATTGTATTGATTTCCTGCATATATGTCCCTCCACTTAATGGCTCACTGAAATGACATAAATAAAATGGATCAACATTTTAAATAATCTGAGTACTTAGAGGGGTGTGTCTTTGCATTTGAAAATGTGACAGAATGGGCACTTATTAATCATTTTTTATTGAAAAAAATATATTAATTACAGAATTTAAATTTGAGAAAACCAACTCTCTGCCTGGCCACTCTTAGCTTTTAATATGTGTTTACATGTTACTAACTAACTAGGAAGTTGGTTCCATCTCCACTAATGTGGCTATGCCCGATCCATTGGTACCACCCCCGAGCTTCTACGACCTTTGGAAGGGGTAGGTTTAGGGTTGTGATTAGTGTTTGATTGTTAGGTTGTGATTAGGGTTAGGGTTAGGGATGAAAACCTATGGGAGTTCAAGATATTCTTCAATAACTTTTTTTCTGTAGGTCATAGAGACTTGGAAGTTGGTTCCATCTCCACTAATGTGACTATGCCCGATCCATTGGTACCATCCCTGAACTTCTACGACCTTCGGAAATGGTGAAACCACCAAATCTATAAAAAAAAGTACAAGATATTTTTGAATAACTTTTTTTCTGAAAGTCCTAGAGACTTGTGCATTTCATGATTTATAGAGGGTGGCCTGCCACGCAACCACACCGAATTTCAGCACGCTTCGAGCAAGCAGCGCAGAGTTATTCCAATTAATCCCTAATATGGGTTAGGGTTGCAATTAGGGTTAGGGTTAGGGTTGCTATTAGGGTTAGGGTTAGGGATGAATACCCATTGGAGATCAAGATATTCTTCAATAACTTTTTTTCTGTAGGTCATAGAGACTTGGAAGTTGGTTCCATCTCCACTAATGTGGCTATGCCCGATCCATTGGTACCACCCCCGAGCTTCTACGACCTTTGGAAGGGGTAGGGTTAGGGTTGTGATTAGTGTTTGATTTTTTGGTTGTGATTAGGGTTAGGGTTAGGGATGAAAACCTATAGGAGTTCAAGATATTCTTCAATAACTTTTTTTCTGAAGGTCATAGAGACTTGGAAGTTGGTTCCATCTCCACTAATGTGGCTATGCCCGATCCATTGGGACCATCCCCGAACTTCTACGACCTTCGGAAATGGTGAAACCACCAAATCTATAAAAAAAAGTACAAGATATTTTTGAATAACTTTTTTTCTGAGAGTCCTAGAGACTTGTGCATTTCATGATTTATAGAGGGTGGCCTGCCACGCAACCACACCGAATTTCAGCACGTTTCGAGCAAGCAGCGCAGAGTTATTCCAATTAATCCCTAATATGGGTTAGGGTTGCAATTAGGGTTAGGGTTGTGATTAGGGTTAGGGTTAGGGTTGCTATTAGGGTTAGGGTTAGGGATGAATACCCATTGGAGATCAAGATATTCTTCAATAACTTTTTTTCTGTAGGTCATAGAGACTTGGAAGTTGGTTCCATCTCCACTAATGTGGCTATGCCTGATCCATTGGTACCACCCCCGAGCTTCTAGCCACATTAGTGGAGATGGAACCAACTTCCAAGTCTCTATGACCTACAGAAAAAAAGTTATTGAAGAATATCTTGATCTCAGCGCAGCGCAGAGTTATTCCAATTAATCCCTAATATGGGTTAGGGTTGCAATTAGGGTTAGGGTTAGGGTTGTGATTAGGGTTAGGGTTAGGGTTGTGATTAGGGTTAGGGTTAGGGTTGCTATTAGGGTTAGGGTTAGGGTTGCTATTAGGGTTAGGGTTAGGGTTGCTATTAGGGTTAGGGTTAGGGATGAATACCCATTGGAGATCAAGATATTCTTCAATAACTTTTTTTCTGTAGGTCATAGAGACTTGGAAGTTGGTTCCATCTCCACTAATGTGGCTATGCCCGATCCATTGGTACCACCCCCGAGCTTCTACGACCTTTGGAAGGGGTAGGGTTAGGGTTGTGATTAGTGTTTGATTTTTTGGTTGTGATTAGGGTTAGGGTTAGGGATGAAAACCTATAGGAGTTCAAGATATTCTTCAATAACTTTTTTTCTGAAGGTCATAGAGACTTGGAAGTTGGTTCCATCTCCACTAATGTGGCTATGCCCGATCCATTGGGACCATCCCCGAACTTCTACGACCTTCGGAAATGGTGAAACCACCAAATCTATAAAAAAAGTACAAGATATTTTTGAATAACTTTTTTTCTGAAAGCCCTAGAGACTTGTGCATTTCATGGTTTATAGAGGGTGGCCTGCCACGCAACCACACCAAATTTCAGCACGTTTCGAGCAAGCAGCGCAGAGTTATTCCAATTAATCCTTAAAATGGGTTAGGGTTGCAATTAGGGTTAGGGTTAGGGTTGTGATTAGGGTTAGGGTTGCTATTAGGGTTAGGGTTAGGGTTGCTATTAGGGTTAGGGTTAGGGATGAATACCCATTGGAGATCAAGATATTCTTCAATAACTTTTTTTCTGTAGGTCATAGAGACTTGGAAGTTGGTTCCATCTCCACTAATGTGGCTATGCCCGATCCATTGGTACCACCCCCGAGCTTCTACGACCTTTGGAAGGGGTAGGGTTAGGGTTGTGATTAGTGTTTGATTTTTTGGTTGTGATTAGGGTTAGGGTTAGGGATGAAAACCTATAGGAGTTCAAGATATTCTTCAATAACTTTTTTTCTGAAGGTCATAGAGACTTGGAAGTTGGTTCCATCTCCACTAATGTGGCTATGCCCGATCCATTGGGACCATCCCCGAACTTCTACGACCTTCGGAAATGGTGAAACCACCAAATCTATAAAAAAAAGTACAAGATATTTTTGAATAACTTTTTTTCTGAAAGTCCTAGAGACTTGTGCATTTCATGATTTATAGAGGTTGGCCCGCCACGCAACCACACCGAATTTCAGCACGTTTCGAGCAAGCAGCGCAGAGTTATTCCAATTAATCCCTAATATGGGTTAGGGTTGCAATTAGGGTTAGGGTTAGTGTTGTGATTAGGGTTAGGGTTAGGGTTGCTATTAGGGTTAGGGTTAGGGATGAATACCCATTGGAGATCAAGATATTCTTCAATAACTTTTTTTCTGTAGGTCATAGAGACTTGGAAGTTGGTTCCATCTCCACTAATGTGGCTATGCCCGATCCATTGGTACCACCCCCGAGCTTCTACGACCTTTGGAAGGGGTAGGGTTAGGGTTGTGATTAGTGTTTGATTTTTTGGTTGTGATTAGGGTTAGGGTTAGGGATGAAAACCTATAGGAGTTCAAGATATTCTTCAATAACTTTTTTTCTGAAGGTCATAGAGACTTGGAAGTTGGTTCCATCTCCACTAATGTGGCTATGCCCGATCCATTGGGACCATCCCCGAACTTCTACGACCTTCGGAAATGGTGAAACCACCAAATCTATAAAAAAAAGTACAAGATATTTTGGAATAACTTTTTTTCTGAAAGTCCTAGAGACTTGTGCATTTCATGGTTTATAGAGGGTGGCCTGCCACGCAACCACACCAAATTTCAGCACGTTTCGAGCAAGCAGCGCAGAGTTATTCCAATTAATCCCTAAAATGGGTTAGGGTTGCAATTAGGGTTAGGGTTAGTGTTGTGATTAGGGTTAGGGTTAGGGTTGCTATTAGGGTTAGGGTTAGGGATGAATACCCATTGGAGATCAAGATATTCTTCAATAACTTTTTTTCTGTAGGTCATAGAGACTTGGAAGTTGGTTCCATCTCCACTAATGTGGCTATGCCCGATCCATTGGTACCACCCCCGAGCTTCTACGACCTTTGGAAGGGGTAGGGTTAGGGTTGTGATTAGTGTTTGATTTTTTGGTTGTGATTAGGGTTAGGGTTAGGGATGAAAACCTATAGGAGTTCAAGATATTCTTCAATAACTTTTTTTCTGAAGGTCATAGAGACTTGGAAGTTGGTTCCATCTCCACTAATGTGACTATGCCCGATCCATTGGGACCATCCCCGAACTTCTACGACCTTCGGAAATGGTGAAACCACCAAATCTATAAAAAAAAGTACAAGATATTTTGGAATAACTTTTTTTCTGAAAGTCCTAGAGACTTGTGCATTTCATGATTTATAGAGGGTGGCGTGCCACACAACCACACCGAATTTCAGCACGTTTCGAGCAAGCAGCGCAGAGTTATTCCAATTAATCCCTAATATGGGTTAGGGTTGCAATTAGGGTTAGGGTTAGGGTTGTGATTAGGGTTAGGGTTAGGGTTGCTATTAGGGTTAGGGTTAGGGTTGCTATTAGGGTTAGGGTTAGGGATGAATACCCATTGGAGATCAAGATATTCTTCAATAACTTTTTTTCTGTAGGTCATAGAGACTTGGAAGTTGGTTCCATCTCCACTAATGTGGCTATGCCCGATCCATTGGTACCACCCCCGAGCTTCTACGACCTTTGGAAGGGGTAGGGTTAGGGTTGTGATTAGTGTTTGATTTTTTGGTTGTGATTAGGGTTAGGGTTAGGGATGAAAACCTATAGGAGTTCAAGATATTCTTCAATAACTTTTTTTCTGAAGGTCATAGAGACTTGGAAGTTGGTTCCATCTCCACTAATGTGGCTATGCCCGATCCATTGGGACCATCCCCGAACTTCTACGACCTTCGGAAATGGTGAAACCACCAAATCTATAAAAAAAAGTACAAGATATTTTTGAATAACTTTTTTTCTGAAAGTCCTAGAGACTTGTGCATTTCATGATTTATAGAGGGTGGCCTGCCACGCAACCACACCGAATTTCAGCACGTTTCGAGCAAGCAGCGCAGAGTTATTCCAATTAATCCCTAATATGGGTTAGGGTTGCAATTAGGGTTAGGGTTAGGGTTGTGATTAGGGTTAGGGTTAGGGTTGCTATTAGGGTTAGGGTTATGGTTGTGATTAGGGTTAGGGTTAGGGTTGTGATTAGGGTTAGGGTTAGGGTTGCTATTAGGGTTAGGGTTAGGGATGAATACCCATTGGAGATCAAGATATTCTTCAATAACTTTTTTTCTGTAGGTCATAGAGACTTTGAAGTTGGTTCCATCTCCACTAATGTGGCTATGCCCGATCCATTGGTACCACCCCCGAGCTTCTACGACCTTTGGAAGGGGTAGGGTTAGGGTTGTGATTAGTGTTTGATTTTTTGGTTGTGATTAGGGTTAGGGTTAGGGATGAAAACCTATAGGAGTTCAAGATATTCTTCAATAACTTTTTTTCTGAAGGTCATAGAGACTTGGAAGTTGGTTCCATCTCCACTAATGTGGCTATGCCCGATCCATTGGGACCATCCCCGAACTTCTACGACCTTCGGAAATGGTGAAACCACCAAATCTATAAAAAAAAGTACAAGATATTTTTGAATAACTTTTTTTCTGAAAGTCCTAGAGACTTGTGCATTTCATGATTTATAGAGGGTGGCCTGCCACGCAACCACACCGAATTTCAGCACGTTTCGAGCAAGCAGCGCAGAGTTATTCCAATTAATCCCTAATATGGGTTAGGGTTGCAATTAGGGTTAGGGTTAGGGTTGTGATTAGGGTTAGGGTTAGGGTTGCTATTAGGGTTAGGGTTAGGGATGAATACCCATTGGAGATCAAGATATTCTTCAATAACTTTTTTTCTGTAGGTCATAGAGACTTTGAAGTTGGTTCCATCTCCACTAATGTGGCTATGCCCGATCCATTGGTACCACCCCCGAGCTTCTACGACCTTTGGAAGGGGTAGGGTTAGGGTTGTGATTAGTGTTTGATTTTTTGGTTGTGATTAGGGTTAGGGTTAGGGATGAAAACCTATAGGAGTTCAAGATATTCTTCAATAACTTTTTTTCTGAAGGTCATAGAGACTTGGAAGTTGGTTCCATCTCCACTAATGTGGCTATGCCCGATCCATTGGGACCATCCCCGAACTTCTACGACCTTCGGAAATGGTGAAACCACCAAATCTATAAAAAAAAGTACAAGATATTTTTGAATAACTTTTTTTCTGAAAGTCCTAGAGACTTGTGCATTTCATGATTTATAGAGGGTGGCCTGCCACGCAACCACACCGAATTTCAGCACGTTTTGAGCAAGCAGCGCAGAGTTATTCCAATGAATCCCTAATATGGGTTAGGGTTGCAATTAGGGTTAGGGTTAGGGTTGTGATTAGGGTTAGGGTTAGGGTTGCTATTAGGGTTAGGGTTAGGGATGAATACCCATTGGAGATCAAGATATTCTTCAATAACTTTTTTTCTGTAGGTCATAGAGACTTGGAAGTTGTTTCCATCTCCACTAATGTGGCTATGCCCGATCCATTGGTACCACCCCCGAGCTTCTACGACCTTTGGAAGGGGTAGGGTTAGGGTTGTGATTAGTGTTTGATTTTTTGGTTGTGATTAGGGTTAGGGTTAGGGATGAAAACCTATAGGAGTTCAAGATATTCTTCAATAACTTGTTTTCTGAAGGTCATAGAGACTTGGAAGTTGGTTCCATCTCCACTAATGTGGCTATGCCCGATCCATTGGGACCATCCCCGAACTTCTACGACCTTCGGAAATGGTGAAACCACCAAATCTATAAAAAAAAGTACAAGATATTTTTGAATAACTTTTTTTCTGAAAGTCCTAGAGACTTGTGCATTTCATGGTTTATAGAGGGTGGCCTGCCACGCAACCACACCGAATTTCAGCACGTTTTGAGCAAGCAGCGCAGAGTTATTCCAATTAATCCCTAATATGGGTTAGGGTTGCAATTAGGGTTAGGGTTAGGGTTGTGATTAGGGTTAGGGTTAGGGTTGCTATTAGGGTTAGGGTTAGGGATGAATACCCATTGGAGATCAAGATATTCTTCAATAACTTTTTTTCTGTAGGTCATAGAGACTTTGAAGTTGGTTCCATCTCCACTAATGTGGCTATGCCCGATCCATTGGTACCACCCCCGAGCTTCTACGACCTTTGGAAGGGGTAGGGTTAGGGTTGTGATTAGTGTTTGATTTTTTGGTTGTGATTAGGGTTAGGGTTAGGGATGAAAACCTATAGGAGTTCAAGATATTCTTCAATAACTTTTTTTCTGAAGGTCATAGAGACTTGGAAGTTGGTTCCATCTCCACTAATGTGGCTATGCCCGATCCATTGGGACCATCCCCGAACTTCTACGACCTTCGGAAATGGTGAAACCACCAAATCTATAAAAAAAAGTACAAGATATTTTTGAATAACTTTTTTTCTGAAAGTCCTAGAGACTTGTGCATTTCATGATTTATAGAGGGTGGCCTGCCACGCAACCACACCGAATTTCAGCACGTTTTGAGCAAGCAGCGCAGAGTTATTCCAATGAATCCCTAATATGGGTTAGGGTTGCAATTAGGGTTAGGGTTAGGGTTGTGATTAGGGTTAGGGTTAGGGTTGCTATTAGGGTTAGGGTTAGGGATGAATACCCATTGGAGATCAAGATATTCTTCAATAACTTTTTTTCTGTAGGTCATAGAGACTTGGAAGTTGTTTCCATCTCCACTAATGTGGCTATGCCCGATCCATTGGTACCACCCCCGAGCTTCTACGACCTTTGGAAGGGGTAGGGTTAGGGTTGTGATTAGTGTTTGATTTTTTGGTTGTGATTAGGGTTAGGGTTAGGGATGAAAACCTATAGGAGTTCAAGATATTCTTCAATAACTTGTTTTCTGAAGGTCATAGAGACTTGGAAGTTGGTTCCATCTCCACTAATGTGGCTATGCCCGATCCATTGGGACCATCCCCGAACTTCTACGACCTTCGGAAATGGTGAAACCACCAAATCTATAAAAAAAAGTACAAGATATTTTTGAATAACTTTTTTTCTGAAAGTCCTAGAGACTTGTGCATTTCATGGTTTATAGAGGGTGGCCTGCCACGCAACCACACCGAATTTCAGCACGTTTTGAGCAAGCAGCGCAGAGTTATTCCAATTAATCCCTAATATGGGTTAGGGTTGCAATTAGGGTTAGGGTTAGGGTTGTGATTAGGGTTAGGGTTAGGGTTGCTATTAGGGTTAGGGTTAGAGTTGCTATTAGGGTTAGGGTTAGGGATGAATACCCATTGGAGATCAAGATATTCTTCAATAACTTTTTTTCTGTAGGTCATAGAGACTTGGAAGTTGGTTCCATCTCCACTAATGTGGCTATGCCCGATCCATTGGTACCACCCCCGAGCTTCTACGACCTTTGGAAGGGGTAGGGTTAGGGTTGTGATTAGTGTTTGATTTTTTGGTTGTGATTAGGGTTAGGGTTAGGGATGAAAACCTATAGGAGTTCAAGATATTCTTCAATAACTTTTTTTCTGAAGGTCATAGAGACTTGGAAGTTGGTTCCATCTCCACTAATGTGGCTATGCCCGATCCATTGGGACCATCCCCGAACTTCTACGACCTTCGGAAATGGTGAAACCACCAAATCTATAAAAAAAAGTACAAGATATTTTTGAATAACTTTTCTTCTGAAAGTCCTAGAGACTTGTGCATTTCATGATTTATAGAGGGTGACCTGCCACGCAACCACACCGAATTTCAGCACGTTTCGAGCAAGCAGCGCAGAGTTATTCCAATTAATCCCTAATATGGGTTAGGGTTGCAATTAGGGTTAGGGTTGTGATTAGGGTTAGGGTTAGGGTTGCTATTAGGGTTAGGGTTAGGGATGAATACCCATTGGAGATCAAGATATTCTTCAATAACTTTTTTTCTGTAGGTCATAGAGACTTGGAAGTTGGTTCCATCTCCACTAATGTGGCTATGCCCGATCCATTGGTACCACCCCCGAGCTTCTACGACCTTTGGAAGGGGTAGGGTTAGGGTTGTGATTAGTGTTTGATTTTTTGGTTGTGATTAGGGTTAGGGTTAGGGATGAAAACCTATAGGAGTTCAAGATATTCTTCAATAACTTTTTTTCTGAAGGTCATAGAGACTTGGAAGTTGGTTCCATCTCCACTAATGTGGCTATGCCCGATCCATTGGGACCATCCCCGAACTTCTACGACCTTCGGAAATGGTGAAACCACCAAATCTATAAAAAAAAGTACAAGATATTTTGGAATAACTTTTTTTCTGAAAGTCCTAGAGACTTGTGCATTTCATGGTTTATAGAGGGTGGCCTGCCACGCAACCACACCAAATTTCAACACGTTTCGAGCAAGCAGCGCAGAGTTATTCCAATTAATCCCTAATATGGGTTAGGGTTGCAATTAGGGTTAGGGTTAGGGTTGCTATTAGGGTTAGGGTTAGGGATGAATACCCATTGGAGATCAAGATATTCTTCAATAACTTTTTTTCTGTAGGTCATAGAGACTTGGAAGTTGGTTCCATCTCCACTAATGTGGCTATGCCCGATCCATTGGTACCACCCCCGAGCTTCTACGACCTTTGGAAGGGGTAGGGTTAGGGTTGTGATTAGTGTTTGATTTTTTGGTTGTGATTAGGGTTAGGGTTAGGGATGAAAACCTATAGGAGTTCAAGATATTCTTCAATAACTTTTTTTCTGAAGGTCATAGAGACTTGGAAGTTGGTTCCATCTCCACTAATGTGGCTATGCCCGATCCATTGGGACCATCCCCGAACTTCTACGACCTTCGGAAATGGTGAAACCACCAAATCTATAAAAAAAAGTACAAGATATTTTTGAATAACTTTTTTTCTGAGAGTCCTAGAGACTTGTGCATTTCATGATTTATAGAGGGTGGCCTGCCACGCAACCACACCGAATTTCAGCACGTTTCGAGCAAGCAGCGCAGAGTTATTCCAATTAATCCCTAATATGGGTTAGGGTTGCAATTAGGGTTAGGGTTGTGATTAGGGTTAGGGTTAGGGTTGCTATTAGGGTTAGGGTTAGGGATGAATACCCATTGGAGATCAAGATATTCTTCAATAACTTTTTTTCTGTAGGTCATAGAGACTTGGAAGTTGGTTCCATCTCCACTAATGTGGCTATGCCTGATCCATTGGTACCACCCCCGAGCTTCTAGCCACATTAGTGGAGATGGAACCAACTTCCAAGTCTCTATGACCTACAGAAAAAAAGTTATTGAAGAATATCTTGATCTCAGCGCAGCGCAGAGTTATTCCAATTAATCCCTAATATGGGTTAGGGTTGCAATTAGGGTTAGGGTTAGGGTTGTGATTAGGGTTAGGGTTAGGGTTGTGATTAGGGTTAGGGTTAGGGTTGCTATTAGGGTTAGGGTTAGGGTTGCTATTAGGGTTAGGGTTAGGGTTGCTATTAGGGTTAGGGTTAGGGATGAATACCCATTGGAGATCAAGATATTCTTCAATAACTTTTTTTCTGTAGGTCATAGAGACTTGGAAGTTGGTTCCATCTCCACTAATGTGGCTATGCCCGATCCATTGGTACCACCCCCGAGCTTCTACGACCTTTGGAAGGGGTAGGGTTAGGGTTGTGATTAGTGTTTGATTTTTTGGTTGTGATTAGGGTTAGGGTTAGGGATGAAAACCTATAGGAGTTCAAGATATTCTTCAATAACTTTTTTTCTGAAGGTCATAGAGACTTGGAAGTTGGTTCCATCTCTACTAATGTGGCTATGCCCGATCCATTGGGACCATCCCCGAACTTCTACGACCTTCGGAAATGGTGAAACCACCAAATCTATAAAAAAAGTACAAGATATTTTTGAATAACTTTTTTTCTGAAAGCCCTAGAGACTTGTGCATTTCATGGTTTATAGAGGGTGGCCTGCCACGCAACCACACCAAATTTCAGCACGTTTCGAGCAAGCAGCGCAGAGTTATTCCAATTAATCCCTAAAATGGGTTAGGGTTGCAATTAGGGTTAGGGTTAGGGTTGTGATTAGGGTTAGGGTTGCTATTAGGGTTAGGGTTAGGGTTGCTATTAGGGTTAGGGTTAGGGATGAATACCCATTGGAGATCAAGATATTCTTCAATAACTTTTTTTCTGTAGGTCATAGAGACTTGGAAGTTGGTTCCATCTCCACTAATGTGGCTATGCCCGATCCATTGGTACCACCCCCGAGCTTCTACGACCTTTGGAAGGGGTAGGGTTAGGGTTGTGATTAGTGTTTGATTTTTTGGTTGTGATTAGGGTTAGGGTTAGGGATGAAAACCTATAGGAGTTCAAGATATTCTTCAATAACTTTTTTTCTGAAGGTCATAGAGACTTGGAAGTTGGTTCCATCTCCACTAATGTGGCTATGCCCGATCCATTGGGACCATCCCCGAACTTCTACGACCTTCGGAAATGGTGAAACCACCAAATCTATAAAAAAAAGTACAAGATATTTTTGAATAACTTTTTTTCTGAGAGTCCTAGAGACTTGTGCATTTCATGATTTATAGAGGGTGGCCTGCCACGCAACCACACCGAATTTCAGCACGTTTCGAGCAAGCAGCGCAGAGTTATTCCAATTAATCCCTAATATGGGTTAGGGTTGCAATTAGGGTTAGGGTTGTGATTAGGGTTAGGGTTAGGGTTGCTATTAGGGTTAGGGTTAGGGATGAATACCCATTGGAGATCAAGATATTCTTCAATAACTTTTTTTCTGTAGGTCATAGAGACTTGGAAGTTGGTTCCATCTCCACTAATGTGGCTATGCCTGATCCATTGGTACCACCCCCGAGCTTCTAGCCACATTAGTGGAGATGGAACCAACTTCCAAGTCTCTATGACCTACAGAAAAAAAGTTATTGAAGAATATCTTGATCTCAGCGCAGCGCAGAGTTATTCCAATTAATCCCTAATATGGGTTAGGGTTGCAATTAGGGTTAGGGTTAGGGTTGTGATTAGGGTTAGGGTTAGGGTTGTGATTAGGGTTAGGGTTAGGGTTGCTATTAGGGTTAGGGTTAGGGTTGCTATTAGGGTTAGGGTTAGGGTTGCTATTAGGGTTAGGGTTAGGGATGAATACCCATTGGAGATCAAGATATTCTTCAATAACTTTTTTTCTGTAGGTCATAGAGACTTGGAAGTTGGTTCCATCTCCACTAATGTGGCTATGCCCGATCCATTGGTACCACCCCCGAGCTTCTACGACCTTTGGAAGGGGTAGGGTTAGGGTTGTGATTAGTGTTTGATTTTTTGGTTGTGATTAGGGTTAGGGTTAGGGATGAAAACCTATAGGAGTTCAAGATATTCTTCAATAACTTTTTTTCTGAAGGTCATAGAGACTTGGAAGTTGGTTCCATCTCTACTAATGTGGCTATGCCCGATCCATTGGGACCATCCCCGAACTTCTACGACCTTCGGAAATGGTGAAACCACCAAATCTATAAAAAAAGTACAAGATATTTTTGAATAACTTTTTTTCTGAAAGCCCTAGAGACTTGTGCATTTCATGGTTTATAGAGGGTGGCCTGCCACGCAACCACACCAAATTTCAGCACGTTTCGAGCAAGCAGCGCAGAGTTATTCCAATTAATCCCTAAAATGGGTTAGGGTTGCAATTAGGGTTAGGGTTAGGGTTGTGATTAGGGTTAGGGTTGCTATTAGGGTTAGGGTTAGGGTTGCTATTAGGGTTAGGGTTAGGGATGAATACCCATTGGAGATCAAGATATTCTTCAATAACTTTTTTTCTGTAGGTCATAGAGACTTGGAAGTTGGTTCCATCTCCACTAATGTGGCTATGCCCGATCCATTGGTACCACCCCCGAGCTTCTACGACCTTTGGAAGGGGTAGGGTTAGGGTTGTGATTAGTGTTTGATTTTTTGGTTGTGATTAGGGTTAGGGTTAGGGATGAAAACCTATAGGAGTTCAAGATATTCTTCAATAACTTTTTTTCTGAAGGTCATAGAGACTTGGAAGTTGGTTCCATCTCCACTAATGTGGCTATGCCCGATCCATTGGGACCATCCCCGAACTTCTACGACCTTCGGAAATGGTGAAACCACCAAATCTATAAAAAAAAGTACAAGATATTTTTGAATAACTTTTTTTCTGAAAGTCCTAGAGACTTGTGCATTTCATGATTTATAGAGGTTGGCCCGCCACGCAACCACACCGAATTTCAGCACGTTTCGAGCAAGCAGCGCAGAGTTATTCCAATTAATCCCTAATATGGGTTAGGATTGCAATTAGGGTTAGGGTTAGGGTTGTGATTAGGGTTAGGGTTAGGGTTGCTATTAGGGTTAGGGTTAGGGTTGCTATTAGGGTTAGGGTTAGGGATGAATACCCATTGGAGATCAAGATATTCTTCAATAACTTTTTTTCTGTAGGTCATAGAGACTTGGAAGTTGGTTCCATCTCCACTAATGTGGCTATGCCCGATCCATTTGTACCACCCCCGAGCTTCTACGACCTTTGGAAGGGGTAGGGTTAGGGTTGTGATTAGTGTTTGATTTTTTGGTTGTGATTAGGGTTAGGGTTAGGGATGAAAACCTATAGGAGTTCAAGATATTCTTCAATAACTTTTTTTCTGAAGGTCATAGAGACTTGGAAGTTGGTTCCATCTCCACTAATGTGGCTATGCCCGATCCATTGGGACCATCCCCGAACTTCTACGACCTTCGGAAATGGTGAAACCACCAAATCTATAAAAAAAAGTACAAGATATTTTTGAATAACTTTTTTTCTGAAAGTCCTAGAGACTTGTGCATTTCATGGTTTATAGAGGGTGGCCTGCCACGCAACCACACCAAATTTCAGCACATTTCGAGCAAGCAGCGCAGATTTATTCCAATTAATCCCTAATATGGGTTAGGGTTGCAATTAGGGTTAGGGTTAGTGTTGTGATTAGGGTTAGGGTTAGGGTTGCTATTAGGGTTAGGGTTAGGGATGAATACCCATTGGAGATCAAGATATTCTTCAATAACTTTTTTTCTGTAGGTCATAGAGACTTGGAAGTTGGTTCCATCTCCACTAATGTGGCTATGCCCGATCCATTGGTACCACCCCCGAGCTTCTACGACCTTTGGAAGGGGTAGGGTTAGGGTTGTGATTAGTGTTTGATTTTTTGGTTGTGATTAGGGTTAGGGTTAGGGATGAAAACCTATAGGAGTTCAAGATATTCTTCAATAACTTTTTTTCTGAAGGTCATAGAGACTTGGAAGTTGGTTCCATCTCCACTAATGTGGCTATGCCCGATCCATTGGGACCATCCCCGAACTTCTACGACCTTCGGAAATGGTGAAACCACCAAATCTATAAAAAAAAGTACAAGATATTTTGGAATAACTTTTTTTCTGAAAGTCCTAGAGACTTGTGCATTTCATGGTTTATAGAGGGTGGCCTGCCACGCAACCACACCAAATTTCAGCACGTTTCGAGCAAGCAGCGCAGAGTTATTCCAATTAATCCCTAAAATGGGTTAGGGTTGCAATTAGGGTTAGGGTTAGTGTTGTGATTAGGGTTAGGGTTAGGGTTGCTATTAGGGTTAGGGTTAGGGATGAATACCCATTGGAGATCAAGATATTCTTCAATAACTTTTTTTCTGTAGGTCATAGAGACTTGGAAGTTGGTTCCATCTCCACTAATGTGGCTATGCCCGATCCATTGGTACCACCCCCGAGCTTCTACGACCTTTGGAAGGGGTAGGGTTAGGGTTGTGATTAGTGTTTGATTTTTTGGTTGTGATTAGGGTTAGGGTTAGGGATGAAAACCTATAGGAGTTCAAGATATTCTTCAATAACTTTTTTTCTGAAGGTCATAGAGACTTGGAAGTTGGTTCCATCTCCACTAATGTGGCTATGCCCGATCCATTGGGACCATCCCCGAACTTCTACGACCTTCGGAAATGGTGAAACCACCAAATCTATAAAAAAAAGTACAAGATATTTTGGAATAACTTTTTTTCTGAAAGTCCTAGAGACTTGTGCATTTCATGGTTTATAGAGGGTGGCCTGCCACGCAACCACACCAAATTTCAGCACGTTTCGAGCAAGCAGCGCAGAGTTATTCCAATTAATCCCTAAAATGGGTTAGGGTTGCAATTAGGGTTAGGGTTAGTGTTGTGATTAGGGTTAGGGTTAGGGTTGCTATTAGGGTTAGGGTTAGGGATGAATACCCATTGGAGATCAAGATATTCTTCAATAACTTTTTTTCTGTAGGTCATAGAGACTTGGAAGTTGGTTCCATCTCCACTAATGTGGCTATGCCCGATCCATTGGTACCACCCCCGAGCTTCTACGACCTTTGGAAGGGGTAGGGTTAGGGTTGTGATTAGTGTTTGATTTTTTGGTTGTGATTAGGGTTAGGGTTAGGGATGAAAACCTATAGGAGTTCAAGATATTCTTCAATAACTTTTTTTCTGAAGGTCATAGAGACTTGGAAGTTGGTTCCATCTCCACTAATGTGACTATGCCCGATCCATTGGGACCATCCCCGAACTTCTACGACCTTCGGAAATGGTGAAACCACCAAATCTATAAAAAAAAGTACAAGATATTTTGGAATAACTTTTTTTCTGAAAGTCCTAGAGACTTGTGCATTTCATGATTTATAGAGGGTGGCGTGCCACACAACCACACCGAATTTCAGCACGTTTCGAGCAAGCAGCGCAGAGTTATTCCAATTAATCCCTAATATGGGTTAGGGTTGCAATTAGGGTTAGGGTTAGGGTTGTGATTAGGGTTAGGGTTAGGGTTGCTATTAGGGTTAGGGTTAGGGTTGCTATTAGGGTTAGGGTTAGGGATGAATACCCATTGGAGATCAAGATATTCTTCAATAACTTTTTTTCTGTAGGTCATAGAGACTTGGAAGTTGGTTCCATCTCCACTAATGTGGCTATGCCCGATCCATTGGTACCACCCCCGAGCTTCTACGACCTTTGGAAGGGGTAGGGTTAGGGTTGTGATTAGTGTTTGATTTTTTGGTTGTGATTAGGGTTAGGGTTAGGGATGAAAACCTATAGGAGTTCAAGATATTCTTCAATAACTTTTTTTCTGAAGGTCATAGAGACTTGGAAGTTGGTTCCATCTCCACTAATGTGGCTATGCCCGATCCATTGGGACCATCCCCGAACTTCTACGACCTTCGGAAATGGTGAAACCACCAAATCTATAAAAAAAAGTACAAGATATTTTTGAATAACTTTTTTTCTGAAAGTCCTAGAGACTTGTGCATTTCATGATTTATAGAGGGTGGCCTGCCACGCAACCACACCGAATTTCAGCACGTTTCGAGCAAGCAGCGCAGAGTTATTCCAATTAATCCCTAATATGGGTTAGGGTTGCAATTAGGGTTAGGGTTAGGGTTGTGATTAGGGTTAGGGTTAGGGTTGCTATTAGGGTTAGGGTTAGGGATGAATACCCATTGGAGATCAAGATATTCTTCAATAACTTTTTTTCTGTAGGTCATAGAGACTTTGAAGTTGGTTCCATCTCCACTAATGTGGCTATGCCCGATCCATTGGTACCACCCCCGAGCTTCTACGACCTTTGGAAGGGGTAGGGTTAGGGTTGTGATTAGTGTTTGATTTTTTGGTTGTGATTAGGGTTAGGGTTAGGGATGAAAACCTATAGGAGTTCAAGATATTCTTCAATAACTTTTTTTCTGAAGGTCATAGAGACTTGGAAGTTGGTTCCATCTCCACTAATGTGGCTATGCCCGATCCATTGGGACCATCCCCGAACTTCTACGACCTTCGGAAATGGTGAAACCACCAAATCTATAAAAAAAAGTACAAGATATTTTTGAATAACTTTTTTTCTGAAAGTCCTAGAGACTTGTGCATTTCATGATTTATAGAGGGTGGCCTGCCACGCAACCACACCGAATTTCAGCACGTTTTGAGCAAGCAGCGCAGAGTTATTCCAATGAATCCCTAATATGGGTTAGGGTTGTGATTAGGGTTAGGGTTAGGGTTGCTATTAGGGTTAGGGTTAGGGATGAATACCCATTGGAGATCAAGATATTCTTCAATAACTTTTTTTCTGTAGGTCATAGAGACTTGGAAGTTGTTTCCATCTCCACTAATGTGGCTATGCCCGATCCATTGGTACCACCCCCGAGCTTCTACGACCTTTGGAAGGGGTAGGGTTAGGGTTGTGATTAGTGTTTGATTTTTTGGTTGTGATTAGGGTTAGGGTTAGGGATGAAAACCTATAGGAGTTCAAGATATTCTTCAATAACTTGTTTTCTGAAGGTCATAGAGACTTGGAAGTTGGTTCCATCTCCACTAATGTGGCTATGCCCGATCCATTGGGACCATCCCCGAACTTCTACGACCTTCGGAAATGGTGAAACCACCAAATCTATAAAAAAAAGTACAAGATATTTTTGAATAACTTTTTTTCTGAAAGTCCTAGAGACTTGTGCATTTCATGATTTATAGAGGGTGGCCTGCCACGCAACCACACCGAATTTCAGCACGTTTTGAGCAAGCAGCGCAGAGTTATTCCAATGAATCCCTAATATGGGTTAGGGTTGTGATTAGGGTTAGGGTTAGGGTTGCTATTAGGGTTAGGGTTAGGGATGAATACCCATTGGAGATCAAGATATTCTTCAATAACTTTTTTTCTGTAGGTCATAGAGACTTGGAAGTTGTTTCCATCTCCACTAATGTGGCTATGCCCGATCCATTGGTACCACCCCCGAGCTTCTACGACCTTTGGAAGGGGTAGGGTTAGGGTTGTGATTAGTGTTTGATTTTTTGGTTGTGATTAGGGTTAGGGTTAGGGATGAAAACCTATAGGAGTTCAAGATATTCTTCAATAACTTGTTTTCTGAAGGTCATAGAGACTTGGAAGTTGGTTCCATCTCCACTAATGTGGCTATGCCCGATCCATTGGGACCATCCCCGAACTTCTACGACCTTCGGAAATGGTGAAACCACCAAATCTATAAAAAAAAGTACAAGATATTTTTGAATAACTTTTTTTCTGAAAGTCCTAGAGACTTGTGCATTTCATGGTTTATAGAGGGTGGCCTGCCACGCAACCACACCGAATTTCAGCACGTTTTGAGCAAGCAGCGCAGAGTTATTCCAATTAATCCCTAATATGGGTTAGGGTTGCAATTAGGGTTAGGGTTAGGGTTGTGATTAGGGTTAGGGTTAGGGTTGCTATTAGGGTTAGGGTTAGGGATGAATACCCATTGGAGATCAAGATATTCTTCAATAACTTTTTTTCTGTAGGTCATAGAGACTTTGAAGTTGGTTCCATCTCCACTAATGTGGCTATGCCCGATCCATTGGTACCACCCCCGAGCTTCTACGACCTTTGGAAGGGGTAGGGTTAGGGTTGTGATTAGTGTTTGATTTTTTGGTTGTGATTAGGGTTAGGGTTAGGGATGAAAACCTATAGGAGTTCAAGATATTCTTCAATAACTTGTTTTCTGAAGGTCATAGAGACTTGGAAGTTGGTTCCATCTCCACTAATGTGGCTATGCCCGATCCATTGGGACCATCCCCGAACTTCTACGACCTTCGGAAATGGTGAAACCACCAAATCTATAAAAAAAAGTACAAGATATTTTTGAATAACTTTTTTTCTGAAAGTCCTAGAGACTTGTGCATTTCATGGTTTATAGAGGGTGGCCTGCCACGCAACCACACCAAATTTCAGCACGTTTTGAGCAAGCAGCGCAGAGTTATTCCAATTAATCCCTAATATGGGTTAGGGTTGCAATTAGGGTTAGGGTTAGGGTTGTGATTAGGGTTAGGGTTAGAGTTGCTATTAGGGTTAGGGTTAGGGATGAATACCCATTGGAGATCAAGATATTCTTCAATAACTTTTTTTCTGTAGGTCATAGAGACTTGGAAGTTGGTTCCATCTCCACTAATGTGGCTATGCCCGATCCATTGGTACCACCCCCGAGCTTCTACGACCTTTGGAAGGGGTAGGGTTAGGGTTGTGATTAGTGTTTGATTTTTTGGTTGTGATTAGGGTTAGGGTTAGGGATGAAAACCTATAGGAGTTCAAGATATTCTTCAATAACTTTTTTTCTGAAGGTCATAGAGACTTGGAAGTTGGTTCCATCTCCACTAATGTGGCTATGCCCGATCCATTGGGACCATCCCCGAACTTCTACGACCTTCGGAAATGGTGAAACCACCAAATCTATAAAAAAAAGTACAAGATATTTTTGAATAACTTTTCTTCTGAAAGTCCTAGAGACTTGTGCATTTCATGATTTATAGAGGGTGACCTGCCACGCAACCACACCGAATTTCAGCACGTTTCGAGCAAGCAGCGCAGAGTTATTCCAATTAATCCCTAATATGGGTTAGGGTTGCAATTAGGGTTAGGGTTGTGATTAGGGTTAGGGTTAGGGTTGCTATTAGGGTTAGGGTTAGGGATGAATACCCATTGGAGATCAAGATATTCTTCAATAACTTTTTTTCTGTAGGTCATAGAGACTTGGAAGTTGGTTCCATCTCCACTAATGTGGCTATGCCCGATCCATTGGTACCACCCCCGAGCTTCTACGACCTTTGGAAGGGGTAGGGTTAGGGTTGTGATTAGTGTTTGATTTTTTGGTTGTGATTAGGGTTAGGGTTAGGGATGAAAACCTATAGGAGTTCAAGATATTCTTCAATAACTTTTTTTCTGAAGGTCATAGAGACTTGGAAGTTGGTTCCATCTCCACTAATGTGGCTATGCCCGATCCATTGGGACCATCCCCGAACTTCTACGACCTTCGGAAATGGTGAAACCACCAAATCTATAAAAAAAAGTACAAGATATTTTTGAATAACTTTTTTTCTGAAAGTCCTAGAGACTTGTGCATTTCATGATTTATAGAGGTTGGCCCGCCACGCAACCACACCGAATTTCAGCACGTTTCGAGCAAGCAGCGCAGAGTTATTCCAATTAATCCCTAATATGGGTTAGGATTGCAATTAGGGTTAGGGTTAGGGTTGTGATTAGGGTTAGGGTTAGGGTTGCTATTAGGGTTAGGGTTAGGGTTGCTATTAGGGTTAGGGTTAGGGATGAATACCCATTGGAGATCAAGATATTCTTCAATAACTTTTTTTCTGTAGGTCATAGAGACTTTGAAGTTGGTTCCATCTCCACTAATGTGGCTATGCCCGATCCATTGGTACCACCCCCGAGCTTCTACGACCTTTGGAAGGGGTAGGGTTAGGGTTGTGATTAGTGTTTGATTTTTTGGTTGTGATTAGGGTTAGGGTTAGGGATGAAAACCTATAGGAGTTCAAGATATTCTTCAATAACTTTTTTTCTGAAGGTCATAGAGACTTGGAAGTTGGTTCCATCTCCACTAATGTGGCTATGCCCGATCCATTGGGACCATCCCCGAACTTCTACGACCTTCGGAAATGGTGAAACCACCAAATCTATAAAAAAAAGTACAAGATATTTTTGAATAACTTTTTTTCTGAAAGTCCTAGAGACTTGTGCATTTCATGATTTATAGAGGGTGGCCTGCCACGCAACCACACCGAATTTCAGCACGTTTTGAGCAAGCAGCGCAGAGTTATTCCAATGAATCCCTAATATGGGTTAGGGTTGTGATTAGGGTTAGGGTTAGGGTTGCTATTAGGGTTAGGGTTAGGGATGAATACCCATTGGAGATCAAGATATTCTTCAATAACTTTTTTTCTGTAGGTCATAGAGACTTGGAAGTTGGTTCCATCTCCACTAATGTGGCTATGCCCGATCCATTGGTACCACCCCCGAGCTTCTACGACCTTTGGAAGGGGTAGGGTTAGGGTTGTGATTAGTGTTTGATTTTTTGGTTGTGATTAGGGTTAGGGTTAGGGATGAAAACCTATAGGAGTTCAAGATATTCTTCAATAACTTTTTTTCTGAAGGTCATAGAGACTTGGAAGTTGGTTCCATCTCCACTAATGTGGCTATGCCCGATCCATTGGGACCATCCCCGAACTTCTACGACCTTCGGAAATGGTGAAACCACCAAATCTATAAAAAAAAGTACAAGATATTTTTGAATAACTTTTTTTCTGAAAGTCCTAGAGACTTGTGCATTTCATGATTTATAGAGGTTGGCCCGCCACGCAACCACACCGAATTTCAGCACGTTTCGAGCAAGCAGCGCAGAGTTATTCCAATTAATCCCTAATATGGGTTAGGATTGCAATTAGGGTTAGGGTTAGGGTTGTGATTAGGGTTAGGGTTAGGGTTGCTATTAGGGTTAGGGTTAGGGTTGCTATTAGGGTTAGGGTTAGGGATGAATACCCATTGGAGATCAAGATATTCTTCAATAACTTTTTTTCTGTAGGTCATAGAGACTTGGAAGTTGGTTCCATCTCCACTAATGTGGCTATGCCCGATCCATTTGTACCACCCCCGAGCTTCTACGACCTTTGGAAGGGGTAGGGTTAGGGTTGTGATTAGTGTTTGATTTTTTGGTTGTGATTAGGGTTAGGGTTAGGGATGAAAACCTATAGGAGTTCAAGATATTCTTCAATAACTTTTTTTCTGAAGGTCATAGAGACTTGGAAGTTGGTTCCATCTCCACTAATGTGGCTATGCCCGATCCATTGGGACCATCCCCGAACTTCTACGACCTTCGGAAATGGTGAAACCACCAAATCTATAAAAAAAAGTACAAGATATTTTGGAATAACTTTTTTTCTGAAAGTCCTAGAGACTTGTGCATTTCATGGTTTATAGAGGGTGGCCTGCCACGCAACCACACCAAATTTCAGCACGTTTCGAGCAAGCAGCGCAGAGTTATTCCAATTAATCCCTAAAATGGGTTAGGGTTGCAATTAGGGTTAGGGTTAGTGTTGTGATTAGGGTTAGGGTTAGGGTTGCTATTAGGGTTAGGGTTAGGGATGAATACCCATTGGAGATCAAGATATTCTTCAATAACTTTTTTTCTGTAGGTCATAGAGACTTGGAAGTTGGTTCCATCTCCACTAATGTGGCTATGCCCGATCCATTGGTACCACCCCCGAGCTTCTACGACCTTTGGAAGGGGTAGGGTTAGGGTTGTGATTAGTGTTTGATTTTTTGGTTGTGATTAGGGTTAGGGTTAGGGATGAAAACCTATAGGAGTTCAAGATATTCTTCAATAACTTTTTTTCTGAAGGTCATAGAGACTTGGAAGTTGGTTCCATCTCCACTAATGTGGCTATGCCCGATCCATTGGGACCATCCCCGAACTTCTACGACCTTCGGAAATGGTGAAACCACCAAATCTATAAAAAAAAGTACAAGATATTTTTGAATAACTTTTTTTCTGAAAGTCCTAGAGACTTGTGCATTTCATGATTTATAGAGGGTGGCCTGCCACGCAACCACACCGAATTTCAGCACGTTTCGAGCAAGCAGCGCAGAGTTATTCCAATTAATCCCTAATATGGGTTAGGGTTGCAATTAGGGTTAGGGTTAGGGTTGTGATTAGGGTTAGGGTTAGGGTTGCTATTAGGGTTAGGGTTAGGGATGAATACCCATTGGAGATCAAGATATTCTTCAATAACTTTTTTTCTGTAGGTCATAGAGACTTGGAAGTTGGTTCCATCTCCACTAATGTGGCTATGCCCGATCCATTGGGACCATCCCCGAACTTCTACGACCTTCGGAAATGGTGAAACCACCAAATCTATAAAAAAAAGTACAAGATATTTTTGAATAACTTTTTTTCTGAAAGTCCTAGAGACTTGTGCATTTCATGATTTATAGAGGGTGGCCTGCCACGCAACCACACCGAATTTCAGCACGTTTCGAGCAAGCAGCGCAGAGTTATTCCAATTAATCCCTAATATGGGTTAGGGTTGCAATTAGGGTTAGGGTTAGGGTTGTGATTAGGGTTAGGGTTAGGGTTGCTATTAGGGTTAGGGTTAGGGATGAATACCCATTGGAGATCAAGATATTCTTCAATAACTTTTTTTCTGTAGGTCATAGAGACTTTGAAGTTGGTTCCATCTCCACTAATGTGGCTATGCCCGATCCATTGGTACCACCCCCGAGCTTCTACGACCTTTGGAAGGGGTAGGGTTAGGGTTGTGATTAGTGTTTGATTTTTTGGTTGTGATTAGGGTTAGGGTTAGGGATGAAAACCTATAGGAGTTCAAGATATTCTTCAATAACTTTTTTTCTGAAGGTCATAGAGACTTGGAAGTTGGTTCCATATCCACTAATGTGGCTATGCCCGATCCATTGGGACCATCCCCGAACTTCTACGACCTTCGGAAATGGTGAAACCACCAAATCTATAAAAAAAAGTACAAGATATTTTTGAATAACTTTTTTTCTGAAAGTCCTAGAGACTTGTGCATTTCATGATTTATAGAGGGTGGCCTGCCACGCAACCACACCGAATTTCAGCACGTTTTGAGCAAGCAGCGCAGAGTTATTCCAATGAATCCCTAATATGGGTTAGGGTTGCAATTAGGGTTAGGGTTAGGGTTGTGATTAGGGTTAGGGTTAGGGTTGCTATTAGGGTTAGGGTTAGGGATGAATACCCATTGGAGATCAAGATATTCTTCAATAACTTTTTTTCTGTAGGTCATAGAGACTTGGAAGTTGTTTCCATCTCCACTAATGTGGCTATGCCCGATCCATTGGTACCACCCCCGAGCTTCTACGACCTTTGGAAGGGGTAGGGTTAGGGTTGTGATTAGTGTTTGATTTTTTGGTTGTGATTAGGGTTAGGGTTAGGGATGAAAACCTATAGGAGTTCAAGATATTCTTCAATAACTTGTTTTCTGAAGGTCATAGAGACTTGGAAGTTGGTTCCATCTCCACTAATGTGGCTATGCCCGATCCATTGGGACCATCCCCGAACTTCTACGACCTTCGGAAATGGTGAAACCACCAAATCTATAAAAAAAAGTACAAGATATTTTTGAATAACTTTTTTTCTGAAAGTCCTAGAGACTTGTGCATTTCATGGTTTATAGAGGGTGGCCTGCCACGCAACCACACCGAATTTCAGCACGTTTTGAGCAAGCAGCGCAGAGTTATTCCAATTAATCCCTAATATGGGTTAGGGTTGCAATTATGGGTTAGGGTTAGGGTTGTGATTAGGGTTAGGGTTAGGGTTGCTATTAGGGTTAGGGTTAGGGATGAATACCCATTGGAGATCAAGATATTCTTCAATAACTTTTTTTCTGTAGGTCATAGAGACTTTGAAGTTGGTTCCATCTCCACTAATGTGGCTATGCCCGATCCATTGGTACCACCCCCAAGCTTCTACGACCTTTGGAAGGGGTAGGGTTAGGGTTGTGATTAGTGTTTGATTTTTTGGTTGTGATTAGGGTTAGGGTTAGGGATGAAAACCTATAGGAGTTCAAGATATTCTTCAATAACTTTTTTTCTGAAGGTCATAGAGACTTGGAAGTTGGTTCCATCTCCACTAATGTGGCTATGCCCGATCCATTGGGACCATCCCCGAACTTCTACGACCTTCGGAAATGGTGAAACCACCAAATCTATAAAAAAAAGTACAAGATATTTTTGAATAACTTTTTTTCTGAAAGTCCTAGAGACTTGTGCATTTCATGATTTATAGAGGGTGGCCTGCCACGCAACCACACCGAATTTCAGCACGTTTTGAGCAAGCAGCGCAGAGTTATTCCAATGAATCCCTAATATGGGTTAGGGTTGCAATTAGGGTTAGGGTTAGGGTTGTGATTAGGGTTAGGGTTAGGGTTGCTATTAGGGTTAGGGTTAGGGATGAATACCCATTGGAGATCAAGATATTCTTCAATAACTTTTTTTCTGTAGGTCATAGAGACTTGGAAGTTGTTTCCATCTCCACTAATGTGGCTATGCCCGATCCATTGGTACCACCCCCGAGCTTCTACGACCTTTGGAAGGGGTAGGGTTAGGGTTGTGATTAGTGTTTGATTTTTTGGTTGTGATTAGGGTTAGGGTTAGGGATGAAAACCTATAGGAGTTCAAGATATTCTTCAATAACTTGTTTTCTGAAGGTCATAGAGACTTGGAAGTTGGTTCCATCTCCACTAATGTGGCTATGCCCGATCCATTGGGACCATCCCCGAACTTCTACGACCTTCGGAAATGGTGAAACCACCAAATCTATAAAAAAAAGTACAAGATATTTTTGAATAACTTTTTTTCTGAAAGTCCTAGAGACTTGTGCATTTCATGGTTTATAGAGGGTGGCCTGCCACGCAACCACACCAAATTTCAGCACGTTTTGAGCAAGCAGCGCAGAGTTATTCCAATTAATCCCTAATATGGGTTAGGGTTGCAATTAGGGTTAGGGTTAGGGTTGTGATTAGGGTTAGGGTTAGGGTTGCTATTAGGGTTAGGGTTAGAGTTGCTATTAGGGTTAGGGTTAGGGATGAATACCCATTGGAGATCAAGATATTCTTCAATAACTTTTTTTCTGTAGGTCATAGAGACTTGGAAGTTGGTTCCATCTCCACTAATGTGGCTATGCCCGATCCATTGGTACCACCCCCGAGCTTCTACGACCTTTGGAAGGGGTAGGGTTAGGGTTGTGATTAGTGTTTGATTTTTTGGTTGTGATTAGGGTTAGGGTTAGGGATGAAAACCTATAGGAGTTCAAGATATTCTTCAATAACTTTTTTTCTGAAGGTCATAGAGACTTGGAAGTTGGTTCCATCTCCACTAATGTGGCTATGCCCGATCCATTGGGACCATCCCCGAACTTCTACGACCTTCGGAAATGGTGAAACCACCAAATCTATAAAAAAAAGTACAAGATATTTTTGAATAACTTTTCTTCTGAAAGTCCTAGAGACTTGTGCATTTCATGATTTATAGAGGGTGACCTGCCACGCAACCACACCGAATTTCAGCACGTTTCGAGCAAGCAGCGCAGAGTTATTCCAATTAATCCCTAATATGGGTTAGGGTTGCAATTAGGGTTAGGGTTGTGATTAGGGTTAGGGTTAGGGTTGCTATTAGGGTTAGGGTTAGGGATGAATACCCATTGGAGATCAAGATATTCTTCAATAACTTTTTTTCTGTAGGTCATAGAGACTTGGAAGTTGGTTCCATCTCCACTAATGTGGCTATGCCCGATCCATTGGTACCACCCCCGAGCTTCTACGACCTTTGGAAGGGGTAGGGTTAGGGTTGTGATTAGTGTTTGATTTTTTGGTTGTGATTAGGGTTAGGGTTAGGGATGAAAACCTATAGGAGTTCAAGATATTCTTCAATAACTTTTTTTCTGAAGGTCATAGAGACTTGGAAGTTGGTTCCATCTCCACTAATGTGGCTATGCCCGATCCATTGGGACCATCCCCGAACTTCTACGACCTTCGGAAATGGTGAAACCACCAAATCTATAAAAAAAAGTACAAGATATTTTGGAATAACTTTTTTTCTGAAAGTCCTAGAGACTTGTGCATTTCATGGTTTATAGAGGGTGGCCTGCCACGCAACCACACCAAATTTCAGCACGTTTCGAGCAAGCAGCGCAGAGTTATTCCAATTAATCCCTAATATGGGTTAGGGTTGCAATTAGGGTTAGGGTTAGGGTTGTGATTAGGGTTAGGGTTAGGGTTGCTATTAGGGTTAGGGTTAGGGTTGCTATTAGGGTTAGGGTTAGGGATGAATACCCATTGGAGATCAAGATATTCTTCAATAACTTTTTTTCTGTAGGTCATAGAGACTTGGAAGTTGGTTCCATCTCCACTAATGTGGCTATGCCCGATCCATTGGTACCACCCCCGAGCTTCTACGACCTTTGGAAGGGGTAGGGTTAGGGTTGTGATTAGTGTTTGATTTTTTGGTTGTGATTAGGGTTAGGGTTAGGGATGAAAACCTATAGGAGTTCAAGATATTCTTCAATAACTTTTTTTCTGAAGGTCATAGAGACTTGGAAGTTGGTTCCATCTCCACTAATGTGGCTATGCCCGATCCATTGGGACCATCCCCGAACTTCTACGACCTTCGGAAATGGTGAAACCACCAAATCTATAAAAAAAAGTACAAGATATTTTTGAATAACTTTTCTTCTGAAAGTCCTAGAGACTTGTGCATTTCATGATTTATAGAGGGTGACCTGCCACGCAACCACACCGAATTTCAGCACGTTTCGAGCAAGCAGCGCAGAGTTATTCCAATTAATCCCTAATATGGGTTAGGGTTGCAATTAGGGTTAGGGTTAGGGTTGTGATTAGGGTTAGGGTTAGGGTTGCTATTAGGGTTAGGGTTAGGGATGAATACCCATTGGAGATCAAGATATTCTTCAATAACTTTTTTTCTGTAGGTCATAGAGACTTGGAAGTTGGTTCCATCTCCACTAATGTGGCTATGCCCGATCCATTGGTACCACCCCCGAGCTTCTACGACCTTTGGAAGGGGTAGGGTTAGGGTTGTGATTAGTGTTTGATTTTTTGGTTGTGATTAGGGTTAGGGTTAGGGATGAAAACCTATAGGAGTTCAAGATATTCTTCAATAACTTTTTTTCTGAAGGTCATAGAGACTTGGAAGTTGGTTCCATCTCCACTAATGTGGCTATGCCCGATCCATTGGGACCATCCCCGAACTTCTACGACCTTCGGAAATGGTGAAACCACCAAATCTATAAAAAAAAGTACAAGATATTTTGGAATAACTTTTTTTCTGAAAGTCCTAGAGACTTGTGCATTTCATGGTTTATAGAGGGTGGCCTGCCACGCAACCACACCGAATTTCAGCACGTTTTGAGCAAGCAGCGCAGAGTTATTCCAATGAATCCCTAATATGGGTTAGGGTTGCAATTAGGGTTAGGGTTAGGGTTGTGATTAGGGTTAGGGTTAGGATTGCTATTAGGGTTAGGGTTAGGGTTGCTATTAGGGTTAGGGTTAGGGATGAATACCCATTGGAGATCAAGATATTCTTCAATAACTTTTTTTCTGTAGGTCATAGAGACTTGGAAGTTGGTTCCATCTCCACTAATGTGGCTATGCCCGATCCATTGGTACCACCCTCGAGCTTCTACGACCTTTGGAAGGGGTAGGGTTAGGGTTGTGATTAGTGTTTGATTTTTTGGTTGTGATTAGGGTTAGGGTTAGGGATGAAAACCTATAGGAGTTCAAGATATTCTTCAATAACTTTTTTTCTGAAGGTCATAGAGACTTGGAAGTTGGTTCCATCTCCACTAATGTGGCTATGCCCGATCCATTGGGACCATCCCCGAACTTCTACGACCTTCGGAAATGGTGAAACCACCAAATCTATAAAAAAAAGTACAAGATATTTTGGAATAACTTTTTTTCTGAAAGTCCTAGAGACTTGTGCATTTCATGGTTTATAGAGGGTGGCCTGCCACGCAACCACACCAAATTTCAGCACGTTTCGAGCAAGCAGCGCAGAGTTATTCCAATTAATCCCTAATATGGGTTAGGGTTGCAATTAGGGTTAGGGTTAGGGTTGTGATTAGGGTTAGGGTTAGGGTTGCTATTAGGGTTAGGGTTAGGGTTGCTATTAGGGTTAGGGTAAGGGATGAATACCCATTGGAGATCAAGATATTCTTCAATAACTTTTTTTCTGTAGGTCATAGAGACTTGGCAGTTGGTTCCATCTCCACTAATGTGGCTATGCCCGATCCATTGGTACCACCCCCGAGCTTCTACGACCTTTGGAAGGGGTAGGGTTAGGGTTGTGATTAGTGTTTGATTTTTTGGTTGTGATTAGGGTTAGGGTTAGGGATGAAAACCTATAGGAGTTCAAGATATTCTTCAATAACTTTTTTTCTGAAGGTCATAGAGACTTGGAAGTTGGTTCCATCTCCACTAATGTGGCTATGCCCGATCCATTGGGACCATCCCCGAACTTCTACGACCTTCGGAAATGGTGAAACCACCAAATCTATAAAAAAAAGTACAAGATATTTTGGAATAACTTTTTTTCTGAAAGTCCTAGAGACTTGTGCATTTCATGGTTTATAGAGGGTGGCCTGCCACGCAACCACACCAAATTTCAGCACGTTTCGAGCAAGCAGCGCAGAGTTATTCCAATTTATCCCTAATATGGGTTAGGGTTGCAATTAGGGTTAGGGTTAGTGTTGTGATTAGGGTTAGGGTTATGGTTGCTATTAGGGTTAGGGTTAGGGATGAATACCCATTGGAGATCAAGATATTCTTCAATAACTTTTTTTCTGTAGGTCATAGAGACTTGGAAGTTGGTTCCATCTCC
This sequence comes from Paralichthys olivaceus, assembly GCF_024713975.1. Classification (NCBI taxonomy): domain Eukaryota; kingdom Metazoa; phylum Chordata; class Actinopteri; order Pleuronectiformes; family Paralichthyidae; genus Paralichthys; species Paralichthys olivaceus. The sequence goes on along the minus strand of NC_091110.1, from coordinate 16,422,955 downwards.
ACTAATGTGGCTATGCCCGATCCATTGGTACCACCCCGAGCTTCTACGACCTTTGGAAGGGGTAGGGTTAGGGTTGTGATTAGTGTTTGATTTTTTGGTTGTGATTAGGGTTAGGGTTAGGGATGAAAACCTATAGGAGTTCAAGATATTCTTCAATAACTTTTTTTCTGAAGGTCATAGAGACTTGGAAGTTGGTTCCATCTCCACTAATGTGGCTATGCCCGATCCATTGGGACCATCCCCGAACTTCTACGACCTTCGGAAATGGTGAAACCACCAAATCTATAAAAAAAAGTACAAGATATTTTTGAATAACTTTTTTTCTGAAAGTCCTAGAGACTTGTGCATTTCATGGTTTATAGAGGGTGGCCTGCCACGCAACCACACCAAATTTCAGCACGTTTCGAGCAAGCAGCGCAGAGTTATTCCAATTAATCCCTAATATGGGTTAGGGTTGCAATTAGGGTTAGGGTTAGGGTTGTGATTAGGGTTAGGGTTAGGGTTGCTATTAGGGTTAGGGTTAGGGTTGCTATTAGGGTTAGGGTTAGGGATGAATACCCATTGGAGATCAAGATATTCTTCAATAACTTTTTTTCTGTAGGTCATAGAGACTTGGAAGTTGGTTCCATCTCCACTAATGTGGCTATGCCCGATCCATTGGTACCACCCCCGAGCTTCTACGACCTTTGGAAGGGGTAGGGTTAGGGTTGTGATTAGTGTTTGATTTTTTGGTTGTGATTAGGGTTAGGGTTAGGGATGAAAACCTATAGGAGTTCAAGATATTCTTCAATAACTTTTTTTCTGAAGGTCATAGAGACTTGGAAGTTGGTTCCATCTCCACTAATGTGGCTATGCCCGATCCATTGGGACCATCCCCGAACTTCTACGACCTTCGGAAATGGTGAAACCACCAAATCTATAAAAAAAAGTACAAGATATTTTGGAATAACTTTTTTTCTGAAAGTCCTAGAGACTTGTGCATTTCATGGTTTATAGAGGGTGGCCTGCCACGCAACCACACCAAATTTCAGCACGTTTCGAGCAAGCAGCGCAGAGTTATTCCAATTAATCCCTAATATGGGTTAGGGTTGCAATTAGGGTTAGGGTTAGGGTTGTGATTAGGGTTAGGGTTAGGGTTGCTATTAGGGTTAGGGTTAGGGATGAATACCCATTGGAGATCAAGATATTCTTCAATAACTTTTTTTCTGTAGGTCATAGAGACTTGGAAGTTGGTTCCATCTCCACTAATGTGGCTATGCCCGATCCATTGGTACCACCCCCGAGCTTCTACGACCTTTGGAAGGGGTAGGGTTAGGGTTGTGATTAGTGTTTGATATTTTGGTTGTGATTAGGGTTAGGGTTAGGGATGAAAACCTATAGGAGTTCAAGATATTCTTCAATAACTTTTTTTCTGAAGGTCATAGAGACTTGGAAGTTGGTTCCATCTCCACTAATGTGGCTATGCCCGATCCATTGGGACCATCCCCGAACTTCTACGACCTTCGGAAATGGTGAAACCACCAAATCTATAAAAAAAAGTACAAGATATTTTTGAATAACTTTTTTTCTGAAAGTCCTAGAGACTTGTGCATTTCATGATTTACAGAGGGTGGCCTGCCACGCAACCACACCGAATTTCAGCACGTTTTGAGCAAGCAGCGCAGAGTTATTCCAATGAATCCCTAATATGGGTTAGGGTTGCAATTAGGGTTAGGGTTAGGGTTGTGATTAGGGTTAGGGTTAGGATTGCTATTAGGGTTAGGGTTAGGGTTGCTATTAGGGTTAGGGTTAGGGATGAATACCCATTGGAGATCAAGATATTCTTCAATAACTTTTTTTCTGTAGGTCATAGAGACTTGGAAGTTGGTTCCATCTCCACTAATGTGGCTATGCCCGATCCATTGGTACCACCCTCGAGCTTCTACGACCTTTGGAAGGGGTAGGGTTAGGGTTGTGATTAGTGTTTGATTTTTTGGTTGTGATTAGGGTTAGGGTTAGGGATGAAAACCTATAGGAGTTCAAGATATTCTTCAATAACTTTTTTTCTGAAGGTCATAGAGACTTGGAAGTTGGTTCCATCTCCACTAATGTGGCTATGCCCGATCCATTGGGACCATCCCCGAACTTCTACGACCTTCGGAAATGGTGAAACCACCAAATCTATAAAAAAAAGTACAAGATATTTTGGAATAACTTTTTTTCTGAAAGTCCTAGAGACTTGTGCATTTCATGGTTTATAGAGGGTGGCCTGCCACGCAACCACACCAAATTTCAGCACGTTTCGAGCAAGCAGCGCAGAGTTATTCCAATTAATCCCTAATATGGGTTAGGGTTGCAATTAGGGTTAGGGTTAGGGTTGTGATTAGGGTTAGGGTTAGGGTTGCTATTAGGGTTAGGGTTAGGGTTGCTATTAGGGTTAGGGTAAGGGATGAATACCCATTGGAGATCAAGATATTCTTCAATAACTTTTTTTCTGTAGGTCATAGAGACTTGGCAGTTGGTTCCATCTCCACTAATGTGGCTATGCCCGATCCATTGGTACCACCCCCGAGCTTCTACGACCTTTGGAAGGGGTAGGGTTAGGGTTGTGATTAGTGTTTGATTTTTTGGTTGTGATTAGGGTTAGGGTTAGGGATGAAAACCTATAGGAGTTCAAGATATTCTTCAATAACTTTTTTTCTGAAGGTCATAGAGACTTGGAAGTTGGTTCCATCTCCACTAATGTGGCTATGCCCGATCCATTGGGACCATCCCCGAACTTCTACGACCTTCGGAAATGGTGAAACCACCAAATCTATAAAAAAAAGTACAAGATATTTTGGAATAACTTTTTTTCTGAAAGTCCTAGAGACTTGTGCATTTCATGGTTTATAGAGGGTGGCCTGCCACGCAACCACACCAAATTTCAGCACGTTTCGAGCAAGCAGCGCAGAGTTATTCCAATTTATCCCTAATATGGGTTAGGGTTGCAATTAGGGTTAGGGTTAGTGTTGTGATTAGGGTTAGGGTTATGGTTGCTATTAGGGTTAGGGTTAGGGATGAATACCCATTGGAGATCAAGATATTCTTCAATAACTTTTTTTCTGTAGGTCATAGAGACTTGGAAGTTGGTTCCATCTCCACTAATGTGGCTATGCCCGATCCATTGGTACCACCCCCGAGCTTCTACGACCTTTGGAAGGGGTAGGGTTAGGGTTGTGATTAGTGTTTGATTTTTTGGTTGTGATTAGGGTTAGGGTTAGGGATGAAAACCTATAGGAGTTCAAGATATTCTTCAATAACTTTTTTTCTGAAGGTCATAGAGACTTGGAAGTTGGTTCCATCTCCACTAATGTGGCTATGCCCGATCCATTGGGTCCATCCCCGAACTTCTACGACCTTCGGAAATGGTGAAACCACCAAATCTATAAAAAAAAGTACAAGATATTTTTGAATAACTTTTTTTCTGAAAGTCCTAGAGACTTGTGCATTTCATGATTTATAGAGGGTGGCCTGCCACGCAACCACACCGAATTTCAGCACGTTTCGAGCAAGCAGCGCAGAGTTATTCCAATTAATCCCTAATATGGGTTAGGGTTGCAATTAGGGTTAGGGTTAGGGTTGTGATTAGGGTTAGGGTTAGGGTTGCTATTAGGGTTAGGGTTAGGGTTGCTATTAGGGTTAGGGTTAGGGATGAATACCCATTGGAGATCAAGATATTCTTCAATAACTTTTTTTCTGTAGGTCATAGAGACTTGGAAGTTGGTTCCATCTCCACTAATGTGGCTATGCCCGATCCATTGGTACCACCCCCGAGCTTCTACGACCTTTGGAAGGGGTAGGGTTAGGGTTGTGATTAGTGTTTGATTTTTTGGTTGTGATTAGGGTTAGGGTTAGGGATGAAAACCTATAGGAGTTCAAGATATTCTTCAATAACTTTTTTTCTGAAGGTCATAGAGACTTGGAAGTTGGTTCCATCTCCACTAATGTGGCTATGCCCGATCCATTGGGACCATCCCCGAACTTCTACGACCTTCGGAAATGGTGAAACCACCAAATCTATAAAAAAAAGTACAAGATATTTTTGAATAACTTTTCTTCTGAAAGTCCTAGAGACTTGTGCATTTCATGATTTATAGAGGGTGACCTGCCACGCAACCACACCGAATTTCAGCACGTTTCGAGCAAGCAGCGCAGAGTTATTCCAATTAATCCCTAATATGGGTTAGGGTTGCAATTAGGGTTAGGGTTAGGGTTGTGATTAGGGTTAGGGTTAGGATTGCTATTAGGGTTAGGGTTAGGGTTGCTATTAGGGTTAGGGTTAGGGATGAATACCCATTGGAGATCAAGATATTCTTCAATAACTTTTTTTCTGTAGGTCATAGAGACTTGGAAGTTGGTTCCATCTCCACTAATGTGGCTATGCCCGATCCATTGGTACCACCCCCGAGCTTCTACGACCTTTGGAAGGGGTAGGGTTAGGGTTGTGATTAGTGTTTGATTTTTTGGTTGTGATTAGGGTTAGGGTTAGGGATGAAAACCTATAGGAGTTCAAGATATTCTTCAATAACTTTTTTTCTGAAGGTCATAGAGACTTGGAAGTTGGTTCCATCTCCACTAATGTGGCTATGCCCGATCCATTGGGACCATCCCCGAACTTCTACGACCTTCGGAAATGGTGAAACCACCAAATCTATAAAAAAAAGTACAAGATATTTTGGAATAACTTTTTTTCTGAAAGTCCTAGAGACTTGTGCATTTCATGGTTTATAGAGGGTGGCCTGCCACGCAACCACACCAAATTTCAGCACGTTTTGAGCAAGCAGCGCAGAGTTATTCCAATTAATCCCTAATATGGGTTAGGGTTGCAATTAGGGTTAGGGTTAGGGTTGTGATTAGGGTTAGGGTTAGGGTTGCAATTAGGGTTAGGGTTAGGGTTGCTATTAGGGTTAGGGTTAGGGATGAATACCCATTGGAGATCAAGATATTCTTCAATAACTTTTTTTCTGTAGGTCATAGAGACTTGGAAGTTGGTTCCATCTCCACTAATGTGGCTATGCCCGATCCATTGGTACCACCCCCGAGCTTCTACGACCTTTGGAAGGGGTAGGGTTAGGGTTGTGATTAGTGTTTGATTTTTTGGTTGTGATTAGGGTTAGGGTTAGGGATGAAAACCTATAGGAGTTCAAGATATTCTTCAATAACTTTTTTTCTGAAGGTCATAGAGACTTGAAAGTTGGTTCCATCTCCACTAATGTGGCTATGCCCGATCCATTGGGACCATCCCCGAACTTCTACGACCTTCGGAAATGGTGAAACCACCAAATCTATAAAAAAAAGTACAAGATATTTTTGAATAACTTTTTTTCTGAAAGTCCTAGAGACTTGTGCATTTCATGGTTTATAGAGGGTGGCCTGCCACGCAACCACACCAAATTTCAGCACGTTTCGAGCAAGCAGCGCAGAGTTATTCCAATGAATCCCTAATATGGGTTAGGGTTGCAATTAGGGTTAGGGTTAGTGTTGTGATTAGGGTTAGGGTTATGGTTGCTATTAGGGTTAGGGTTAGGGATGAATACCCATTGGAGATCAAGATATTCTTCAATAACTTTTTTTCTGTAGGTCATAGAGACTTGGAAGTTGGTTCCATCTCCACTAATGTGGCTATGCCCGATCCATTGGTACCACCCCCGAGCTTCTACGACCTTTGGAAGGGGTAGGGTTAGGGTTGTGATTAGTGTTTGATTTTTTGGTTGTGATTAGGGTTAGGGTTAGGGATGAAAACCTATAGGAGTTCAAGATATTCTTCAATAACTTTTTTTCTGAAGGTCATAGAGACTTGGAAGTTGGTTCCATCTCCACTAATGTGGCTATGCCCGATCCATTGGGTCCATCCCCGAACTTCTACGACCTTCGGAAATGGTGAAACCACCAAATCTATAAAAAAAAGTACAAGATATTTTTGAATAACTTTTTTTCTGAAAGTCCTAGAGACTTGTGCATTTCATGATTTATAGAGGGTGGCCTGCCACGCAACCACACCGAATTTCAGCACGTTTCGAGCAAGCAGCGCAGAGTTATTCCAATTAATCCCTAATATGGGTTAGGGTTGCAATTAGGGTTAGGGTTAGGGTTGTGATTAGGGTTAGGGTTAGGGTTGCTATTAGGGTTAGGGTTAGGGTTGCTATTAGGGTTAGGGTTAGGGATGAATACCCATTGGAGATCAAGATATTCTTCAATAACTTTTTTTCTGTAGGTCATAGAGACTTGGAAGTTGGTTCCATCTCCACTAATGTGGCTATGCCCGATCCATTGGTACCACCCCCGAGCTTCTACGACCTTTGGAAGGGGTAGGGTTAGGGTTGTGATTAGTGTTTGATTTTTTGGTTGTGATTAGGGTTAGGGTTAGGGATGAAAACCTATAGGAGTTCAAGATATTCTTCAATAACTTTTTTTCTGAAGGTCATAGAGACTTGGAAGTTGGTTCCATCTCCACTAATGTGGCTATGCCCGATCCATTGGGACCATCCCCGAACTTCTACGACCTTCGGAAATGGTGAAACCACCAAATCTATAAAAAAAAGTACAAGATATTTTTGAATAACTTTTCTTCTGAAAGTCCTAGAGACTTGTGCATTTCATGATTTATAGAGGGTGACCTGCCACGCAACCACACCGAATTTCAGCACGTTTCGAGCAAGCAGCGCAGAGTTATTCCAATTAATCCCTAATATGGGTTAGGGTTGCAATTAGGGTTAGGGTTAGGGTTGTGATTAGGGTTAGGGTTAGGATTGCTATTAGGGTTAGGGTTAGGGTTGCTATTAGGGTTAGGGTTAGGGATGAATACCCATTGGAGATCAAGATATTCTTCAATAACTTTTTTTCTGTAGGTCATAGAGACTTGGAAGTTGGTTCCATCTCCACTAATGTGGCTATGCCCGATCCATTGGTACCACCCCCGAGCTTCTACGACCTTTGGAAGGGGTAGGGTTAGGGTTGTGATTAGTGTTTGATTTTTTGGTTGTGATTAGGGTTAGGGTTAGGGATGAAAACCTATAGGAGTTCAAGATATTCTTCAATAACTTTTTTTCTGAAGGTCATAGAGACTTGGAAGTTGGTTCCATCTCCACTAATGTGGCTATGCCCGATCCATTGGGACCATCCCCGAACTTCTACGACCTTCGGAAATGGTGAAACCACCAAATCTATAAAAAAAAGTACAAGATATTTTGGAATAACTTTTTTTCTGAAAGTCCTAGAGACTTGTGCATTTCATGGTTTATAGAGGGTGGCCTGCCACGCAACCACACCAAATTTCAGCACGTTTCGAGCAAGCAGCGCAGAGTTATTCCAATTAATCCCTAATATGGGTTAGGGTTGCAATTAGGGTTAGGGTTAGGGTTGTGATTAGGGTTAGGGTTAGGGTTGCAATTAGGGTTAGGGTTAGGGTTGCTATTAGGGTTAGGGTTAGGGATGAATACCCATTGGAGATCAAGATATTCTTCAATAACTTTTTTTCTGTAGGTCATAGAGACTTGGAAGTTGGTTCCATCTCCACTAATGTGGCTATGCCCGATCCATTGGTACCACCCCCGAGCTTCTACGACCTTTGGAAGGGGTAGGGTTAGGGTTGTGATTAGTGTTTGATTTTTTGGTTGTGATTAGGGTTAGGGTTAGGGATGAAAACCTATAGGAGTTCAAGATATTCTTCAATAACTTTTTTTCTGAAGGTCATAGAGACTTGGAAGTTGGTTCCATCTCCACTAATGTGGCTATGCCCGATCCATTGGGACCATCCCCGAACTTCTACGACCTTCGGAAATGGTGAAACCACCAAATCTATAAAAAAAAGTACAAGATATTTTGGAATAACTTTTTTTCTGAAAGTCCTAGAGACTTGTGCATTTCATGGTTTATAGAGGGTGGCCTGCCACGCAACCACACCAAATTTCAGCACGTTTCGAGCAAGCAGCGCAGAGTTATTCCAATTAATCCCTAATATGGGTTAGGGTTGCAATTAGGGTTAGGGTTAGGGTTGTGATTAGGGTTAGGGTTAGGGTTGCTATTAGGGTTAGGGTTAGGGTTGCTATTAGGGTTAGGGTAAGGGATGAATACCCATTGGAGATCAAGATATTCTTCAATAACTTTTTTTCTGTAGGTCATAGAGACTTGGCAGTTGGTTCCATCTCCACTAATGTGGCTATGCCCGATCCATTGGTACCACCCCCGAGCTTCTACGACCTTTGGAAGGGGTAGGGTTAGGGTTGTGATTAGTGTTTGATTTTTTGGTTGTGATTAGGGTTAGGGTTAGGGATGAAAACCTATAGGAGTTCAAGATATTCTTCAATAACTTTTTTTCTGAAGGTCATAGAGACTTGAAAGTTGGTTCCATCTCCACTAATGTGGCTATGCCCGATCCATTGGGACCATCCCCGAACTTCTACGACCTTCGGAAATGGTGAAACCACCAAATCTATAAAAAAAAGTACAAGATATTTTTGAATAACTTTTTTTCTGAAAGTCCTAGAGACTTGTGCATTTCATGGTTTATAGAGGGTGGCCTGCCACGCAACCACACCAAATTTCAGCACGTTTCGAGCAAGCAGCGCAGAGTTATTCCAATGAATCCCTAATATGGGTTAGGGTTGCAATTAGGGTTAGGGTTAGTGTTGTGATTAGCGTTAGGGTTAGGGTTGCTATTAGGGTTAGGGTTAGGGATGAATACCCATTGGAGATCAAGATATTCTTCAATAACTTTTTTTCTGTAGGTCATAGAGACTTGGAAGTTGGTTCCATCTCCACTAATGTGGCTATGCCCGATCCATTGGTACCACCCCCGAGCTTCTACGACCTTTGGAAGGGGTAGGGTTAGGGTTGTGATTAGTGTTTGATTTTTTGGTTGTGATTAGGGTTAGGGTTAGGGATGAAAACCTATAGGAGTTCAAGATATTCTTCAATAACTTTTTTTCTGAAGGTCATAGAGACTTGGAAGTTGGTTCCATCTCTACTAATGTGGCTATGCCCGATCCATTGGGACCATCCCCGAACTTCTACGACCTTCGGAAATGGTGAAACCACCAAATCTATAAAAAAAAGTACAAGATATTTTTGAATAACTTTTTTTCTGAAAGTCCTAGAGACTTGTGCATTTCATGGTTTATAGAGGGTGGCCTGCCACGCAACCACACCAAATTTCAGCACGTTTCGAGCAAGCAGCGCAGAGTTATTCCAATTTATCCCTAATATGGGTTAGGGTTGCAATTAGGGTTAGGGTTAGGGTTGTGATTAGGGTTAGGGTTAGGGTTGCTATTAGGGTTAGGGTTAGGGTTGCTATTAGGGTTAGGGTTAGGGATGAATACCCATTGGAGATCAAGATATTCTTCAATAACTTTTTTTCTGTAGGTCATAGAGACTTGGAAGTTGGTTCCATCTCCACTAATGTGGCTATGCCCGATCCATTGGTACCACCCCCGAGCTTCTACGACCTTTGGAAGGGGTAGGGTTAGGGTTGTGATTAGTGTTTGATTTTTTGGTTGTGATTAGGGTTAGGGTTAGGGATGAAAACCTATAGGAGTTCAAGATATTCTTCAATAACTTTTTTTCTGAAGGTCATAGAGACTTGGAAGTTGGTTCCATCTCCACTAATGTGGCTATGCCCGATCCATTGGGACCATCCCCGAACTTCTACGACCTTTGGAAATGGTGAAACCACCAAATCTATAAAAAAAAAGTACAAGATATTTTTGAATAACTTTTTTTCTGAAAGTCCTAGAGACTTCTGCATTTCATGATTTATAGAGGGTGCCCTGCCACGCCACCACACCGAATTTCAGCACGTTTCGAGCAAGCAGCGCAGAGTTATTCCAATTAATCCCTAATATGGGTTAGGGTTGCAATTAGGGTTAGGGTTAGGGTTGCTATTAGGGTTAGGGTTAGGGATGAATACCCATTGGAGATCAAGATATTCTTCAATAACTTTTTTTCTGTAGGTCATAGAGACTTGGAAGTTGGTTCCATCTCCACTAATGTGGCTATGCCCGATCCATTGGTACCACCCCCGAGCTTCTACGACCTTTGGAAGGGGTAGGGTTAGGGTTGTGATTAGTGTTTGATTTTTTGGTTGTGATTAGGGTTAGGGTTAGGGATGAAAACCTATAGGAGTTCAAGATATTCTTCAATAACTTTTTTTCTGAAGGTCATAGAGACTTGGAAGTTGGTTCCATCTCCACTAATGTGGCTATGCCCGATCCATTGGGACCATCCCCGAACTTCTACGACCTTCGGAAATGGTGAAACCACCAAATCTATAAAAAAAAGTACAAGATATTTTTGAACAACTTTTCTTCTGAAAGTCCTAGAGACTTGTGCATTTCATGATTTATAGAGGGTGGCCTGCCACGCAACCACACCGAATTTCAGCACGTTTCGAGCAAGCAGCGCAGAGTTATTCCAATTAATCCCTAATATGGGTTAGGGTTGCAATTAGGGTTAGGGTTAGGGTTGTGATTAGGGTTAGGGTTAGGGTTGCTATTAGGGTTAGGGTTAGGGTTGCTATTAGGGTTAGGGTTAGGGATGAATACCCATTGGAGATCAAGATATTCTTCAATAACTTTTTTTCTGTAGGTCATAGAGACTTGGAAGTTGGTTCCATCTCCACTAATGTGGCTATGCCCGATCCATTGGTACCACCCCCGAGCTTCTACGACCTTTGGAAGGGGTAGGGTTAGGGTTGTGATTAGTGTTTGATTTTTTGGTTGTGATTAGGGTTAGGGTTAGGGATGAAAACCTATAGGAGTTCAAGATATTCTTCAATAACTTTTTTTCTGAAGGTCATAGAGACTTGAAAGTTGGTTCCATCTCCACTAATGTGGCTATGCCCGATCCATTGGGACCATCCCCGAACTTCTACGACCTTCGGAAATGGTGAAACCACCAAATCTATAAAAAAAAGTACAAGATATTTTTGAATAACTTTTTTTCTGAAAGTCCTAGAGACTTGTGCATTTCATGGTTTATAGAGGGTGGCCTGCCACGCAACCACACCAAATTTCAGCACGTTTCGAGCAAGCAGCGCAGAGTTATTCCAATGAATCCCTAATATGGGTTAGGGTTGCAATTAGGGTTAGGGTTAGTGTTGTGATTAGCGTTAGGGTTAGGGTTGCTATTAGGGTTAGGGTTAGGGATGAATACCCATTGGAGATCAAGATATTCTTCAATAACTTTTTTTCTGTAGGTCATAGAGACTTGGAAGTTGGTTCCATCTCCACTAATGTGGCTATGCCCGATCCATTGGTACCACCCCCGAGCTTCTACGACCTTTGGAAGGGGTAGGGTTAGGGTTGTGATTAGTGTTTGATTTTTTGGTTGTGATTAGGGTTAGGGTTAGGGATGAAAACCTATAGGAGTTCAAGATATTCTTCAATAACTTTTTTTCTGAAGGTCATAGAGACTTGGAAGTTGGTTCCATCTCCACTAATGTGGCTATGCCCGATCCATTGGGACCATCCCCGAACTTCTACGACCTTCGGAAATGGTGAAACCACCAAATCTATAAAAAAAAGTACAAGATATTTTGGAATAACTTTTTTTCTGAAAGTCCTAGAGACTTGTGCATTTCATGGTTTATAGAGGGTGGCCTGCCACGCAACCACACCAAATTTCAGCACGTTTCGAGCAAGCAGCGCAGAGTTATTCCAATTAATCCCTAATATGGGTTAGGGTTGCAATTAGGGTTAGGGTTAGGGTTGTGATTAGGGTTAGGGTTAGGGTTGCAATTAGGGTTAGGGTTAGGGTTGCTATTAGGGTTAGGGTTAGGGATGAATACCCATTGGAGATCAAGATATTCTTCAATAACTTTTTTTCTGTAGGTCATAGAGACTTGGAAGTTGGTTCCATCTCCACTAATGTGGCTATGCCCGATCCATTGGTACCACCCCCGAGCTTCTACGACCTTTGGAAGGGGTAGGGTTAGGGTTGTGATTAGTGTTTGATTTTTTGGTTGTGATTAGGGTTAGGGTTAGGGATGAAAACCTATAGGAGTTCAAGATATTCTTCAATAACTTTTTTTCTGAAGGTCATAGAGACTTGGAAGTTGGTTCCATCTCCACTAATGTGGCTATGCCCGATCCATTGGGACCATCCCCGAACTTCTACGACCTTCGGAAATGGTGAAACCACCAAATCTATAAAAAAAAGTACAAGATATTTTGGAATAACTTTTTTTCTGAAAGTCCTAGAGACTTGTGCATTTCATGGTTTATAGAGGGTGGCCTGCCACGCAACCACACCAAATTTCAGCACGTTTCGAGCAAGCAGCGCAGAGTTATTCCAATTAATCCCTAATATGGGTTAGGGTTGCAATTAGGGTTAGGGTTAGGGTTGTGATTAGGGTTAGGGTTAGGGTTGCTATTAGGGTTAGGGTTAGGGTTGCTATTAGGGTTAGGGTAAGGGATGAATACCCATTGGAGATCAAGATATTCTTCAATAACTTTTTTTCTGTAGGTCATAGAGACTTGGCAGTTGGTTCCATCTCCACTAATGTGGCTATGCCCGATCCATTGGTACCACCCCCGAGCTTCTACGACCTTTGGAAGGGGTAGGGTTAGGGTTGTGATTAGTGTTTGATTTTTTGGTTGTGATTAGGGTTAGGGTTAGGGATGAAAACCTATAGGAGTTCAAGATATTCTTCAATAACTTTTTTTCTGAAGGTCATAGAGACTTGAAAGTTGGTTCCATCTCCACTAATGTGGCTATGCCCGATCCATTGGGACCATCCCCGAACTTCTACGACCTTCGGAAATGGTGAAACCACCAAATCTATAAAAAAAAGTACAAGATATTTTTGAATAACTTTTTTTCTGAAAGTCCTAGAGACTTGTGCATTTCATGGTTTATAGAGGGTGGCCTGCCACGCAACCACACCAAATTTCAGCACGTTTCGAGCAAGCAGCGCAGAGTTATTCCAATGAATCCCTAATATGGGTTAGGGTTGCAATTAGGGTTAGGGTTAGTGTTGTGATTAGCGTTAGGGTTAGGGTTGCTATTAGGGTTAGGGTTAGGGATGAATACCCATTGGAGATCAAGATATTCTTCAATAACTTTTTTTCTGTAGGTCATAGAGACTTGGAAGTTGGTTCCATCTCCACTAATGTGGCTATGCCCGATCCATTGGTACCACCCCCGAGCTTCTACGACCTTTGGAAGGGGTAGGGTTAGGGTTGTGATTAGTGTTTGATTTTTTGGTTGTGATTAGGGTTAGGGTTAGGGATGAAAACCTATAGGAGTTCAAGATATTCTTCAATAACTTTTTTTCTGAAGGTCATAGAGACTTGGAAGTTGGTTCCATCTCTACTAATGTGGCTATGCCCGATCCATTGGGACCATCCCCGAACTTCTACGACCTTCGGAAATGGTGAAACCACCAAATCTATAAAAAAAAGTACAAGATATTTTTGAATAACTTTTTTTCTGAAAGTCCTAGAGACTTGTGCATTTCATGGTTTATAGAGGGTGGCCTGCCACGCAACCACACCAAATTTCAGCACGTTTCGAGCAAGCAGCGCAGAGTTATTCCAATTTATCCCTAATATGGGTTAGGGTTGCAATTAGGGTTAGGGTTAGGGTTGTGATTAGGGTTAGGGTTAGGGTTGCTATTAGGGTTAGGGTTAGGGTTGCTATTAGGGTTAGGGTTAGGGATGAATACCCATTGGAGATCAAGATATTCTTCAATAACTTTTTTTCTGTAGGTCATAGAGACTTGGAAGTTGGTTCCATCTCCACTAATGTGGCTATGCCCGATCCATTGGTACCACCCCCGAGCTTCTACGACCTTTGGAAGGGGTAGGGTTAGGGTTGTGATTAGTGTTTGATTTTTTGGTTGTGATTAGGGTTAGGGTTAGGGATGAAAACCTATAGGAGTTCAAGATATTCTTCAATAACTTTTTTTCTGAAGGTCATAGAGACTTGGAAGTTGGTTCCATCTCCACTAATGTGGCTATGCCCGATCCATTGGGACCATCCCCGAACTTCTACGACCTTTGGAAATGGTGAAACCACCAAATCTATAAAAAAAAAGTACAAGATATTTTTGAATAACTTTTTTTCTGAAAGTCCTAGAGACTTCTGCATTTCATGATTTATAGAGGGTGCCCTGCCACGCCACCACACCGAATTTCAGCACGTTTCGAGCAAGCAGCGCAGAGTTATTCCAATTAATCCCTAATATGGGTTAGGGTTGCAATTAGGGTTAGGGTTAGGGTTGCTATTAGGGTTAGGGTTAGGGATGAATACCCATTGGAGATCAAGATATTCTTCAATAACTTTTTTTCTGTAGGTCATAGAGACTTGGAAGTTGGTTCCATCTCCACTAATGTGGCTATGCCCGATCCATTGGTACCACCCCCGAGCTTCTACGACCTTTGGAAGGGGTAGGGTTAGGGTTGTGATTAGTGTTTGATTTTTTGGTTGTGATTAGGGTTAGGGTTAGGGATGAAAACCTATAGGAGTTCAAGATATTCTTCAATAACTTTTTTTCTGAAGGTCATAGAGACTTGGAAGTTGGTTCCATCTCCACTAATGTGGCTATGCCCGATCCATTGGGACCATCCCCGAACTTCTACGACCTTCGGAAATGGTGAAACCACCAAATCTATAAAAAAAAGTACAAGATATTTTTGAACAACTTTTCTTCTGAAAGTCCTAGAGACTTGTGCATTTCATGATTTATAGAGGGTGGCCTGCCACGCAACCACACCGAATTTCAGCACGTTTCGAGCAAGCAGCGCAGAGTTATTCCAATTAATCCCTAATATGGGTTAGGGTTGCAATTAGGGTTAGGGTTAGGGTTGTGATTAGGGTTAGGGTTAGGGTTGCTATTAGGGTTAGGGTTAGGGTTGCTATTAGGGTTAGGGTTAGGGATGAATACCCATTGGAGATCAAGATATTCTTCAATAACTTTTTTTCTGTAGGTCATAGAGACTTGGAAGTTGGTTCCATCTCCACTAATGTGGCTATGCCCGATCCATTGGTACCACCCCCGAGCTTCTACGACCTTTGGAAGGGGTAGGGTTAGGGTTGTGATTAGTGTTTGATTTTTTGGTTGTGATTAGGGTTAGGGTTAGGGATGAAAACCTATAGGAGTTCAAGATATTCTTCAATAACTTTTTTTCTGAAGGTCATAGAGACTTGAAAGTTGGTTCCATCTCCACTAATGTGGCTATGCCCGATCCATTGGGACCATCCCCGAACTTCTACGACCTTCAGAAATGGTGAAACCACCAAATCTATAAAAAAAAGTACAAGATATTTTTGAATAACTTTTTTTCTGAAAGTCCTAGAGACTTGTGCATTTCATGGTTTATAGAGGGTGGCCTGCCACGCAACCACACCAAATTTCAGCACGTTTCGAGCAAGCAGCGCAGAGTTATTCCAATGAATCCCTAATATGGGTTAGGGTTGCAATTAGGGTTAGGGTTAGTGTTGTGATTAGCGTTAGGGTTAGGGTTGCTATTAGGGTTAGGGTTAGGGATGAATACCCATTGGAGATCAAGATATTCTTCAATAACTTTTTTTCTGTAGGTCATAGAGACTTGGAAGTTGGTTCCATCTCCACTAATGTGGCTATGCCCGATCCATTGGTACCACCCCCGAGCTTCTACGACCTTTGGAAGGGGTAGGGTTAGGGTTGTGATTAGTGTTTGATTTTTTGGTTGTGATTAGGGTTAGGGTTAGGGATGAAAACCTATAGGAGTTCAAGATATTCTTCAATAACTTTTTTTCTGAAGGTCATAGAGACTTGGAAGTTGGTTCCATCTCCACTAATGTGGCTATGCCCGATCCATTGGGACCATCCCCGAACTTCTACGACCTTCGGAAATGGTGAAACCACCAAATCTATAAAAAAAAGTACAAGATATTTTTGAATAACTTTTTTTCTGAAAGTCCTAGAGACTTGTGCATTTCATGGTTTATAGAGGGTGGCCTGCCACGCAACCACACCAAATTTCAGCACGTTTCGAGCAAGCAGCGCAGAGTTATTCCAATTTATCCCTAATATGGGTTAGGGTTGCAATTAGGGTTAGGGTTAGGGTTGTGATTAGGGTTAGGGTTAGGGTTGCTATTAGGGTTAGGGTTAGGGTTGCTATTAGGGTTAGGGTTAGGGATGAATACCCATTGGAGATCAAGATATTCTTCAATAACTTTTTTTCTGTAGGTCATAGAGACTTGGAAGTTGGTTCCATCTCCACTAATGTGGCTATGCCCGATCCATTGGTACCACCCCCGAGCTTCTACGACCTTTGGAAGGGGTAGGGTTAGGGTTGTGATTAGTGTTTGATTTTTTGGTTGTGATTAGGGTTAGGGTTAGGGATGAAAACCTATAGGAGTTCAAGATATTCTTCAATAACTTTTTTTCTGAAGGTCATAGAGACTTGGAAGTTGGTTCCATCTCCACTAATGTGGCTATGCCCGATCCATTGGGACCATCCCCGAACTTCTACGACCTTCGGAAATGGTGAAACCACCAAATCTATAAAAAAAAGTACAAGATATTTTGGAATAACTTTTTTTCTGAAAGTCCTAGAGACTTGTGCATTTCATGGTTTATAGAGGGTGGCCTGCCACGCAACCACACCAAATTTCAGCACGTTTCGAGCAAGCAGCGCAGAGTTATTCCAATTAATCCCTAATATGGGTTAGGGTTGCAATTAGGGTTAGGGTTAGGGTTGTGATTAGGGTTAGGGTTAGGGTTGCTATTAGGGTTAGGGTTAGGGTTGCTATTAGGGTTAGGGTAAGGGATGAATACCCATTGGAGATCAAGATATTCTTCAATAACTTTTTTTCTGTAGGTCATAGAGACTTGGCAGTTGGTTCCATCTCCACTAATGTGGCTATGCCCGATCCATTGGTACCACCCCCGAGCTTCTACGACCTTTGGAAGGGGTAGGGTTAGGGTTGTGATTAGTGTTTGATTTTTTGGTTGTGATTAGGGTTAGGGTTAGGGATGAAAACCTATAGGAGTTCAAGATATTCTTCAATAACTTTTTTTCTGAAGGTCATAGAGACTTGAAAGTTGGTTCCATCTCCACTAATGTGGCTATGCCCGATCCATTGGGACCATCCCCGAACTTCTACGACCTTCGGAAATGGTGAAACCACCAAATCTATAAAAAAAAGTACAAGATATTTTTGAATAACTTTTTTTCTGAAAGTCCTAGAGACTTGTGCATTTCATGGTTTATAGAGGGTGGCCTGCCACGCAACCACACCAAATTTCAGCACGTTTCGAGCAAGCAGCGCAGAGTTATTCCAATGAATCCCTAATATGGGTTAGGGTTGCAATTAGGGTTAGGGTTAGTGTTGTGATTAGCGTTAGGGTTAGGGTTGCTATTAGGGTTAGGGTTAGGGATGAATACCCATTGGAGATCAAGATATTCTTCAATAACTTTTTTTCTGTAGGTCATAGAGACTTGGAAGTTGGTTCCATCTCCACTAATGTGGCTATGCCCGATCCATTGGTACCACCCCCGAGCTTCTACGACCTTTGGAAGGGGTAGGGTTAGGGTTGTGATTAGTGTTTGATTTTTTGGTTGTGATTAGGGTTAGGGTTAGGGATGAAAACCTATAGGAGTTCAAGATATTCTTCAATAACTTTTTTTCTGAAGGTCATAGAGACTTGGAAGTTGGTTCCATCTCTACTAATGTGGCTATGCCCGATCCATTGGGACCATCCCCGAACTTCTACGACCTTCGGAAATGGTGAAACCACCAAATCTATAAAAAAAAGTACAAGATATTTTTGAATAACTTTTTTTCTGAAAGTCCTAGAGACTTGTGCATTTCATGGTTTATAGAGGGTGGCCTGCCACGCAACCACACCAAATTTCAGCACGTTTCGAGCAAGCAGCACAGAGTTATTCCAATTTATCCCTAATATGGGTTAGGGTTGCAATTAGGGTTAGGGTTAGGGTTGTGATTAGGGTTAGGGTTAGGGTTGCTATTAGGGTTAGGGTTAGGGTTGCTATTAGGGTTAGGGTTAGGGATGAATACCCATTGGAGATCAAGATATTCTTCAATAACTTTTTTTCTGTAGGTCATAGAGACTTGGAAGTTGGTTCCATCTCCACTAATGTGGCTATGCCCGATCCATTGGTACCACCCCCGAGCTTCTACGACCTTTGGAAGGGGTAGGGTTAGGGTTGTGATTAGTGTTTGATTTTTTGGTTGTGATTAGGGTTAGGGTTAGGGATGAAAACCTATAGGAGTTCAAGATATTCTTCAATAACTTTTTTTCTGAAGGTCATAGAGACTTGGAAGTTGGTTCCATCTCCACTAATGTGGCTATGCCCGATCCATTGGGACCATCCCCGAACTTCTACGACCTTTGGAAATGGTGAAACCACCAAATCTATAAAAAAAAAGTACAAGATATTTTTGAATAACTTTTTTTCTGAAAGTCCTAGAGACTTCTGCATTTCATGATTTATAGAGGGTGCCCTGCCACGCCACCACACCGAATTTCAGCACGTTTCGAGCAAGCAGCGCAGAGTTATTCCAATTAATCCCTAATATGGGTTAGGGTTGCAATTAGGGTTAGGGTTAGGGTTGCTATTAGGGTTAGGGTTAGGGATGAATACCCATTGGAGATCAAGATATTCTTCAATAACTTTTTTTCTGTAGGTCATAGAGACTTGGAAGTTGGTTCCATCTCCACTAATGTGGCTATGCCCGATCCATTGGTACCACCCCCGAGCTTCTACGACCTTTGGAAGGGGTAGGGTTAGGGTTGTGATTAGTGTTTGATTTTTTGGTTGTGATTAGGGTTAGGGTTAGGGATGAAAACCTATAGGAGTTCAAGATATTCTTCAATAACTTTTTTTCTGAAGGTCATAGAGACTTGGAAGTTGGTTCCATCTCCACTAATGTGGCTATGCCCGATCCATTGGGACCATCCCCGAACTTCTACGACCTTCGGAAATGGTGAAACCACCAAATCTATAAAAAAAAGTACAAGATATTTTTGAACAACTTTTCTTCTGAAAGTCCTAGAGACTTGTGCATTTCATGATTTATAGAGGGTGGCCTGCCACGCAACCACACCGAATTTCAGCACGTTTCGAGCAAGCAGCGCAGAGTTATTCCAATTAATCCCTAATATGGGTTAGGGTTGCAATTAGGGTTAGGGTTAGGGTTGTGATTAGGGTTAGGGTTAGGGTTGCTATTAGGGTTAGGGTTAGGGTTGCTATTAGGGTTAGGGTTAGGGATGAATACCCATTGGAGATCAAGATATTCTTCAATAACTTTTTTTCTGTAGGTCATAGAGACTTGGAAGTTGGTTCCATCTCCACTAATGTGGCTATGCCCGATCCATTGGTACCACCCCCGAGCTTCTACGACCTTTGGAAGGGGTAGGGTTAGGGTTGTGATTAGTGTTTGATTTTTTGGTTGTGATTAGGGTTAGGGTTAGGGATGAAAACCTATAGGAGTTCAAGATATTCTTCAATAACTTTTTTTCTGAAGGTCATAGAGACTTGAAAGTTGGTTCCATCTCCACTAATGTGGCTATGCCCGATCCATTGGGACCATCCCCGAACTTCTACGACCTTCGGAAATGGTGAAACCACCAAATCTATAAAAAAAAGTACAAGATATTTTTGAATAACTTTTTTTCTGAAAGTCCTAGAGACTTGTGCATTTCATGGTTTATAGAGGGTGGCCTGCCACGCAACCACACCAAATTTCAGCACGTTTCGAGCAAGCAGCGCAGAGTTATTCCAATGAATCCCTAATATGGGTTAGGGTTGCAATTAGGGTTAGGGTTAGTGTTGTGATTAGCGTTAGGGTTAGGGTTGCTATTAGGGTTAGGGTTAGGGATGAATACCCATTGGAGATCAAGATATTCTTCAATAACTTTTTTTCTGTAGGTCATAGAGACTTGGAAGTTGGTTCCATCTCCACTAATGTGGCTATGCCCGATCCATTGGTACCACCCCCGAGCTTCTACGACCTTTGGAAGGGGTAGGGTTAGGGTTGTGATTAGTGTTTGATTTTTTGGTTGTGATTAGGGTTAGGGTTAGGGATGAAAACCTATAGGAGTTCAAGATATTCTTCAATAACTTTTTTTCTGAAGGTCATAGAGACTTGGAAGTTGGTTCCATCTCCACTAATGTGGCTATGCCCGATCCATTGGGACCATCCCCGAACTTCTACGACCTTCGGAAATGGTGAAACCACCAAATCTATAAAAAAAAGTACAAGATATTTTTGAATAACTTTTTTTCTGAAAGTCCTAGAGACTTGTGCATTTCATGGTTTATAGAGGGTGGCCTGCCACGCAACCACACCAAATTTCAGCACGTTTCGAGCAAGCAGCGCAGAGTTATTCCAATTTATCCCTAATATGGGTTAGGGTTGCAATTAGGGTTAGGGTTAGGGTTGTGATTAGGGTTAGGGTTAGGGTTGCTATTAGGGTTAGGGTTAGGGTTGCTATTAGGGTTAGGGTTAGGGATGAATACCCATTGGAGATCAAGATATTCTTCAATAACTTTTTTTCTGTAGGTCATAGAGACTTGGAAGTTGGTTCCATCTCCACTAATGTGGCTATGCCCGATCCATTGGTACCACCCCCGAGCTTCTACGACCTTTGGAAGGGGTAGGGTTAGGGTTGTGATTAGTGTTTGATTTTTTGGTTGTGATTAGGGTTAGGGTTAGGGATGAAAACCTATAGGAGTTCAAGATATTCTTCAATAACTTTTTTTCTGAAGGTCATAGAGACTTGGAAGTTGGTTCCATCTCCACTAATGTGGCTATGCCCGATCCATTGGGACCATCCCCGAACTTCTACGACCTTTGGAAATGGTGAAACCACCAAATCTATAAAAAAAAAGTACAAGATATTTTTGAATAACTTTTTTTCTGAAAGTCCTAGAGACTTCTGCATTTCATGATTTATAGAGGGTGCCCTGCCACGCCACCACACCGAATTTCAGCACGTTTCGAGCAAGCAGCGCAGAGTTATTCCAATTAATCCCTAATATGGGTTAGGGTTGCAATTAGGGTTAGGGTTAGGGTTGCTATTAGGGTTAGGGTTAGGGATGAATACCCATTGGAGATCAAGATATTCTTCAATAACTTTTTTTCTGTAGGTCATAGAGACTTGGAAGTTGGTTCCATCTCCACTAATGTGGCTATGCCCGATCCATTGGTACCACCCCCGAGCTTCTACGACCTTTGGAAGGGGTAGGGTTAGGGTTGTGATTAGTGTTTGATTTTTTGGTTGTGATTAGGGTTAGGGTTAGGGATGAAAACCTATAGGAGTTCAAGATATTCTTCAATAACTTTTTTTCTGAAGGTCATAGAGACTTGGAAGTTGGTTCCATCTCCACTAATGTGGCTATGCCCGATCCATTGGGACCATCCCCGAACTTCTACGACCTTCGGAAATGGTGAAACCACCAAATCTATAAAAAAAAGTACAAGATATTTTTGAACAACTTTTCTTCTGAAAGTCCTAGAGACTTGTGCATTTCATGATTTATAGAGGGTGGCCTGCCACGCCACCACACCGAATTTCAGCACGTTTCGAGCAAGCAGCGCAGAGTTATTCCAATTAATCCCTAATATGGGTTAGGGTTGCAATTAGGGTTAGGGTTAGGGTTGTGATTAGGGTTAGGGTTAGGGTTGCAATTAGGGTTAGGGTTAGGGTTGCTATTAGGGTTAGGGTTAGGGTTGCTATTAGGGTTAGGGTTAGGGATGAATACCCATTGGAGATCAAGATATTCTTCAATAATTTTTTTTCTGTAGGTCATAGAGACTTGGAAGTTGGTTCCATCTCCACTAATGTGGCTATGCCCGATCCATTGGTACCACCCCCGAGCTTCTACGACCTTTGGAAGGGGTAGGGTTAGGGTTGTGATTAGTGTTTGATTTTTTGGTTGTGATTAGGGTTAGGGTTAGGGATGAATACCTATAGGAGTTCAAGATATTCTTCAATAACTTTTTTTCTGAAGGTCATAGAGAC